>NC_067401.1:121668096-122000596 GCF_016432865.1 Antechinus flavipes | reverse complement strand
ATAGATCATATCACAACCTCACTATTTACCTAATCATGGATTTCAAAACTTGATTTGGCTGAAGAATTTATGACTTTAAGGTTAACCCAGTGATAAGTGGGCCCCTTGGAACTTAGCTAGATTAGCTCCTAGATGACAGATGAATGATTTGTCTTAGAGTTGAAGTCTTTCCAATTGGCAGTCAAAATTATCTGTTGGTAAAATCTTCCAAAGTCAAGGATTTCTGCCTAAGAGGATAACTTTATATACAAGTATATAAATAATCTACCAAAGTCCAAAGTACTTCTCCTTTCCTTATCATAGTGAAAATGTTCAAGCCTTTGCCAAAGATCTTACACTCCAAAAAGCCCTCCTAAAATACTTTGAATATGGACACCATGATAGATTCTATCTCTGTCATCCAAGAACAGGCCTGGCTAAGTCTAGAGAGGCTCTCATCAATATGCAAGTGAAAAATTCTCAGACTCTCTACTAAATGGAGTATTGAAATTCATTTATAGGAGAGATCATATTTACATAGTCATAGAACTTTGATGTACTTAAGTACATAGTTTCCCCAAAGTCTTAATGCAATTTTAAGCTTTAATAACTGTTAACAAAGTGTCTCAAAAATCTTACTGATGTCTTAAGCTTTAATAACTATTAAGTTTAAAAGTTATTAAAGCTTAAGACTTCATAACAATAGTTATTAAACTTAATAACAAAGCTAAAGACTTTAGTAAATCTTTTGGGATATCCTGTATATTTATATGCACACATATACATATGACACACACTTATGTAGAATTCCCTCTATGGTATTTCCAACTTGTATTTCTACTTATGACTACTACTTTCCAAGTTTCCAGACACCCCATGAGTCTGTACTTATAAAACTATAATACATATATCCCCATCAATATGCTTACATTAATAATCAGCACATAGACACAATTAGCTCCTAGCAAAGACATGTATTAATGTTAAGGAAAGAACAGTAGTTACAGAAGATTTTGAAGCCTATTCCTTTATGTATCCTCATAGCATCTGTAGGGAAAATGGGTACAAATTTAAAGTATAATGGTAGTGAGATATACATATAGGGAATACTGGTAAAAGTTGAATGGCCTAAGCCAAGAAGAGGGAAGGTATAGGGGACAGGGAGGTAGGCTAATTATATCATTTTAGCTTTATTAATGGGGCATAAGATTTTATTCCTCCACTAAAGTCTTCCTCCTACATCTCATCACCGAAAGATGATGATTTTTATTGAATCACTACTAGTCATGAGAACAATCCTCCAAGACATGGAAAAGTTACCATATGCAATGGTCAGATACAACTGGAAAATGACTGAACAACACTAAGTATCAAAGCCAGCATTTGAACACAGATATTCTGATTATAAAACAAATGCATTTTACACATTACCAGGCAACACTGCTGTATTATTTCAAGAAAATGGGATAGTCAGGAAATCTATAGGTGAGGAAAATCCAGGCCCCAAATTTCAGAAGAACCTTGACATACTGGATGAAGTAGCGTATTGTTTCAGCCTTACAATTATTCCTGCTCTAATATAGCTTCTACTCATTTGCCTCCTAAATCACAATTCAAAACAGCTCTCTTTCTGAATCTGTTTGCTTATCTCTGTCTCCATCTCTGTCTCTCTCTCCCCTGTTTCTGTCTCTGTCTCTGTCTCTGTCTATGTGTTTCTCTGTCTCATTCTGTCTCTGTGTCTCTGTCTCTTTCTGTCTCTGTGTCTCTGTCTGTCTCTTTCTCCCCCTGTCTCCAATTCTGTCTCTATCTCTCTCCCCATCTCTCTCTTTCTGTTTCTCTCTGTCTCTTTCTGTATCTCTGTCTCTCTCTCCTTCCCCCACTCTATCTCCATCTGTCTCTCTCCCTTGTCTCCATCTCTCTGTCTCTGTGTGTCTCTCTTTCACAAACACACACACACACACACACACACACACACACACACACACACACCCTATCTCATCCTCACACCCTCAATGGCTCCCTATTATCTCCAGGTCCTTTGACTTTTAAAGACTTCTCAACTAGAGCCCTCTTAACTTCTCCAATATTCTTACACTTTACTCCCTTCAAAAAATTATAATCTAGCTACACATCCTTGCTATTCCTTACACACATTCTGTGCCTTTTTATTTATTTATTTTTTCTTTTTACAATAATGCTCTCATTTTTATCTTTGCCTCCTGGCTTTCTTCAAGACTCTCAGTTCAAATTTTGCTTTCTAAGGGGGATCTTTCTTGGTCTAAACCACTGATAGTATCTCCTTAAGATTATCTTCCATCTTTTCTGTACATATGTTATATGCATTTTTTCCTATAATTTTCTCCCCATTACAATGTGAACTCTTTAAGGAGAGGCATTTTTTTTTGCTTTTTTTTGTTTCTCTAGTACTCAGCACAGAGGCTGATATATAATAAGTGCTTAATAAATGTTTGTTGACTGGTAACAATTTGATTTTGATTTAAAGACATACTTCAAATGATAATTACAATGAGCTGAATGGCTGTGTATTGAATGGGTTTCCTCTCAGAGAGGCAGAAGGCATTAGAGCAGAGGTATTTCCCTGCTTGCCAGGTAGAACTGTTGCTGATAAAAGTTAAATAAATTTCACTAGTGTGGTCAATAGGAACGCCAATGTTATTGCCTGATGAAATTTTCCACCTTTCATTCTTGAATTTGACTTTCTTCCTTATTCAAACAGCCACGCATGACAGAATTTTTGTTTGACAGAATAGGGAATATACAAAGTAAACAATGGGTAGAGATGGCATTGAAGCAAAACAAATGGTCCTATAGGTCTATTACTTCTTGAAGACAGAAAAATTAAAATAATTTGGATAGATAAGAATCCTTAATTCTTGAAGAGACTTCTGGTTCATGATTCTTTGCCATTCTTTCCTTGAGGCCATGGAACAGGAAATTTCTGAAACTAGAAGTGGTCAACAGTGCAAAAAGCCTGGGGTAATTTGTTATTTGTAGGTCCCACTATGACCATGAACTATTATTATAGCTTCAGCTCATGTTAGGTGATATGATAGAAGAACTGGAACATATCCTAGAGAGTTGTTGTGGTCATTGTAGAGATTTGAAGCAGATAAAAAGCCAAGGCTTTGAGAATGTGAGACAGATTAGCAACCTGAGACCAGACCAGAGAAAGTCTATATGGAACAGACAGCTGCCTTGAAACCCCAGCTGCCATAGGATGGAGCAGGGGTTACCACTGCCCAACCCTGGCACTTTGCCCCTATTTTCTCTGTTTGCTTGCCAATCTTGGGGAATTTAAAATACGTAACTGTTTTCCCCACCTAATCTTTCTTCCCATGCCCTGGTCAGTAAGGGTAGCTGAAGGAATTGGAAAATGAGACAACTGGATGAAGCACCTGCTTTATAGTTTTGTAATGTGCTAATTCTTTTATGCTGACTTTACTCTGTTTTAATAAATCATGTGACCAATTAAAAGGCAATCATCTTTATCTTATGAATCATTAGTCATTTGAAAGTAGGAAGTTTTCCAAGTTTAGTCCTCAAGGGATTTGAAAGCAGAGGTAAGAAGTTTCCTGTTTTAGTGATTTGGGATCATAGTTTAGGATAAGGAGAGGTTAGAGCAGGATAGGATAGGATAGGGTCGAGTAAGACAGGGAAAAATAATAGGATAGGGGAGGGGAGGGTACTGGAAAGAAGGAAAAGATAATAGGATAAGATAGGATAGGGTAGGATAGAGTAGGATAGAGTAGGGTAGGGTAGGGTAGGGTAGGATAGGGTAGGGTAGGATAGTGCAGGAGAGAGAAGGGGAAGAGAGGGAAGAATAAGGTGGAATAAAGTAGAGTAGAGTAGTGTGGGGCAGGGGAGGGTGATCTGGGGAGGGGTGGGATGGGGTGGAGTATGATGGGATGTGACACATTTTATATCACACTCATCAATCTACATTGAATTGAATCTACTGGTTGCACCCAAGTGCCCTGAGATATGTGGATTTCAAGCTGTATGAGAAGAGAGAACTTAAGGACTTTGTAAACTGAACACTCTCTGTGGATTAGTAAGGATACTGAGATCTTTGGGAAAGCCAGTCCATGTACATTGAACCCGGTCTGATGAAGTCAGAGGCACCTCATAGCCAAAGTCTGTACACTACACTTCCTATTAATGAAAGGACAGTCTGCTTTTTTGTAGGCTGCAGGAACAGGGCAAGGAACCAAGTCTGAACTGTATTACTGTGTAGACACTAGGCCTGCATCAACTATCACAATAAAATAGCAATAACTCATTTTTATTTAACAAAAATTTTAAACACATTCTGCATGTAAGGCACTATACTAGGCACTGAGGTTATAAAGCTTCTTCCTCTAACCACATAG
Organism: Antechinus flavipes; assembly: GCF_016432865.1. Lineage (NCBI taxonomy): Eukaryota > Metazoa > Chordata > Mammalia > Dasyuromorphia > Dasyuridae > Antechinus > Antechinus flavipes. Next base: position 121,996,226 of record NC_067401.1, on the reverse strand, counting down.
CTCCCTCTCCCTATCCCCCCAAAAGCCTCTTTCTCAAGGAGTTTATTCTATTGGTTATATAGAATGCACACTGGTATATCCAACTGGTATATTTTCAGAGCAAATGCCCTTACTTTAAGAGGTCTTTCATAATTCTGTTAATAAGTCTAACCTATCAATAAATATCACCCATCAAAAAATTCAACTAGCTCCCTAATACCTCAAAGACCAACATAATTGGTCTATATTTGTAATGTAAAGCTCTTCTCAATCTGGCCTCTTAGCATCCAAAATTCTTACGTTTTGCTCTCCTATGTTGTTAAACTGTCCTGGCTGATTTCTATTCCTTACATGCTATATCTATGTCTGTTCTTCATGCTTTTCTACCAGCTTTGTTCCATGACTAGAATACTCTCTCTCCTCTTCAGGAAGTTTCCCTGGCTCTTTAAAGTTCTCAGCTTAAATCCTGCCTTCTATAGGAAGCTTTTTCTAGACTTTCCAGATTCTAGGGCTTTCCCCTCAAAATTAACTCCTATCTACTTATATTTATCATTTTATTTATGTTATTTTAAACATATTTTAACATATTAACATATTTTATGAGAATGAGAGCTCCTTGAGGGCAGGGATTGTTTTGAATCTCTTTGTGATCTCAGAGCTTAGCATAGGATTTAGCACATTAATAAATGCCTGACATCTGACCACTGAAATCCCATTCTATTTATATCTAATCCCTTTTAGCTGTAAATGCATTATCTTCTTTATTTTGCATATATCCACTGTGTATTACCCTGGGAACATGTTGCACACTCTTGGCAGAATGTAAGCTTCTTTGGGGCAGGGATTATCTCACTGCATCCCTAGTGCCTATTATGGTGCCTGCCACATAACAGGAGAATAAAAAATACTTGTTGATGGACTGATGGATTGAAAACAAATATAATTTGTTTTTCAAAATAGTTCACTACAATCTCTGTTTAGATTTTTAAAGAAATATGGGATTTAGGCATCACAATGGCTCAACATGGACTTGGGTGAACTACACAGACTTATATTAGATCTCTGGAAGGGATATAGGATTCCAGGTTGGTTAAAAAAAATGGAATTGTATTTGTAAAAAGCTAGCTGGTTACATAATTTTGAAAAAGTAATTTTATTCCCTTCATTTTCTTCATCTAGAAATAGCAAAATTTGGATTTTTCAGGGATATGCTTAGAGCTCAAACTGTCTCCAGAGAGTTGACAGTTAAATTTTTGGAGGTGGGGAGGAGATTTGCCCAGGGTCACACAGCTAGTAAGTATCTGGGGGTAAATTTGAACTCAGGTTCTCCTGACTGTGAGGCTGGTATTTTGTCCAGCATATGCTGGATGCCCCAGTTGTTAAATTTTCAGTGTAAATATTTATACCTAGGAAAATAGCAAATATTACAAATCATGACTTGATTTATTATTTTGTTGATTGTCTAGACATTTGCTAATGATATGTATTAAAGTTAAAGGTGTGTCTTGAATATATTTTCTCCCTCTGGAGATCAGGTTGTTAAACATTTATCAGCTGGACTAAATCATCCCTAAGATAACTGCTACAACAGCAGCTGTGGCTCATTGAGCCAAGCAGAGGGGTGTCTGGAGCCATGCCCAGGAACTCAAAGAGACATCTCAAGCAGCTAGGACATGATTGAAGTACTGGGCAGTACCCAAAGCTGCCAAACAAAGAAAAACTCAAATTCTCTCTTCCTACTCTTAGCCCCATTTGTTGTAACCAATGACGGAGAACTAACTGGGAGAGAATTTTTGGTTTTTTTGGTGTTAATTGTCACAGCAGCAGAGAAATGGAGAAATTGTGATTCCTATGGACAGGTTCACTTCCTTTGGCAGTATGCTTTCCAGGGATGGCCACATAGAGGGTGAGGTTAACGCATACATTGCCAGAGCTCATTCAGTGTTTAGAAGGCCCTGAAAGAAAGCGTGAGTCTGCTTACCAAACTAAAGGTCTGTTTTTATATTGACTTCATTGTTGAATGCATGTGAAACCTGGACAGTCTACCAGCACCATGCCAGAAAATTAAACCACTTTCATTTTTATTGTCTAAGGAAGATTTAAAGATGACCTGGCCAGATAAGGTAACAGACATAAGGTCCCCTGTTGGACTGAACTGCCAAACATTCATATTCTATTGAAAGTGCAATTCTGATGGGCTGGCCACATTGTTTGAATGCCAAACTTATGTTTATCCAAAAGACTATTTTATGGAGAAATCATTAAAGGCAAGTGGAGGTCAAAAGAACTTTAATATTGATTATGAGACATGGCACATGGTGGTGCAGGACCACCCAGCAAGAAGGTGCTGTAATCTTTGAGCAAAGTATAATCTCAGTAGCACAGGAAACATGAAATATTTAAATCCAGACATCTATATTTCAAGTGTGCTTTAACTGAGAAGGTCTTCTGAGCTCATTTTGGTCTGAGCAGTCACAATCAGACATACTGTATGTATGTCTCTTGACAACAAACTCAAGATAAACTGTTCAGTCACTCCAAATCTGGATCCAGATAACTTGAGGCTTTTTCAGATCAGTTGTGACCTAGTAAAATGAGCTTTGTAGTGAAACAGATAAGCTCTTTTTACTTTATAAAAATATTTATTTATCTCTGCTGACTTTTCACCTCTGGAGATTTTTTTCTCCCACAATCTTTTCCTATTATATCTTTCCCCATAAAACTCTTCCTGCTAACAAAGGAATAAAAAGTTAAGCAAAACTAGCCATGCTCCCTCTCACCTCTCTTCTAAAAGAAGGAAAGGATATTTTATCACCTCTTTCTCATTGCAAAAATTGATTACTATCATTAATCAGGATTAAGCTGTTAATTATTGTTATTTTCAGTTGCATTTTAAAGGAATGACTTAAATGAAAAAGCACACATCAAATGTGCTAGGTACTAGGCATTCATGTGCAAGAGTGAAACAAGCTCTGTCCTGGAGGAAGTTACATCCAACGGTTGTTATTCATCATTTATTTTGAAGGTATCTCAAGCTAATATCTTGACTCATTCAGAAATTGGATTTAATTGAGGCAGAGTTGCACAATCTACAGCCTCATTCTCTCATCAAAGTCCAGTGGCAAGACAAAAGTCAAGATGTCAGATGATGGCCCAGAATGCAGTGAATGACTTTTGACATTTCTGATGTCTGAGCAATTTCTAAGTGCTTCATAGCACCTGCTCCAACTGCCTTCATGGCCATTGGAACAAATTGTTCTCATCCATCCATTCTGCCAAAGGGAAGTCTTCACATGCTTGCAGCAGGCATTCTCCTAACTCACTGATGGATTTGAGGACAGTTGATTACCTTCAATCTGTTTTAGCCCATCTACCAAAGTGATTTTACCAGGATGTGCTCACTGTACATCCTCAAACTTCTTTGAGCCACAGGTGAGAGCTCAGTGACAGAGAGACATCAAAAGAAAAGAGCAGTCCTAAATGAAATGACCAGCCCTAACATCAGAGGTGCTAGTTCTTCTTGTGCATTCATATACCTCAGAGAAGCAATGGATAGTTATGGGCCTGGGAGACAGGACGGCTCATCCTCCTGAATTCAAATCTGGACCTGAAAAATCACTTAACCCTGTTTGCTCAGTTTCCTTATCTATAAAATGAACTGGAGAAGGAAATTGCAAATCACTCCAGTATCTTTGCCAAGAACAGGGTCATGAGGAATCGGATGTGACTAAAAAGCAACTGAACAAAAAACTTTATTCCTGTATGTGACAGATCTTCAAGAAAAGCAAGACAACACACATCCAGGATTGATAGAAAGAAAAGAGATTTTGGGTCTAAGGAGTATCAAAGATGAATGATTTCTGTGAATCATCATATCCTTTTCATTAGTGATACTAATTTAATATATATGAGGGAAAATCCAAGTTATTTAAATTTATGTTTCTCTCATTTAGCATCTTTTTCATATGATTGTTGGTCTTTTGATTTTCTTGATTTTTAAAAATATTTTCTTGATTTAATACTCTCTTTCTAAAAATGTCAAAGTGATTTCCATCCCCAACTTCCAATATACTATTGGCTTGCAACAAATAAGCAGAGCTAAACAAAACAAATGAACACATTGGCTAAGACTAAAAAGGTATGTTTCATTCTATATCCATCATATACTACCTCTGCCACTATACAGAAGGTGTGTTTCACCAAAAACTTTTCAGGTTTTTTTTTTTTTAATATATAATTTCATGATGAATCATTGCATTGATCAGAGTTTCTTTTAAGTTTCACAAAATTTCTTTCCTTTACATTATGGTCATTGAAAATTGTTTTCCTGGGCCTACTGCTGACTTTGGTCTGGATCAGTTCATGTAAGTTTTCTCAGGTTTCTCATAATTCCTCAACTGTATCCATTCTTTATACACAGTAATATTCTAAATACACTCAAATATTAATTTATCAGAATTTATTCTGTTATTTAACCATTTGATAAATAGCTACTTTTTCCCTTACCTTTTTTTTCCTGTTTAAAAAAAAAAAACAGTGCTACTTTGAATAATTTTGTATGTGTGAAAATTCCTCTTACATTTTTTAACCTTATAAGACACATAGGTAATGATGATGTTGCTGTATGTGCGGCAAAGGATAGGAACAGGTTAAAGTAATTTTTTAGTATAATTCCAAATTATGATCCAGAATAGCTTGACCAATTTATAGCTTTACAAACTATGAATTAATATATAATCTTCCAATAGTTCCTCCAACCTTATTTATTTTGTTTTTGTGCATTTTTGCGAATCTAGTAAGTGCAGGATGAAATTTCAAAATTGTTTTAAATTGATATTTTCTTAATTTTGGTAATTTTAGAACATTCATTCATTTTGTTATTAATAGTTTGCACTTCCTTTGAAATGTCTTATGCATATAATTTGGATCCTTTTCTAAAGGGAAATGGTTCTTATATTTAGATACTTGTTTCAATTTCCTTATTATCTTAGATATCAGAATTTTATTGAAAATATTCACTACAAAGAATTTTTCCAATTAGCTTTTTCTCTTCTAATTCCAGCTCTACTGATTTTGTTGATGCACAGTTTTCACTTTTTTTGAAACAAAATTGTTCATTTTATCTTCTATTTTCACCTCCATACCATGTTTAATTAAGAATCTCTTCCTCTGACACATAGCCAGAAAAGATATAATAGAGCTTTCCATTACTTCTAATTTATTATGTGATCTTAATATAAACATTAAGGTGATATATCCATTTAAACATAAGTAATGTCTGTATAAACCTAATTTCTGCTATGCTGTTTTCTAATTTGGCCAGAAGCTTTTGTTAAATGCAGAATTCCTGTCCCAGCAATTTATGCCTTCAATTTATTGAAAACTATGCTACTATATGCAATTTTCTCTAGCTCTTGCTTACCTACCTTGTTTGTTCCATTGACTGTTCTATCTTTCTTATTCAGTACTAATTAATTTTGATTACTATTTCTGAGTATTTTTGAGATCTGATAATTCTATGTCCCTTCCCTCTCCTTTACCCTCATTCCCCCCTCAAGATTTTTATCATTATTTTGTCTAGTTTTTGAAAAAAATTCAATTGTTATGGCAGTACATATGCAAATTAATTTAGGGAAAATCAGAATTTTTATATTAGCATGAATCATCAATAGGATATGAGTCTAACTTTCCATTTACTTAAATATTCCTTTATATCTGCAAAAATGTGGTATAGTTGAACTCTTTCCCTTATTTCGTTCTGGTAGATTGATTCCCAGACATTTTATATATTTTATAGTTATTTTTGAATAGAATGACTTTTTTAAAAAAGTTTTTGTCTTGCTGAGTTTTGTAAATTTGATCAAAAAAAGACATTATTTTGTGGATTAATTTTATATCCTATGAAATTGACCAAAATTACTAATAGCTTCAATTATTTATTCATTGAATCTCAAAGCAAACTGACATATCATCTACAAATAGAAATAGTTTTATGTAGGGTTTTTTGTTAATACTTATTCTATTTATTTTCTTATTGATAGAATTACCATTTCTTTTAAAATGTATCAAAGAATAGCAGTGACACTGGGCCTCTTTGCTTTATCCCTGAACTTAGTTTTTCAACAGTACATTAAAGTTAGGTCTGCTTTAAAAAAAAAAAAAATACCATTCATGAATACCATATGTTGTCAAAACTTTTTAAAAAAAAATCATTAACATTATCATGTGATTTTGTTATTTTTTTTAATCATTTGTGTTGCTGGTTAAGTTCATATTCAGAAATACTTAGCAGATAAGAAACCAACCTTAGAGTCAGGAAGACCTGAATTCAAATCCCACATATGCTGGTTTTGCAATCTGGGGCAAGTCACATTATTGAGAAGGTTCTTCCTTGAAAAGGGAAATTTATTTAGCAGAAATTTCCTATATTAATAAAAATACAAGTTAATTGCCCTAATAATAAACCATCCTGAATTTCGCATTAGAAAAATTAACTTGGTAATTTTTTTTTTTTTTTTTTTTTTTTAGGGGTAGCTAGATGGTACAATGAATTGAGCACAGACCTTAAAGTTAGGAGGACCTGGATTCAAATCTTGCCTCAGACACTTAACACTTCCTAGCTGTGTGACCTTGGCTTAAGTCACTTAGCCACAACTATCTTAAAAAAAAATAGAGATTTTTAAATATATTCCTTTAATCTGTGAAAGTATTTTATTCAATTTATTTTACATCAATAAACATTAGTAATATTTATCTTTAGTTTCTTTGTTTTATGTTATCCTGGTGTGTTAAAAAATATATGGCTCATAGAAGGAGTTTGGTAAGTTGTTTATTACTTGTTTTTTAAAAATTTATATAATATCAAAGGTAATAGTTCTTTGAATGTTTCATAGGATTGCTTATATATCCATTTGAACTTTTTTTTCCTTTTGGGGGTTTATTTTTGACTTATTCAATTTCTGTTAATGAAGAAGTTTTTCAGATTTTTCTCTTTCTTGTTAATTGTTTTATATTTTTAAAATATTTTATAATTTTAATATTTTATGTTCATATGAAATAGAAGCATGCTATATTTTATGTTTGTGTTAATACTCATCCATGTCATTTAAGTTTGTTTTCTTAAGGTATAATTAATGCTTTCTAACAATTTCCTTTATTTTCTCTTGAATTTCTTCTGAAAACTGCTCATATCATTTAATGACTTTTCTATTGGGGAATAACTTTATTCATATATAATATTATATATTCATATATACATATATAAACATGCATGCATATATAAGTATGTCAATTCTGTAATACTTTTATAAAATTGTAAATATACTGATTACTTAATGTTTCCAAGAATCACTATTTTTTTCAAATGCAATATCCTTTTGTAATACAAATAGGTTTTTGTTAGTATAGAAGATATGTATTATGTTCTTTTCTATGTTCTCTTATCTGATTTCTCTTACATTTTAGTGAGGAGAAAAGATTATTTTCATGTATGTGTCTGCATTATATTACAGTACTTGAACCTGCCTCTCCAAGATTACCTTCATTCTAATTGGATATATTTTGAATATACCTATTTACTTACCTATTGTCTTTCACATTAGTATATAAGCTTCTTGAGGGCAAGAATCCTGTCATTCTTGTCATTCTTATATCTCCAACATTTAATATAGTGTCTGGAGATATAGTAAATGTTTGTTGATTAATCAATTTATTGGAAGGAAACTCACATGTCACTCATTTGAGCAACTCTGATTTTGAATTCCTATTTTGCTTTCTTTTCAAGTAATTAGAGGACAAGATTTATAACCCAAAATAGTCAATGTTAAAGAAAAAAAGTCCCATAAATACCGTTTTGTGGTAGCTCTTTTTGCAATAGTGAAGCATGGAGAACAAAGCAGAAGCCAATTAATTTGGGAAATTATAAGCAAGTTATAACACTTGAATTAATGGAATTAATGCTGTAAGAAATAATATATATGATGAATTCAGAGAAGCAAACAAAGACCTAATTAATAAGACAAGGTGACATAAAAAGTTGGGGAAAACAAAGTGTACAATAATAACAACAACAATAAAAGAAGAAAAACCAATCATAAACAATATTTGAAATTTTAATGACCAAACTTGATTCCCTCCATCTTCTCTCTAAAGAAATAAGGAGATATGGTCATGGGGCATTATATAATGGTGGATTTAGTTGCTAGATTTGGTTTTATTGAACTTATTTTTTCTCTTCCTTTAAAAAAAATCTTTGTTATGTAGGATGATACTATGAGAGAAAGAAATAATAAAATAAACAAAATGTATAATAAATATAAAATATTGATAAATATATTGATACAAAGTAAATAAAAGATAGATTGAAAATGTGGGTGATGAAAATTAAAATGTCAATAAAAATTTATCAAAAAATAAAAGGTAGGGTTGGGGAGTCTACAAGTTCTTTTTCTTAACATTCCATTTCTCTATTCTGGGCATTTTTTCCAGGTGTCTCCCATCCATCCTAGGCATTCCCTCTTCATCTCTGCCTCCCAGATTCCCAGGTTGCCTTTAAACACTTGGTAAAATCTTAACTTCTATAGAAAAGTTTTCCTAATCTCAATAACCTATGAGCTAAGTCTTATTAGTTTTATTTTACAGATGAGGAAGTTGAATCTTACAAAGATTAAGTGACAGGTAATCACCATTTGTGGTAGGATTTGAACTAGATTTAAAGTTGGAAGGAATCTTAGAGCCAGTTGAGTCCAACCTTTGCATTTTAGAAGCAAGGAAACTGAAACACAAATAAATGAGGTAACATATATAGCACATAAAATCGAAGGATAGAGTGTTGGCCCTGGGGTCAGGAAGACCTAGTTCAAATCTGGCCTGACATTTTCTAGCTTATTTAAGTTATTTAAACTTTCTCAGCCTCAGCTTTCTCATCTATAAATATTTTCCAGATTTGTTGAGAGGATCAAATGAAATAACATTTTTAAATACTTTACAAACCTTAAAATGCTATATAAATGCTAGCTATCACACATCTGATAAATTTCTCAGGTGACATTTGAATCTAAGTTTTTTCAAAAATCAACTGGAGTGCCCGTTCAAGACACTAGGGGTGTGATATATTCATTCCATAAGCCACCTGGCCTATAACACTTCCAAGTACAGCTGAACCAGATTAAAATGTAGTTGGAAAATATTTAACAAAATAAATAAAAATATGATCAGTCTTAGATAATGCTAATATGTGGTTTTTTTAAAGTCAACATGAATCCACTGGGATCCTTGTGGGTATGGTTTAATGGCCTTTACTTCTTTGTGAGTTTCACATCATTCATTATATCATCCTATCTCTCTATATTAGAGACAAGACTAGGAAAAAAATTTAGACATGTTAGAGCCAAGGTGAACAAGCAAAGAACTTGTCATTAGGGAGGGGAACCAGGATTAATGACAAACATCTTTGCCAACTTGTGAAACCAATATATCCTTTTCATCCATTACTATAACATTGCCTCATTTTCTGTATTCCCTTACAAAATACTTCATGGCAAATCCCCTTTAAATTATCCAAGACGTTGGCATCAAAGAATAGCGGAGAGCTAGAAAAAAAAAAGGAAATCCCAGTTGTCTTCTTCCTGGCAGAGATCTAAAACTTAGGGGACCCCAGAAAGCAAGGGAACTGGTGACAGGCAAAAAATCAATGAGCTAAGTCCTGGACTTGTTCCTGGAGAATAAGAGAGAGTAGCATTAGAAAAGTCAGGAGGCTTGTTTCATCGCACTTTGAAGCATCGCACACTGGCCAACATAACTCTACAGGAAAATTGCTTCCAAGGCCACCCCTGACCTGCTATAGAGCCCTTCACATGTCACATAATCATTGGGAAGATTCCACACATCCTTCTTAACATTAAGCACTGTGAGACCACAAGTCATATCCATTATTATTCTCTCCCCTCTGAACCAAATTGTGCATTCTTATACTGTAGCATTATTCAGCTCTGGAAAAAGAAATTTATGAGAGGTGCTCCCAGAAGTCTAGTCTAAGTCCTCAGAAAATAAACACTGACCAACAACTTAGGAAAAGAGACAAAACTTACAAAAAATTGATGATATATTGGCTCCTAGAGGGAGTTTCATTCAAGTTAAGTAAATATGTAAAAATAGTTCATCCCATCTACCCTCCCAAATTCTTTTGCTGAAGTATGATGGGGAAGGAGCGTCCATAAGTATGGAACATTACCTATATTGAGTAATTTTTTCAATATGTTGATCAACATTATGGATTTTCTTCTATGATTCCTTTTTTCCCCTTTAAAATAGTCATATCATGAGATATATAAAAATATTGTGTTTATATATAATAATAATATATATAATATATGATATTGTGTTAAATATAATATAATATATAATATTTAAAATATTGTAATATGTGGCTCAAAATAGAAGAGAAATGGATAGAGAGAGAAATTTAGGGGATATAAAACCAAAATATTTTGAAAATATATTAATGAATATATTTTTAAAATATATTGCAATTAGATCAGCAAATAAACTCAATATTAATAGTTTATCTCCTCATCACGTTTATACTCCCTTTTTTCTTCCCTCCCTCAATTTCTCTTTCCCCTCACCTCCTCTTTTCTTCCCTCTTTCTTTCTGTCACTGTCTCTCTCTCTGAGTGTCTCTGTCTTTGTCTCTGTCTCTGTCTCTCTTTCTGTCCCTCTGTCTTTGTCTCTGTCTCTATCTCCATCTCTCCATCTCTTTCAGCGCTACTTGATTTAATTTCATTTATTTTTGTAATACATAAGACTTCCCACTCTGGTGGTCCTTAAAAGAATTTTCCTTTAGGAGATAAAGTAAAATAAAATAAAAGGAATAACAGATCCCGGTATGAAATGACACATTGCCTAATCCATTATTTCTTGTTAAATGTTGTTGACTATGAGTTTATAGAACCTTATTCTGAAAGTATCAGAGATTATACTTCAACTTGAGTCATTAGATAATAAACTAAAGAGTAGGTATTGTTTTTCCTATGTAATTACTTCTCAATTACCCAGTCGTAAATTATGTACTTTGTCGACTGCAAAAAATTGTCTAACCTCTACCTGACTTCCTCTTGCTGCCCTTTGTACTTTTGACCAGGCTGGCTATTGTGTGCTCAGGGGAGACAAACCCATTTAAGCATCACAGTTACATGGAATGTCAACTGATCTTAACGGAGGAGTTCATCCAGTCCAACTAGCTCATTTGATAGAGGAGACTAATCTGAGTATCCTAGTCCAGGGTATCTTAAACTCTACTCACATCACCTTTTCACCCAAGATATTTTTATGCAATGCCAGATCTATAGGTGTAAAAAATAGGTGAATAAATCAATATTTACTGATAATGTCAGAAAATTTTATTTTTAAATAATTCTTTTGTACGTATATAATTTTTACCATTTATTAAAGACAAAACCAAATTTGTACACACTAATGAATTAGATATGCTTGTTTATTTTTATCTAAAGAATTAAATCTTGGCAGAATGTTTGATACCTTTTACTATGGCCAAATTTTGGGTTGTGACCCATAGTTGCCCTAAAGCTAGTTCATATATGATTATTACATTTTCACTGTGGGCATTCATACTTCAGAAAAAAGCATACTTTCAGAAATAGGAAATCATGGTTTGATTTATGATGTTAATTTTCTTAAACTTAGTAAATTATGGAGAAAATTATAATGTAGTTTATAATATACATATAATGTAATGCTATTATAATAAACTTAAAACCTAAAAGGGTTTCTGTCTCTCACTATTTTGGGGTTTTGTTTTTTTGAGAGCCGGTTGGTAAACTTTTATAGGCATTCCACTGAGACTAAGCATTGGGTACAAAGAGTTAAGAGTTTTAAGGCCTTAGTTAAGGTCAAAAGATGTGTTAGTCATAGATTTAGTGCACCAGTCCAGTTCCTTTGGTTTTCAGCCAAGTTATCACATTTCATGGCATTGTACACTGGCACAAATCTTCCTTCCAAGCTGAATAAAACAATTGTGCAAAGATACTACATAAAATTTCATCTTTATTATAAATAAGTATATAAATAGTGTTACTCATTTCATTGAATTACAAATATTTGAATTCTATCTTTTCAATAACTAAACTTCTTACTCTCCCCTGCCTGCTTGACCAAATCTCACTCTGGCCCACCCGTTGTTTAATTGTTTCAGTCACGTCCATCACTTTATGATTCCATTTGGGGTTTTCTTGGCAAAGATACTGGGCTGTTTGCCAAAGATCTACCATCTTTACCCAGAATTACACAGCAAGTACATTTCTGAGGCTAGATCTGAACTGAGGAAGATGAGTCTTCTTGATTCTACAACTCATGGGACTACCAAATGCTTTTATATTCAGAGTCAATGCAGTTAGTTGAACCATTCATGATTTGTAGAGTGAATTATAATATTATGAACTTAAGAGCTGAAATGGATTTTAAATGTCTTTAAGTCCACCCCTCTCATTTCATAGATGAGAAAAATAAGACAAGTTGCCCAAGCTCTAACGAGCACTTAAATCTAAAGCCAAAAGATCTGCATTTGAGTTTAGACTTTACCACTTAATGGCCTATATGACTTTGGTAAAATCATTTATCTCTTAGGTCTTGTAAAATGAGAGAGTTGGCTAAAATCACTTTTAAGGTTCTTTGCTATGATCATATAAGTGGAATCACCATATGAATATACCTGAAAGTAGAATCCGAAGGGACATGAGGCAGAAGGCAGTGTTCAAGTTGATGCAAAGTCAAAATTAAAAATCAAAGGAAAAAAGTAGTGAGAGGTGAGGGCTAGAATTCCAAAGCTAAGAATTTAGATATGAAGCTGGAAAAGGCTTCTCTCAATTTACTATATTAAAGGATGTATTTTTATGGTCAACTGAGTGAGAACAATCCCTCCCTATACTTTCTTCTTAAACTTCCTTAGAGAGAAAGTTAGTATTCCTATTGTTTTCCATGACTATGGATAAAATCTATATGTCAAGTTGTAGTTGTTGTTGTTATTGTTTTTTCATTCTGAAAGTGGGCCATGGCCATCAGGAACAGGATGAATGCAAGTGAATTGGATTTAAGTGAAGGAGAGCTGTGTGAAGTCATCTGCTTTTCTTTCTCCTCCAGAGTCCTCTAGCTCCAGTGGCAAAATATAGATCAAGACAACTGGAGACATGGCATTAGATACTTATCACAGCCCTAAAAAGACAGCTTATATGTACTCACTGACTACCCCATATCCCAATCTCATTCAAGGCAACCCTGAAAAGCAAATTCTTTGCAATTCAATATCAAAGGACAAACCCTAAATATCCTGAGCACCAGAGAATTGAGGCAGCAGAAAATTTGGGACAAAAGCATAGAAATGGCCTGCTCGAGGTACAGAAAAGCATACTTAGTTTTTTAAGGGCACAGAAGAAAAAGGGCAGAGAAAAAAGTCAGCTAAAGGACGAATGACACCCGGGGGAGGGGGAGGAGAAAATATAGTAAAAATGGAGTCTAACTCCTGAAATCACATTCAACCATGTCTTTATAGATCAATCATAATATATATAGTTTGTCAATAAGCCATAAATCCTTATCATATGCTAAGTTCTATACAAAGAAAGATACCCCCCCCCAAAAAAAAAAACTGGTCCTTGGTGTCAAGTAGCCTACATCCCAATAAAAGAGACAATGCAGTTACAAGTTACATGGTTTCAATGGAGATAATCTCAAGAGAGAAAGCTCTTGGGTGGGGTGGGAATAGGAAGGAAACAGAACTGGCCTCCAGAAGAAGGTGGATTTGATCTGTGACACCAAGAATGTCCCATCAATGGGCACTGCATATACTTTTAAAATGCTAGCCCTTGTTTACCTGGATTCAAAGAAAGATCCCTCTCGAAAGAAATTGGCATGAATTCCGTATGACTGGTAGGTTAAAATAAATGAAGTGGTAAAAGCTGGTGAGGTAAGAGTGGGCTCTGTGACCATTCTTTACTGATCTGGGACAGAGTTTGCCCTTCTAGGTCAGCCAATCAAAGGAAATTAGGAGACACTTCCCTAGAGGGCTCAAGTCTGAAAGGGAACCCTAGAGCCACTTTCATTCTATGAGTAACAGGGGAAGAAAGCTAGCCTCCAAGAACAATCCTCCTGATCCCAGGCACAGAAAGTCAGTGTTTCTCTAGGGAAGTAGCTATAAGACACCAGCTAAGACCACCCAGTGGTTATCCAACCTCTGTTTGAAGACCTTTATTAAAGAGAATCTATTACCTCCCAAGACAATTCAGTCTGGTTTTGGACAACTCAAACTGCTATTAAAATTTTTCATCTCTAGATCTAAATTTTCCTTTAAATGCCTTACATCTTTTGGTCCCAGTTTTGCCTTCTGAGACCAAAGAGAATAAGTCTAATTTTTTGTCAACATGACAGCCTGTCAAATATAACTGCCATGCTTTACCCCCAGGTCTTCTCTTCTCCAGCTTAAATATCCATTGTTCCAGTTTTCCTGTGGTCTAATCTATAGTCTTCTCACCATTTTAGTCAGTCTCCTCTAGAATGACCTTCTTAATGTATAGTGTTCTCAGCTGGTTGCATTCCAGTTGCGGTTGGGCCAGAGCTAGCCACCTCCCTCTGAACTCTGTAACTCTCATAATTCAGCCTAAGATCATATTAGATTTCCTGGCTGCCGTGTCACACTATTACCTTATGTTAAGCAACACAGACCCAAAACTCATGTGATATGTAGAGAATAACTTGGAGGTGGGAGAGAGGGAAGGTAGAATTCTAGGAGAGAACTACCCACCACAAAGCCTTGCATTTGTATGAGGTATAATTGGGACATCATTAATATTTCCTGAGGAAACTATTGTGGGACTTTCCACCTCCTGTAGAGGTGGGCAGCTATAGGAGTGAAATGTTGCCTATGTTGTCACCTTTCATCACTATCACTTGATTTTACTCAGTTGTTTTTCTCCGTTACCAAGGGGAACTGGGAAGTGACCATTGTGTTAAAAGCAAAATACATCAACAAAACATTTTTTAAAAAAGAAATAATTGTGTGTCACTAGCTCAGAACAGCCCAAACCATGATTGTTTCCACTTTGCAAATTCCTTCATTGTCCAGTAATGGGAATCACTATTGATATAGTGTGCTTGCAGTGCAGCAGGCTCTGAGTTGGAAAAGATGAGTGGAAAATTTTAGAAGATAAAAGTCAATTTACAGGGAGAGGGGGTTGGGGTGGCAGGATGTGGGGAAAATTGGGAGCTTGGAAGGAAGTAACTGCAAATCTGAAAGAAAATTAAACTTTTCTATTGGTTTCTTTTTTTAAAAAAAAGTATTAATTTCCCACTTGACAAACATTGGCCATCCAGCCCTCTTTCTCTGATCATTTCCAAAAAAGCTGGAGTTCATAGGATTTATTTTTTCATAGTATTTAATGAGTTGAAAGTATATGGAAAATGTAAAGAAAACAGCTAAAGATAAGGGAGGTAAAGGGCCTGGGTCTAACTTCAGGGAAATGTCCTGCTGAGCATTAAAAGGGATGTAAACCCCAAGACCTTAGATGGTCAGGATGATTCCTGTAAATGAGAAGAAAATTTAATTATTCTTTATTATTTAAATTTTTCCTTTGAAAGAGAACATAAAGTCTTATAGGATAGAGATTTTTTTTTAAATTTTGTATACTAAGTTTTTCCTTTATATCCAGTTCTATCTGGCATAGTGCCTGGTACACAATGGGGTTTACTAAAGGCTTGTGGATTATTGAAGGGATGCAGCCTTAGGGCAAATGTAATAATAATAACAATAGTAAATTTACATAGTGCTGGCATATCCAGGGTCCTGACAACAGTTTCTTGTAAGTTCTGCTAATAGTGTCACAAAGCTCAGGATCAGATTTTGGAGAAAGCCAAAGGAAAAGCCTCCATTGGTTATCTGGATTACAGCTTTTTCTCTTCTCCCCTCCTCCTATCCATGGAGCTTTGATGCGCACCCTACCTCAACTGCTAGCCTTATGCAATTCAAGCACGTCAGGGATTTACAATACTCTGGGAGCCTCCCCTATATTGTTCTCCTGACCTGGAATATCAAAAAGACCTAGAAACCAACAGCCAGTTTAGGAACAGATAAATGATGAGGATAGTGATACTCTCTCTCTCTCTCTCTGGAAAGTTTAGAATTTCATTTGAGAGTAAGAAGAGCTGCTGAGCAAGACTTTCACATTAGACCTTTCTCGCCTACATTTTCACTTTTGCACAATGATTTTATTAAGATGAGAATATTTGGGGGCAGCTAGGTTGCACAGTGGATAGATCACCAGCCCTGAAGTCAGGAGGAATTGAGTTCAAATGTAATCTCAAACATAACACTTCCTAGCTGTGTGACTTTAAGCAAGTCACTTAATCCCAATTGCCTCAGCAAAACAAAAACAAAAAACCCAAAAACGAATGAATGAATAAAATGAGAGTATTTATATTTGCTGTGAAATTTCAGCTCCATAATTCTAATAGGATTCAGATAGCTTTACCTGAGATGCAACTTTTTTTTTTTTTAGGAATGTTGATGATTCCACAATACAAATCAAAAATTTGAAGGTACTCTAATACCAGAGAATATTATTTTTATAGAATGTGAAGATGATAACCCTATAATCTATTCTAGATATTATATATTTATTTTTTCTTCTAAATCATCTCCATTTTGTTTCAAACTTTTCTGTGGTATATAGGCACTTAATTGAAATTTAGTTACATGTTCATAATATCATAGAGTTTAAATAAAAAGGAATCTTAGAAATCATATATCCATCCCCTTCATTTTTGCAGATGAGGAAACTCAGACACAAAGATTCATCCAAGATCAGAAGTGGCAGAATCAGTATTTTAATCTATATCCATTGATTCATAGGCAAACTAGATGCTTTCTTCAGCATTGCCCTGTGGACATTTAGCTAGTCAATCTTGGGAACTATACTCAGGTAAAGAACAATACTTTTGTTTATATTATATTTTCATTCCCTGTCTAGGTCTATAAGAACTTGTTTTCTCTTCCAGACTTCTAGGCTCACTTTCTTTTTACTTACACTGGAGTTTCCAGTTAGATTCCTAGATTTTTTGTGGAAAAAATTACTTTTCTCTTCAGGGTTCTGCAGGTAATACTGAGGGGCTGCAGCTTAACTGTTATTCATAAGCTCTAATCAGTGTGCCTCTTCCAATATCAATGAACCAGTGAAACTCTATTAGCTTTTTAAAAGGATGTTTAATGAAAAATAATAGTTATAAAACACCCCTGCCACTTGAGAGGCAGTCTTCTCTTATGCAAAATCCATGAGGATTCTGTTCAGTGAAAGTAATTTGCATTCTGAAGCTAGACTCCATGACTCTGCTCCCCACTTTTTTTACATTTGAGGATTCTATGTAGAGTTCCTCCTAAATGTAGTTCTTTGGGCTTGGTTAGAGTCTACACGCAACATTTCTCTCCATTATTATGGCCCACAATCTCTGAAATTGCCACCATCCTTGAAGAATTCTCTTTCAAGTTCAATCTGTAGGTAATTCTTCTGTTATTGATCACTACCACTTCAAAGGGTTCTGCTACCAATTGTGTTTGTCAATGGAACTTCTGACAGCTTTAGTGATTCTTCTGATCTTCCCTATTCCCTGGGCTCTCCCATCTAAGAATATTCATTCACCTAAACACAGGAAGGAATAAATACAAAAGAAATGGAGATAATATTGACATAAGGATACTGAAAATAGGTTAGAAAACAGGCTTGCTGGTCTTCCCACCCACCCCACCCTACCCTCATTAGTTCACAGCAGTCCTTACTCAAAAGTCATCAGAGAAGAAAAGTGAGAGACCATTGATCTGAACATTGTGTATGTACACTCAGTTCTGGCTCAACTTCTCCTGAGTCATCTATCCTCTCAGATCCAAAGCCAATTAGGTTTTTCACCAGAACATAGAACTAACCTTGACTCACCCTGGCTAAATGCAGCTTCTAGAGTTTTATGTGCTACATTTGCAATAGTCAGAAAATAACTATATGTGTTTCAAGGACTGGGTCCTCATTGGCCAGTCCCACCATCACACTGGGCCTCTAGGTAGTGACAGAGTGGATAGAGCAACAGACTAAGACTCGGGAAGATTCATCTTCATGAGTTCAAATCTGGTTTCAGACACTTACTAGTTATGTGATCCTGGACACATCACTTAACTGTTTGCTTCACTTTTCTCATCTGTCAAATGAACCAGAGAAGGAAATGGCAACCCACTTTATATCATTGCCAGGAAAACTCTAAACGGTGTCATGAAGAATCACACATGACTGAAAAACAACTGAATATTAACAAACATTACACTAGGATCATAGATTTAAAAGAGGAAAGGATTTTCCTCAAAAACTCTCTAATATGGAGGGTGCTGAAGCCAGCACAAACTAGATCTCAAGAGTCAATTATTAAATTTTCAGTATGAGCATTTGTAACTTAGAAATTGGCAATGCTACAATCAAGGTTTCATGGTTTTTGTTGATTTCTAGAGTTAAGAAAATAATGGAGAAAAATGTTAATGATGCATATTATCTAAAAATATGTCTTGCTTTTTTTTTTTTAAAGTCTGTCAGTTGTTCAGTCTTTTTTTTTTTTTTTTAATATGTGTGTCCAGTTCTTCATGAACTCATTTGGGGTTTCCTTGGCAAATAAACTCAAGTGGTCTGCCATTTCCTTTACCAGATCATTTTACAGAGTATCTGAGGCCAGGTTTAAACTCATGTAGATGAGCCTTCCTGACTCTAGACTCTATTCACTATATTACCTGGATCCCAAAGCTCCCAAGATCACTTTGTTAAACTTAATTATTAATCTCATTATATATGAGTATATAGCAGCACCATCAAAAATACAGATAGAGCTCTTGAGCCAAGTTTCACAAAAAGGTGAGTAAAATGGGCTTCTTTCTAAATTAGTATGTTGAGAGTTAGTTATCAAGGCAAACGTCAACTGGTTGATGCTTGATTGTAGGCTTTCCAAATGTGACTTCCTGTTTTGAAGAAAAAGAACTTGGGGGGAAAAAATAGCAACACCAAAAAAGACTTTGCTTGATTACTGAACACCAAGTGGCTTGTACCAAACAAATTTTAATGATTTAAATGTTAATGAATCAGAAACATATGGATGAAATTTCCCTTAGAATTCACATGGATCTTAGAAAAACCAAAGAAATAAAGCATTTCCCCAAGTTTCAGTGGCCCCTGGAATTGTGTCCTATTTTGTTTTGTTTTGTTACTTTGAAACAAAAGGCAAAAGTTGTTAGGGTTTTTTTTGGGGGGAGGGGGGAGGGCTGCATGTTCCACTGCCTATGACAAGTGAAACTTACATTTCTAGAGGGAGAAAAGTCTTTTAAAGTCTTACTGAAAAGGGACCATAATTCTTCTTGGACATCAAAAAATTCATACCAACCAGTATGTTGATGAGTTAAGTGTAAATGAATCAGGAACATACGGATTGCATTTGAAATACTCATGGGATTAAAAATGAAGGGAAAAAGCACTTGGTAAAGTATGTTTGGGGTTTCTGCCAAACCCATAATGTTCAAAAAATAGTTTGAAATAATTGATGAATCCCCCAAACCCTGCCAGCTTCACCAGGCTGGGTTGGAAGTGTAGATGTTT
Organism: Antechinus flavipes; assembly: GCF_016432865.1. Lineage (NCBI taxonomy): Eukaryota > Metazoa > Chordata > Mammalia > Dasyuromorphia > Dasyuridae > Antechinus > Antechinus flavipes. Next base: position 121,976,569 of record NC_067401.1, on the reverse strand, counting down.
GTGTAACTATCAACCATCAACCTAAGCAAATACCCAGAGCAAGAATAGCAGGAATGACCACATTTGAAGGGCTCTTCTCTTGCCCCTGTGCCTGAGGTTGTTCTTTGGCCTCAGACTAGATTCTTAAGAAAACTATATGTTTTGGGTTGGCCTTACTTAGGCCAATATAATGGTTCAGGCCCAGAAATGGAAAGAAATTTGAACCTTCTGGACCACATAACATTTAACAGAAGATTACTTACTAATAACATGGAAATAATATTCAGCTGAGATACAGCATTAATCATTTGAACCCAACTTCCCTCATCTGACATTTTGCCACTGTGACATCCTCACTTAAAAGGATTTATCATGACTGAGGATTCCTAACTTCTTATAGGTTGAGCTTTTTATAATTTAGGTGACTGGGAACTTATGTTGATAGTTCAAACCTTAATTCCCTGAATCAATTAAGTCTTAATACTTTTTAGGGGGAAAAGATGTCCTAATCTAGGTGGAACAGATACTACTCTTACAACAATCCCTCTGTCTTCATATGTAGCAAAGATGGCATATTTGGATGGCTAACCATTTGTCCTAATAGTTAATTACAAAAGCTTGTCATTCAGAGCCTAGAATTTCTTTCCTCATTGAAAATAGCCATGTAGATTTTCTTTTTATTTTGTTGCTTTGTGCATGGACAGAAATCAAGGTATCAACTGATAAGCTATAACTCATCTGTGTTTCCCACTCCTTCCAAATAAAAGTGGAAACAGTTGAAAAAGAAACAGGATAAAACACTTGGAGAATGAGACTTTGGACTTTGAGAAAATATCTTAATAAGAGTCTTATCAGCTAGCATATTCTGACAATTTGAAGTCTTCATAGAGAGAGAGGAATGGGACTAAACATATTATTTCATTTTCATTTTCCTATTTCATTAAGCTCCTTATAAGGAAACTCCTTTTACTCATGCAGGCCAGTACCTTTTCTGCAATTTATGTTTTTAATTGTCTAAAATTGATGGTAAATAGGAGAACATTGTACACAGCAAAAGCAAGATTATATGATGATCTATTCTAAAGGCCATGGTTCTTTTCAGATGCTAGGTGATTCAGGTCAGTTCCGATGGTCTTGGGATAAAACGAGTCATTTGCATCCAGAGAGAGGACTGTGGGAACAGAGTGTGGATCACAATACAGAATTTTCACCTTTTTAAAATTGTTTGCTCGCATTTTGTTTTATTTCTCATTTTTTTCCTTTTTGATCTAATTTTTCTTTGTGCACCATGATAATTGTGGAAATATGTATAGAAAAATTGTACGTTTAATATATTGAATTACTTGCTATCTATGGAAGAAGGAAAAATAATTGGAACACAAGGTTTTGCAAAAGTGATTGTTGAAAATGATCTATGCATATGTTTTGAAAATAAACAACTTTAACCAATTTTTTAAATAAAATAAAATTGATAGTAAATGCAGATAAATATTTAACAATTGGCTCTGTGAAAAGCAGGACACATTAAATTTAATTTAAATTATTAATATTTTCTTCATTACTTTCTTGAGTCTAGATAATCAACAAAACAATAGTTCAAGCCTTCATCAAGCTTTGGCTACTTCCATTCAACATGCTCATTATTCATCAGTATAAATGCTCACACTGAAAATTTAACAACCAGCTTTCATGAACACACCCCAATCTAAAATAGAGATGTTCAGTGACTTACACAACCTGGAAGTATAAGAGACAGAAGTTGGACACAAGCTTTTCTGGTTTTGAAGCTAATATAATAGACTCATTTCAAACTATATCCTGAATATTGTATTTGGCTCTCTCTCAAAATCCTTCTCTAATGGTCATAATATTATAGATTAAAAGCCAGAAGGAATATTTATAAGATATTATTTAGTCTAACCTTTTCCTATAAAACAGGCTAGGAAAATACTGGTCACAACATAAGGTCACACAAGTAATAATTGGCAAAATGAAGATCTGAACCCAAGTTTTCTGGCTCTTTCTAATGCCTATGTTGACACATCAATCCAATATGTTCACTATAAGCTCAGACTCATGTCTTTGAACCTGGAAGTCTTGAGGTTTACTAACAAAGTTAGCCACACATTTACAAACAGGTTAACTTCCGGTTGTTAAGGGCTATAACTTGAGAGTTTATACCGTGTTTCCCCGATAATAAGACACTGTGTTATTATTTTTTTGGACAGAAAAACACCAGAGGGCTTATTTTCAGGGGAGGACTTATTTTAATGAACATTGACAGCAATTTTAATAAACAGGTAAATGTGAACAAAAAAAAGTACCTTTATTCAATAATGATCATGTCATCTTCTTCAACAACATCGTCATAAGTGTCCATACCCTGAATTCCATCCTGGATGTCTTGCACCTCTATTTCCTTCAGAAGAAGTGGACCCAATCTGTCATGTCCAGCAGTATAGCTCTCTTTAAATGAACATTTAAACCTGCTCGTTGTGCCTTGGCGACACAGCTGTCAGTCATTTTATCCCATGACTTCTTCACCCAAGTCACGACTTCTTGCAGACAGGGCTTCACAAAGTTTCCACGCTGATTTCTTTCCATTCTATTTTCAATGTAGTCATTGACTTCCATGCACAAATGGTCCTTGAATGGCTTGTTTATTGCAATATCAAGGGTCTGGAGATAGGCAGTCATTCCTGCAGGAATCATTATTTGATCTATTCTTCTCTCTGCAAGGAAGTTCTTCATTTCTTTAGCACAGTGAGTGCTGGCTGAGTTCTTCTTTTATCCTCCATCATGCCCCTTTTATCCTCCATCATGCCCCCTCACTCCTGCTCACATACCGGGTTTTTATGTTGTCCTGCCTCAGCTCTCCTCCGCGGTACTGCTCTCAATGGCACCAGCAAGCAAATCACTGGGGAAGAACAGGATGACTCGCTCACTGCTGCAGCTCTGATTGGATGCAGCTCGGAGCGCGGTGTGTGTTTCACCGGGGTGGGGTGGGGTGGGGGGACGGTGCATACAGAGGGTACTGTAATGTAGCGTGTAGCACAGGGGATCACCTTCACTACAGTAGCAATCTCAATAGGGCTTATTTTCAGGGGAGGGCTTATTTTAGAGGAATCTCACACAGTGAGGGGAGGGCTTATTTTCAGGATAGGTCTGATAGGTCTTATTATCGGGGAAACATGGTACTCACCTTAAAAAACTGTTTATGAGGATACCTGAAGATGAACCTTACTAAGTTCAGAAAGGTTCATCACCAGGTGAGAAAATTCAGCCACAGCTACTCTAAAGTTAACCAGCTATATAGGGCAGGATGTTTCTCTAACCTGGGGGTTTATAAATTCTCCCCTCCCCAAAAGGATCTGTGGATAGATTTTAGGGGGAATCTGTAAACTTATATGAGGAAAATATACTTTTATCTTCACTCATCCATAATTGAAATTTGATATTCCCTTAATTGAGTAACGTAGGCCATAAATTATTCTGAGGAGTCCATAGACTTCACCATGTTGCCAAAGGAGTCACATAATACATGCCCCACTCCCCCACAAAGGCTTTGAACTTGTGATATAGAGAGTTTGCAACTGTTACAAGCAGAAAAAATACTCACACTGATGAAAATGAAGCTCCTTTATTTAAATAATTAATATCTGAATGACTTTGGGCAAACCAGTCAATGGCTGTGTACTTCAAGTTCCCCATTTGTCAAATTTGGGCATAGGATTAGATGGACTCTAAGGTCTTTTTCATGTATAAATCTATGATTCTTTGGAAATATGTACCTGGTAATGTCAGTTCCACAAGTTCCATACATCTGATTGAATTTTCAAGGGAATGGTAATATTTCAACATCAATGCTAATGTGTTTACCTGGATGATGAGCAAAAACCCTTAACCCTGAACCCAGGTCAGAAAAAAGTGTCTTATCAAGCTTTTCCAAAGTTAAATAGGTAGGGGCATTGTTAAACCAGTTAATCAACTTGGAAGGAAGAGAATACTTTTTACCAGTCTGGCCACCCCTATTCCTACATTCACATTATCTGATTCAGAAACCAATCTATCACCTGTTTGTCTGTCCTGGACTACTGGAGTATACCTAGAGAAAAAGCCAGCCCCCTGCTTCCACTTAAATAAGACCTCTCTAAGAGAGTAACTTTACTAATGCTTATCTATGCCTTACCTGGACACATTTATTTAAAAGAAAATTATATATATGTAAAGGGCTTCATGGTAAATTGACTTCATTACTCATTCTCTGTTGTGGGAGAGCAGGGAATTTTATGTGGGATTTGGAAGAGAGGAAAAATGTGATTATCTAAAGATCCACATGAAAAAAATTCTCCATTGATGTTTTCAGTATAAGATTTTGATTTTAAAATGTTTTTTCTTAGCCAGTCATATGAGAGAATGTATTTCTTCTGTAAAGCTTGGAATTAAACTATACTTTACATTTATGCTACACTTGGTCAAATCTCTGACAAATACTCAGGGATAATTATTATCTCCAGACTGCCAAAGAAACAGCTTTGGAATTCATGAAAATGTGCAAATTCAATAACAAACAGAAGCAAGAAATTGGCTTTAAAACTACCTGCTCTCCTTCTTTTTCCCTCTCCTTTCCACACAACTCTTCTGGTACAGTAGCACAGCAAGAGTTCAGAAAATCTGAGACACAAAGGAACTATCAATTATGGGAGAAAGATAATTTTTCTCTTTTATTTATTTATTGCAATTTCCCATTGTAAAGCTTTCTTTTAAAGGTGGCATTGAAATCATAATGCGCTTTTGAAAGGATTCAAGTCTGAGGCTTATGTGCATTTAATGTCAGATGACCAGACATTAACAGGGAAGGGAGATTGTCAGAGCTATGTGTGTATATGTTTCATTTTCCTTTCAGGAGAACAATCAAAACATGGTTACTTAGGCATTATGGCAATGCAAGCTTTCAAAGCAGACAGGCGGGTTTCCCAGGGACAACAAGGAATAATCTCCAAAGGATTGGTTCAAGATTGATTGGCCAGCCCGTGCCATTTAGCAAACAGTTTACATAGGCAGCCTGGGTGCTGGGTTTAAACTAAATGAAACCTATCGAGACCTTCCCTATAAAGTGGACTTGATCTATATTAGGGAGTCGTCTAATTATAGGGATTGGCATATATGGAATCAAAGTGAAACTCTATATGGGACTGGAGAGGGGTGGTCTTTTATACCAGGGTGGTCTGAAACCGGGGTTTAATGTATGTACAATATACAAACATTTTTGACAGACCATTAACACCTATAATCTTGTAAATATTTGCAATTTTCTAGATCATAAATATAGCTGCATAAGCAGCTCTTTCAGGACGTCATTTATACTCCATTAAAGGTTAATTTACAAGTTAGTACCTTATAGAAAGAAGATATGTGTACTTTTATGCTAACTTTCTGAAAAGGGAGACTGGTGTCTCCAATAGCAATTTGTAGCTCTCTTGTGGGTCTCACTGTAGTACTATTCAAAGAACTATGTGAATTCTTTTCATCAGCTCATGTTCACAGCAAATTTAATCTTCTGTTTTGAAAAAGAAGGGGGAAAAAAAACAGAGAAGGGAGAGAAAGACCTGAAGTCTTGAGGCTGTGCTTCCAAGCATCCAACTATTTATTTAAACAATTTCCCCTGATACACTTTCTCATTCCTCCTGGCCCTGTCTCTCTGATACCTGCTGCTATATCTTAACTTGAATCCCAAGAGGCTTCAACATCCTCAGAGGCCATTATTGTAGTCAATGTAATGACATTGCATTTTGAAAAAAATCAAAAGCAAAGAATTGGGATGGTCTGTGTTTTGTGTTGAATCCCATCCTCAAAAGCATCCCACCCAATCCTCTAACTCCCAACACAGTAAACCTAGGGTTCCAGTGAAGATGAGATGAGGAAATGCTTTCACAAGAGTTAACCTCAAGTTACTGTAATAACCTCAAGTTACTGTAAAAGCAACAACAAAAAGCACAGACTATATGAATTAAACATACTCCTTGAGATTATATATAACTAGAGGATAGGAAAGAAGGTCATCAATTATTTTGGCTTAAAATGTTAGAATATAATAATAATAAATAGAAGCTAGAATTTATATAGTGATTTAATACTTGAAAATTAGGAATTTTCAGAGGAATTAAAAATTCATATAGATTTTCTCATTTGAAGATAAAATGTTAATACTAGAAAAAACCTTAGGACATAGAACATCAGTACATAGAAATATAAGATTAGAAACGAAAAGGGCAGTAGAGGTCACCTAGTCCAACCCCCACTCATTTTGCACATAAAGAAACTAAGACCCAACTTAAGGACAGGTTGTTATAAAGTGATGCCCAGGGAGTACTGCAGAGATTCATATTGGGCTGTGTGAGTACATGTTGTTTATAAGAATACAGGTCCTGTCTTTTCCTGTGCTGAAGGGTTCAATCAATTTCAGAGGTCTCCGTCCTAAAAGTATGTGCAGCCCAGTCGGCCAGGCTGTATGGCTCATTGGCAGTGGCATTTTTCATCTACTGCCTCATCCCAGTGGTAAGCCTGTTCTGCCACTCATAGCTCCATTATTTAGATGGTTCCCAGCATTTTCCCAGCAGCCCCCTGTCTTCAGGAGCTCCTTATGACCCACAAAGCAAGTTTCAAAAGCTTTGCTGTGTCTGCTTGCATTTATCCCTCTTTTCCTTGCATTGAGCCAGATCTTAGGAAATTTTCCAACACATCCATCTTCCCTGTCCTCACCAGCCCAAACCAACCCAGCCCAAGTCTGGGGATACACACAGAATGTTTTCTGCTGCCCTTTCTTCTCTTCAGAATGCTGTAGCAAAAATTAAACTGAACTAGAATTCAAAAAATCTAGCTTTCTACCTGTTATTAGATGTGTGACTTTGGATCACAACTTCCATCTTGTAAAATGAGGGTAATTGGATGAAGTTGGAGATCATTAAGTTGGGGTCCAACTTAATTTCATAGATTTCAGAGAGTTTGACTTGAATGGGCAAAATTATTTTAATATGATATTAATTTAATATGAAGATTGGTGATAATTTTTTTTAATTTTTCATATTTAAAAACAAAGCTGTTAAAAGGGGTAAAAAAAAAAACTTTCTTGGATTCTGCCAAATGATTCACAAAAAAAGTTGAGTGGTAGGCCTGGAGTTAGGAGGGCCTGAGTTCAAATCCAGCTTCAAATACTAGCTCTGTAAGCCTGGACATGTCATTTAACTTCTTTTTATTATTATTATAATTATAGCTTTTTATTGACATAATATATGCTTGAGTAATTTTTTCAACACTGACCCTTGCAAACATTTCTGTTCCAAATTTTCCCTTCCTTCTCTCCACCCCTTCCCCTAGATGCCAGGCAATCTCATTCAACATAAACATGTTAAAATGTATCTTAAATACAATATATGTGTACATATTTATAAAGTTCTCTTGTTGCACAAAAAAAAATGGATTTAAAAAGATAAAAATAACCTGGGAAGAAACACAAATATGCAAGCAAACAATAACAGAAAAAGTGTAAATGCTATGTTGTGGCCCATACTCACTTCCCAGTGTTCTTTCACTGGGTGTAGCTGGTTCTGTTCATCACTGATCATTTGGAACTGAATTGGATTCTCTCATTGCCTAAGATATCCACTTCCATCAGAATATATCTTCATATAGTATAGTTGTTGAAGTGTATAATGATCTCCTGGTTCTGCTCATTTCACTTAGCATCAGTTCATGTAAGTCTCTCTAAGCCTCTCTGCATTCATCCTGCTGGTCATTTCTTACAGAATAATAATATTCTTTAGCATTCATATACCATAATTTACTCAGCCAATCTCCGATTGATATGTCATTTAACTTCTATTTGCCTCAGCTTCCTCATCTTTAAAATGGGAATAATAACAGTACCTATCTCCTGGAGTAATTGTGAGAATCAAATGTGATAATAATTATGAAACCCTTACTACGTAAAGTGCCTGGCACATAATGTTATGTAATATTGTTGTTATTATTATTATTATCTTGAACCCTAACCTGGATATGAGATCACTTCCAGCCCTAAGTACTATGATAGTAATCATAGCTAACATTTATCAAGGCCTTTATAATTTAAAAAGTGCTTTAATTCTATCATTTGAACTTTCCCAACAAGCCTGTAGAGCTGAATTTATTGTTTTCCTCATTTTACAGATGAAAGAACTAAGATCAAGAGATTAAATAACTTGCTCAGGGTCACATGACTAGTAATTAATTGTCTGAGGCAGAAGTTGAACTCATATCTTCCCTACTTCAAGTTCAACTTTCACTTTATCCACTATTATCATCTAACTGGCTAACCACAATCCTATATTATGTAGCTAAACCTTAACTCTACTGTTCTGTAAAACTATAATTTCTCTTGTCTTCCCCCTTAAAGTTTCAGAATCTTGGCTTCCTTATTGGTGAAGTGGGCATAAAAATACTTGCACTACCTTCCTTACAGGAAAAAACTGCTTTAAAGATACTAAAATACTACAAGAATGTGAGTTGTTTATGTTATTCCAAAGTGACTTTTTGCTCCAATTGCTCTTCAGTTTTATTTTTCCTATCCCATCTCTTTCCCTTTCTCTCTCTGTCTCTCTGTTTCTCTCTCTCTCTCTCTCTCTCTCTCTCTCTCTCTCTCTCTCTCTCTCTCTCTTTCTCTCTCTCTCTTTCTCTCTCTCGGCATGGATCTTGTTAACTTGTCCAAGGACCAGTAATAATCTTCTAATTAAAGATAATTAAGTGGAAAAGGAAAAGGAAGAAAAACATAATTATTCTTATTCCAATTAAGATCACAAAGGTTATTTCTCCATAATTTATCTAGAAAAGTCAGAAGAGAGTTAAAGGAAGCCAAGTATGGTGGAAAGAACTTTGACCTGGAATTCAGGATACTCATAATCATTCCTTGGCAACTCTGTGAACCAAATATTGAATGATCCTATGCAAGTCATAGCCACAGTGGGCTTCAAAGCCCTCCTTTGTGAAACAAGAGAATTGGATGGGTCAGTGTCTATGATCCCATGTAATTGAAATTTCAAATGCTTTCTTAACTTATCCTCATTATTCATTCCTGGCCATTCCTGGCCAATCTTAGATTAATAGTATCTTCTAACTTCTCTTCTCTTACTCCATGAACTGCTGAAGTTTGCTGGAGAAACATCACATCATCTTGCCAATTGAGTTCTTTAAAATTTGTTATTTGATCTGAGCTGGACCCTCACTGAAGCAAGGCAATGTATAATTTTTTTTCTTTCTAATTGACTCTCATTTCTACTTTTCACATACCATTTTTATTTTAATTTTATTTTCAGTTCTGAATTTAGGGTCATATCCCATCCACTGAGAAAATAAGAAAAGCAAAATCAATTACAAATATATATAGTCGAGAAAACAAATCTCTTTAATAGCAATCTAAAAAAAATAAGAACAAGAAAACAAAATGAAAATTTAATCTGTTCTCTGATTCCATTTGCCTCTCCACAGGGAAGTACATGTTTCATTCTAAATCCTCTGGAATTGTGTTTGATTTGCTCTCATAAACTATTCTATGCCTTCTCTTTTCTCTTCAAGATTTCCTCACCAGCTTCCCCCTCTTTCATCTCAGCAGAGAATCATGACTGATTCTCTTCTGAAATCAGAAACCATTTATGTGAAATACCACTAATCCTTTACTCTACAGAAATATCTTTTTCTTTGCCAAAGGCAACTCCTATGTAGGTACCCTTGATACCATTCACCTCCAATTGATTACTCTTCATTATTACCTCCTCTCCTTCCAATCTGCATTCTTTTCCTATCAATTGTCTCATTCCCTGCAGCCTTTAAATATTCCCAAATATCCTCAAAACTTAATTTTTAAAAGATCACTTGATCCTACTATACTATACTTTTCTTCTATTTAAGAGCCAAAATCCAAAGTGGCAGGGGAGAGAGAACTGTCTATATTTTTTGCCTCTATTTCATCTCCTTCTTAGCTACTTATAATCTTTGATTCCATCCTCATGACAACTGGACTTTTTCTCTTCAGTATAAAATATTAAATCCTCTGTCATTTTAAACATTTCCCAATCTGGTTACAACTTGTCTTCCCAAGCTTATTACATTGTTACTTTCCATCATACATACTACATTCTAACCAAATTGGTTCAGATCTTTACTTGCAAGATTGCATTTTCCATCTCTCTGCCTTTTCTTAGGCTATGGTCCTCATGCTTAGAATGCATCACCTCCTTACTTCTGCCTATTAGAATCCTGAAAAGTTCAGGTCAAGTACCTCCTTTGACTTGAGACTTTTTTTTGACTCCTTGCTTCATCCAAATTTATTCAATGTCCTTTGAAATTATAAGCACATATACATGCACACATATAAAGGGATATGTGCATATATTTGCACAAAATAGTTTTATATATTATACACACATATATATGTATTATATAGGCATTTTTTCCCCTTCAATCGAGTGTAAGATTCTTGAGAACAAGAATCATTGCATCATTCTTATACTATCATGGTTTTAGAGCTGCCAGTAAGCCCATAATATGTATTCAATAATTCCTGACTGATTTTTATGTTTGATATTGTAAGGTTCTTTCCAGCTATGACATCTTGTGTTCTATGATTAATTCCTCTTCATTCTTCTTGGAGCTGGATTTCCCCTTTTATATTCCTGCTCAATATTTCCTTTTTCATAGAAAGGGAGAATTAGAATTTTTTGCCTGACAGTGAAGAAAAGCTCCCTTATTCTTGGTGTGCAAGAAGTAAAAAAAAAAAAAATGAATTTTTCTTACATGAAAAAAACAAGGAGTCACATTTGTATCGTGTATATGATTACAAACATCACATTACTCCAAAGTGAACTGCATGAGCTCACATATTGCTTCACACTATAAATGGGAATTAGGTGGCACAGTGGTTGGAATGCTGGGTCTGCTGCTAGAATGATCTGAGTTCAAATCTAGCCTAAGATATTTACTAATTGTATGTTCTTGGGCAAGTAACTTACCTGCTGTTTGTTTCAACTTCTTCAACTGTAAAAAATGGGATAATAATAACACCTATCTCACAGGGTTGTTGTAAGGATCAACTGACGTGACATCTGTAAAGCATTTAGCACAGTACCTGGTACAGGGTAAGTTCTATATAAATGTTGTTGTTATTATATACTACATGATTCTATCCTTTTAATATCAGCAAATATTTATTAAGCTCCTACTCTGAACACTGTGCTAGGTGCAAAAAATAATCAAAGCAAGTGTTATTTTTACCTTACAGATAAAGACACTGAGAGTTATAGAAGTTGTGTCTTGTCTAAGGTCAAACAGCTACTAAGTGACAGGTAACACTCCACCCCATATCAAAGGAAAATAAATTTTGAGCTGGAAAAAATTCTAGGATTCATCCAGTGCAAGCTTCATTTGTTGTGATACACCCCTTCGACCAAGACTTCACTATTCCCTACTTCTAGCTACAATTTGCTATCTGCTTTTCCAAATTTAGCATAAAGTCACAGTCATAAATCTTTCCAGAGAAGTAAAAAAAAATCTCTTCCTTTGACATTGCTGAGGAAGTAAAGAAAGAAGAAGGGATGGGATAGGACAGGAAAAAGAGAGGAAGAAGAATCCAAAGGACCAGTTAATTGGAGTGGTAGGTCATCTATACTAACTTCTTTACAAATGTTATTTCACATAGTTCCTGCCAGAGAAACCCAGATTTATTAGTAATATAAATATTTAATATATCTTAATTCTTTATGGCAAAGAATTTTTTGTCTTAAACACATAAACAATATAAATAAACACAATAAATATAAACATAATAAACAACATAAACAAATGAATGAATAAACAAACTCATAAATAAGTAAATAAACAAACGAATGAATGAGTGAATGATTTTTTTTAAATGGTGAATCATTGATATAGTATGTTGTTTAGTCATATCCAAATTTTCATAACCTAACAGACCCATGGCATGCCAAAACAGTCCATGAAATTTCCTTAACAAAGATAGTAGAGTGGTTTACCATTTCTTTCTCCAATGGATTAGAGCAAATAAAGATCAAATGACCTGTTCAGGATCACATATCAAGTAAGTGTCTGAGGTCAGATTTGAATTCAGGTCTTCCTCATCTATTCACTGAACCACCAAGTTGCTTCTTGATCTGAGACAACTGCCATCATTTTAAAAATGAGGAAACTGTGTCCCAGAAAAAGGAAGTACCCAGTATGACACTACTACATGTCAAATTCTGGACTGGAACTCAGGTCCTTTTGGCAGAAGAGTTGCTGCAGTTAGAGAGCACTGAGACTGGAATAGGAAGACCTAAATTCAAATCTGATCTCAAATACTAGTTGTGTAACTGAATCTTTCTTTGCCCTGTTTCCTCAACTGTAAAAATGGAAATAATTATAGCACTGACATTCCAGAGTCATTGTGAGAACCAAATAAAATATTTTTAAAGTCCTTAGAATAGTAGCTGGCACATTGTTGTTGTTGAATTGTTTTTCATTTGTGTCCAAGTCTTTTTGACCCATTTGGGATTTTCTTGGGATACTGGAGTGGTTTGCCATTTCCTTCTCCAGCTCATTTTACAGAGAAGGAGACTGAGGCAAATAGGGTTAGGTGACTTCCCCAGAATAACCCAGTTAGGAAGTATCTGAAGCTAGATTTGAACTTAGATTTTCCAGACACTTGCAACACCTTGCTATCCATCTAGCTCATAATGGCTACTTAATTAAAGCTTGTTTCTCTCCTTCCTTCATGGATTTGATTCCAAATCTAGCCTTCTTTCCACTACATGAAACAATATTTGTAAAGTCTTAGCATATTATCTGGCATACAGTAGGTATCTAATAGATACCCTATTCCCTTCTCTTCCTATCCCTATCTTTTCTTAGACTATGTTGCTTCTTCTGCTCAAAGTTAATTTCCCATTATCTCATGCCCATATGGCTGTGGAGAGTCCACAAGCTTAGGTATCTGAGATAGAACTGACTTTGGTACAGTGTGATTTGGGTCCAAGCTCTATAATGACCCTTTCCAGAAGGTATGACAGAAACACCCACAATATAATGTCTGGAAAAATGAATGTCGCCAACAATAACATAACTGATATCAATTCTCCTTCTATAAGAAATGATAGAATTAAGGAGATGAGGAGAAAGAGAGAACAATCCTAGCATCTTTGATTGTCCCTTAAAGAGGCCCCCAATTTAGTCTAGATTTTCCTCAGGCCGTAGCAAACCCTTCAGCCCTTTACCCTCTTACACTTCCCCTCACTTCTCCAAACTCCAGGGCTTCATGTCTAAGTTCGAGTGCCTGAGAAGGGAAATGCAATCCACATGTTTCTGATTCATTTACACTTAACTCATCAAGTTGTTGTTTAGGAAGAGCTATCCGGTGTCCAAAAAGCCTTTGGAGTCTTTTTTCCCTCTTTCTTTTCTTCTTTTTTTATGAGCCATTTGAAGCCCTTTTTTAGAGAAGTCTATGCTTAGGTCCAGCACACAAGTAAACAAACTAGAACACCCAGAAAATCTGGGGCATTCATTATTCCCAACTTGTCCCAGTCTTTGTGGGTTCCAAATTTAGTCAAGTAAATATACCCTTTTATTCAATTGTTTTCAGTCATGTCCAACTCTTTGTGACCCCAAATATACTGGAAAGAGTTGCGTTTCCTTTTCCAGCTCATTTAACTGATGAGAAAACTGAGGCAAACAGGATTAAGTGAACATGCCCAAGGTCATACAGTAGGTATGAGAAACTGGATTTGAACAAAAATTTGCCTGACTCAGCTTAATGCTCTATCCACTATACAACTTTTCTGCCCCTAAATTTCCCCTAAAGTCCCCTATTTTCTTTTATTCTTTTTTTTTTAATTTTGCAAGGTAAGATGGGAAGACAGACACACCCTTCAGGTTTGACCTTGTTGTTTGTTCCCTAAAGATTCCTATCAATGATGTGTGGTGACTGAAACATAGAGATTATAATTCCCTCATTTCTTATAGCATATTTCTTCTAAGCATATCTAATTGAGAGTCAACACAGATGACTCATTGTCACCAATAATAATAGTCCATGCTAACCCTCGCAGGGGTCATAGGATCTAGAACTGAAAAGGATCTCAGAGGCTATCTAGTCTAATTCCCTCACATTACAGAAAAAGAAAATGAGATTCAAATAAGATATTTGATTAGTCCAGAGTATAGTGTCAAGACTCTGGGGCTGGAAGAAACTTTAGAAGCTCTCTAGTAGAAGCCCCATTGCTTTACAGAGGAGGAAATGGAGCATGGTTAAATGGTTTGCTCAAGATCACATTGACATTAGAGAAAGGACTTGAACACTAGCTGATCTTCTGATCCCAGGACCAGTTTTCTTCCTATTCTGCTGAGCTGCGATGACTCGATGTCTGGCTTTCCAAGCCTGGTTGAACTTAGCTTGTGATACATGCCATATTTTTGCATGTATTCTGTGAAGCATGCAAAGCATGGTAACCACCTAAGCAGTGGTGACTCATTAGCATATGACTTCAATCTAGAATATCACCAAACCAGATCTCTCACGACTACAGCCCCAAAACTCTCTTCTAGATAAGAAAACAGTCTCTGTTTTTAAAAATCATATGGTCTATGACAGAAATATATATATATCATATTATATGATATACATTCAAGAGGGAAAGGATGCGGTTGGAGAAGAAATCCTATTTGGCCAAAATTTATAAAACTATGGCAGATTGGTCAGAATCAATAACATGACTGAGAAATTGTCTTCTTATTGGTCTGGAATCAATAAAGTCAGGGAACAGTTGATTTGTGGAGGGGAGAATGAGTGCAATCAGCATACTTCTATTCTTAGCTGAGTTTGCTTTTGTATTTATTATAAGTGTTTCTATGGATTCATTGTGCATAATTGGGCAAAAATGAAAATTTTGAAAACTAGAAAGTACATTTCTTCATAATGGAGAATCTGGCAAAGAAATAGTTAGCCATGAGACCAGTTTATAAATCCAAATTCCAAATCCGGAAGAACTTCGAGTATGACAGATTCCAGCTATTTCCAGGCTCTTTTTCCTTTTGATGATCTTGCTTCCTAGTGTGGGTTATATTAATAAATTTAAAAACAACTTCAGCAAAATCACAAAGACATTACCAACAAAGCATAACCAATTTAAAAATAAAATCCTTTGATTTTTCTTAAGCAAAACTATACTGAAATGAAGTAATCTTCTCTTAAAAATATTGTTTATGTAAGTAAAAGGGGAGCCAGGGTAAAGAGATGAAAATTATGGTGGAGCATCTGTGACATTATCATATCCAATATAATTTCCAATTTTAAATTACCAGTTGCAAAACTTATATCTTTCTTACTAAATCCAATTCATTTTAACTTGACAAAAGCTTGACTTCTCTGGTAGAGTGGTAGAGTAACAAGTAAATGAAGGGCAGATCTGGTTGAAACTCCATCTTCTCCTCCGTTCCCAAACCATCACTCCAAATAAATAAGAATTCACTGAATGATGATAACTCAGTAAATACAGGAAGATAAAAACTGAAAAAATCATCACAAAAAAATTCTTATGGAAAAATAGCTGAACACTAAGCTTCCCTGATCTATAAAGTTTGGCTGTGCTTTCTAGGACAGCCCGGTCTCCCTGTTGAATCCTGCAGTCTTAGACACCAACTTTTGGAATAAATATTTAAGCAGTGTTCCAGGAGAAACTTCATCACATCTCCACCACAGGGAAAAGTTGTGGTCTATCTATAATGTCAATCCAAAGATTCAAGTAAAATAGAGAGGTACTTGGAGAACAATGTAGAAACTGAGGGATGAAATTTCAAATGAGAGAAAAGGCCAAAAGTACAGAATTGGCTTAGAAATATTAAATATAGTATAGAATGAGACAGATGGTCAAAAGAAAGAATGATCAGTGAAGAAGAGACCTAATATATCAAAGGCTTCTCAGCTCAACTACTATAGTTTATCCTAAAGGGCTTTCCTCTAATCTTTTCATAACCAGCTCCCAGGGATCAGATTAGGGAATAAAGAAACTAAATCTCACAGTCAAGTTTCTCAAAACTCCATCTTCTATATCATCCTCTTATTTCCTCACTAAATTATAATAATTTTACTGAACCAAAATTATTGAATTATTTTTTAAAAAGAGTAGTACTCACTTCACCAGAAAATTGGACCTTCAATCAGAAGCACCCAATTCAAAAAGGAGCAAATAATCTAAGCCTCAGGTCCTTCAGGAACTATATCTTGTGAAGAATTATCCTTATGAAAAACAGGTCCAGATAAACAGAAGTAACTCATAAAAATTCCTAAGAATTGTCTAGGGAGCAAAAAGATCAAATCCCTATTGTGCCAGAATTTTCCATTGCCCCTGTTGTCTTCTACATGTGTACATATCCATCTTTAAGTTCATTCATATTCTTCCCTACTCCAATACGCTAGGTATATTTGTAGGAAAATAAGTGTGTCTTGACATTTGGGGGAAATGTAACTTCTGTCTTTGCTAGACCATTTGAGTTAATAGTGCTTTTGCTAAAGTACTGAGCTTATTGGCTGATTTAGGGGAAACACACTGGTGGGGACTTGTCAGCTAGCAGTAGTAGAGTAGACCCAATCTTCCAGTACACATGTGAATTGCCTCCTGAGAAGATATTACATTGATAAACCATTAACTAAACCATTCAAGAAGAAGAGATAATTAATAATAATAATAACAATAAACAGCTAATCTTTACATAATGCTTTGAATTTTGCAAAGCATTTTAAATTATCTTATTTTATCTGTACATCAACCTTGCAAAGCAGATATTGGTATTATCCTCATTTTACAGAAAGGCATATTGAGATTGAGAGAGTGTTTAATTCCTTACCCAGAGCCACACTGTATCACACAGCTAGTAAGTGTTTGATGCAGGATTCATACTGAAGGCTCCACATCTCCAAGTCTAGAACTCTATCAAAAATAAAGACAGAAATTATCCCTTTTTGCAGATAAGATGATGGAATATAAAGAAAATCCCAGAAAATCAATGAAGAAAGTAATTAGTTTTATATTAGCAGGATGCAAAATAAATACACAAAGCATCATCAATTCTATATAATGCTAACAAAATCCCAAAAAGAAATTACATTAAAAACAACAAAATGCAGCAAATAATTAGGTATTAAATCTACTGACATATTTGATTTATATAAATACAATGTGTGTGATAATGCTAATGATGTCTTTGTTCCAGTGACATTATGACTTAAATTAGTTTATAGATATCTAACAAATAATTTATAAAAACTCAGAAGAGACAACAACAAAATTCATTTGGAAAACAAAAGGTCAAGAATATCCAGAGAAATAATGAGAACAGTATGACCAAAGGGGTATAGAATTACCAGACCTCTAACAATTTCACAAAGCAGCAGTCATAAAAACTATTCAGTACCAGTTTTAAAAAAACAGAAAAGTTGATCAGGGAAACAGACTAGAAATAGAAACAAGAAATAGAAGCAATTGAAAACAGTACACTAGTGTTGGATAAACCCAAGAAAATAAAAGAGTTGGGGGAGGAATAGGTTTTTGACAAGAGCTGATGAGAAAACTAGAAAATAGTTTAGAAGAAATTAATTTAGAACAACATTTTATACCACATATCACAACAATCTCAAAATGAACAAATGTAAAACAGCACATCATTTTTTTTAAGTGGAAGGGAATTCTGTTTTCACAAGTATGGCTAAAGGGAGAATTCTTACCCAAATAAGTAATAAAGATGATAAAAAAAGAGATATATACATTGAATATGTAATATAAAATCCTTTCAACGAATCAAAGATGATAAAATAACTCCTCCCTCAATCTATCACTCTCTCCATTATGCCTCCCAGTCTATAATGTGATCCTATATTTGTCTTCATTCATTGCATATCTTGGATATCACAGCTTTATTAGTGGTGTCTGATACAAATATTTTCTCCATGTTACACTCTCTTATCTTCATATAGTATCATTAGAGAAAATGACTAAACTAGTCATTCTGACATAGTAATTCTATTGCTAGTCTTATACCCACAGAAAGTCAAAGGCAGGTGCAATTAGCAAAAATATTCATAACAGTTGAAACAAAAAAGGCACTCAACAATTTAAATATGATTGAAAGGATTATGGATATGTATTGAATTATCATGCAGAAAAAATTATGAATGTGAGGGACTGTGAGAAGCCTAGGAAGATATATATGTATGTATGCATATATGTATTATAAATTAATGCAAAGCAAAGCAGTACACACAGAGAACAATATGACCAAATTCTAATGAAACTAAAAGAAAAAGATCAACATCAAAAAAGCAATTTCAGAATAATTTAAAAAACTAGTAAAGATCTCTCCCATGGCAGAAAGGTCAAAGACTATGAGGATACCATTTTGTACACATTATCAGTATGCCATTTTACCAGATGTTTTTGCTTCACTATCACTCTGTCACAAGGAAGAATTCAATCTGCAGTACGACTGCAATTCTGACCCACCCCAACTTCTAAGACCAATGGGAATGTGACAACAAGATGTGCTTATTGGGTACAAGGGTAGGTACTGGGATACAACAAATCTCAAGAAGTTAATAATCTACTGTGGAGCTACTACATTTATACAAAGAAGTAAATACTATATAATTTGAGAAGGTGGGGTTAGTGCTACAAAACTGGAAGCATCAGGAAAGACTTCTGGTAAAAGGTGAAATCTGAGCAGAACCCTGCAGGAAGCTAAGGATTCTAAGAAGCAAAGGTGAAAAAGGAATACATTCCAAACATGGTGGACAGCCCATGCCAAGACATGGAGACAAGGGATGGAATGCTGAGTTTGAAGAATAGCAAGGAAAACAGGGAACATGTGAAATGATTTTCAAAAGTTTGGCTGGAATAAGATTGTAAAGTGCTTTAAATATGATTTCAATTCAATAAAAAAGTATTAAGCCCATATTATTCTAATTGTAAGTGCATAACACAATGCCTAGCACATAGTAGATGCTTAATAAATGCTATATGACTGAGTTTGAAGCATATATTAGGTGCTAAGGATCCAATATTAAACTAAATCTGTGTTTTCAAGTAACCTACACTAGGATGGAAGGGAAGGTGGTTTGTACCATGTACTGAACTAACCAAATATAAAATCTATTAAAAAGGAATGCAAATTTCAAAAGGGTGAGAGTGGTAATAACGTGATTTTTGATTCCATATCACCTGGATTGGGGGAAAGAAGTGGTAGTTTGCTAGTTGTAGGACAGGAAAGTAGGA
The DNA here is from genome assembly GCF_016432865.1 of Antechinus flavipes. Taxonomy (NCBI): domain Eukaryota; kingdom Metazoa; phylum Chordata; class Mammalia; order Dasyuromorphia; family Dasyuridae; genus Antechinus; species Antechinus flavipes. The sequence goes on along the minus strand of NC_067401.1, from coordinate 121,957,247 downwards.
TCATTGTTCTGGGACTCCCATTCTCAAAAGTCCTGTGACAGTAGACAGAGGTGTTGGTACTCTAGCTGGTGGATAGAGTGAAGGACTTAGAGTGAGGAAGATCAGAATTCAAATCATACTTCAGACACATTAGCTCTGTGACCCTGAACACTTTTTGTCCCTTTCAGTTTCCTTGTCTGTAAAATAATGCTAATAATACTTATCTTACAAAGTTATTGTGAGAATCAAATGAGAAAACAGATACAATGCTTTGCAAATTCTTCTTCCTTCTCGAGAACTAGAGAACATATTGATTCAAGTATAAAGGTCTGTTATTGTCTGGTAATTGGTCTACAAAGGCCTGAGCAAAGAAATGTTCAACATTAGTTCCTATATTTCATCCAAAAATATTTTGAAATTATACAAACTCAAAAGATTTACTTTGGCTATTTGCATCTAGTATAAGAGATCCTCATGGTCCTTATGGTAAGACGGGTGAAGCTGAAGGTGATGTACTCAAGCAGCATCCTGAAGGTGACTTGTCTGTAATAGCTTTGCCTAAATATCTAAGTTTTATGTTACTACTTTGTGTTATTTGATACAAATTCCATTTAAATGTGTTATTTGATACAAATTCCATTTATGTTACTACTTTGTGTTATTTGATACAAATTCCATTTTAATGTAGGAATTTCACTGGAACTTTTTCAGAAAGATTTCAAAAGCAATAATACTATTACTAGATTATATTCATAGGATATCAGCAAGGAGGGAAAGGAGAAACATAGACATCTTAAATCAGTACTTTTGGTCATGGAAAGAACTAACATTAACCATCAATTGAGATATGCCTGAAGAAATGATATATGAATTAATGAAAAATTATTGTACTATTAGGAAGGAAGAACAAGACAGAGTTAGCGAAAACTGTGAAATCTTGTAATACAGAGTGAAGTGAGCAGGAACTAGGAAAACAGTTAATAAGATCACAGTAATTTTAGGGGCAATTAAGTGGGGCAGTTGATAGAGTGCTAGGCCTAGAGCAGAGGTGGGGAACTTTTTTTTCTGTCAATGGTCATTTGGATATTTATAACATCATTCAAAATCATACCATTTATAGTTATCAACTTAAATAAAAAATTACCTTCATTTAATTATCAACTTAAATTAAATTATCAACTTAAAAATCCAATCAGTGGGAGGTTGTTATACTTAGCTTTCAGCTCATCATTGCCTGTCCTTGACTTGGCATGGCATGACCAAATGATTTCACAGCTATGGGGTAACGTTCCCCACTTCTGGCGTGGCATGAGGAAGACTCATCTTTCAGAGTTCAAATGGGACCTCAGTTTCCCCATCTATAAAAATTAGCTGGAGAAGGAAATGGCATATAACTCCAATATGTTTGCCAAGAAAAACCTAAATTAGATCAAAAAGATTTAGGCATAACTGAATAACCAAACAACAACAACAATTTAAAGAAAAATAATTCAAAAGGATTAAGAACTCTGACCAGTCTTAATTGTAAAAGATGGCTATTGAACCATGCTTCTTTCCTTTCCTTTTGGTATAGAGGAGATTAAGAGATGGAATAGAAGCACAGGAAAAATATGTACATATATACATACATGTATATACATATACCTATGTATGTATATATACCCATATATATAATCCATATACAAATCTACATATGTGAATGTGCATGTATATGTACATGTATATACTTATGCACATGTGTGTATGTGTGATTTAATTTATTTATTACAAGGGAGTGTATTTTTGGAGGAGGGAGGTAATTATGTTGAAGGGAAATTGTCCTTCATCAAAGATGACCATAACATCAGAGGGGCAATATCATGACATACAAGTGAATTGTATTTAAGTGAGGGAGGGCTATACAAGGTCACCTGCCTCACTTTCTCCTCCAGAACCATGTGGCCAGTTAGTGGCCACTTAGATATTAGAAATACTGGAGAGGGCTCTGAATTCAGTGAAAGACAAAGGCCTTTTAAACTAAGGTCTTTAACAGGTCTCAGTTTACCTTAGGCAATGTCCAATCAATGCCATTTAGGTAAGTTTAGGTGAGAAAGGAGGGAAAGGATGGTCATTTAAATTCAATTAAAAGAATGAGTGAATGAATAAGGAATCAACAAGCAACAATTGCTATTTACATTCACTCTGAGGCAATATGGACTAAAATAAACATTGACCTAGAGAGTTTGCCCTGGGAACTTTTGTTGGCCAATTTGAGAGTCACTTGGCTTTAAGGCATCATTTTTTAGAAAGAAATCTATCCTTCTCTAAGAAGAAAAGAAGGCAGCAAACTAGCCTGCTCCTCAGGGGGTAGTTCCTACTCACAGAGTCTGTTGTTTGTCCTTCATTCTAGAAAATAACCATTTCATCAGGGAGGTGATGCTATGACATGCAAGTGAATTAGATTTAAATGAGAGAGGGCTGTGAAATAGAGGCATAGTAATAAAGGCTAAAAAAAAAAAAAGAATATCAAGTAAACTTTAAAAAATACTCAGAAGAGAATAGAAGGAAATTCAAAAGAGTGCATGTAAGAAGGACAGTATTCATACAATTGTGCTAAATTTAACATGTATTTTCCAAATAAATCAACAATTTAAGTGCCAATGTGTGTCAGGTACTAAGCTAAAATTTTTAGGATTACAAAGAAAAAAGGAAAAAAACAGTTCCTGCTTTCAAGTAGCTCACAGTCTAATGGGAAAGACAACATGCAAATAATCATGTGCAAACAGAATATAGATAGGATAAATTGAGAAAAAAACCAATAAAGAAATGAAGCTAGCATCACGGGGCAATCAAAAAAAATTCTTGCAGAAAGTGGGATTTTAGCTGAGGTTTGAGGGAAACCAGGAGGCAGAAGTAAGGAGGATGAGAATTCCAGGGATGGGGGATAGTATATATACCAAACAGTATGTAATAAAGATTCATGGTTTCATATATACAATCCTCTCTTTCTATCCTTCTTTGTATATAGAAATTTCCATGTTTATTTATAGCTGTCAAGTTTGTAACTTTAAAAAAAGAGAAGAAAATTTGAAGCAAAAAAAAAAAAGGCAAGGGAGGAGGGAGGTCCAGCTTGGATACATATCACTTTTATTATAACAGCCTTGCCACTTGGACCTCAGTTTCCTCACCTGTATGATTACCAGTATAAAACGTTAACTATAATATCCAATGGTTCTGGCACTGCAAAAAAAGTTTGATAACATTTCGTTCAGTCTTTCTCTCTCTTTTTTTTTCCTTTAAAGATCTCCAAGAAAAAAGATTGAGAAATGCCTTGCTTCAGTAATGTATTCCACTGTTCTATCAGCATGCTGTCCATGCTGTCCATGACATTAATGCTGTTCCTTCTTTTGCACACAAAACCACATCTACTTATTGGAAGCTGAGTTCTTCTTGCTTAATTCTCCTACAGAGTGGAACTAAGTATTCTTTGTAATAGAAAAGAAACCATCTCTTTGTCTTAAAAATACCATGCAACTCACCTACTCTAACTATAACTACACCAAAGAAACAATAGAATTGGCAGATTGAGTCATAGCATTAATTGTAGATGAAGATAGAAAAAAAAAACCCAACCAATACTAATAGTATTTATATAGCACTTTTAAATTTTGCAAAGCATATCCCATTTGTAACACCAGAGATTATTGGCTTAGGTGCTAGTGAAATATTTCTGACAAGTGTCATTGACGGGATTACAATACTATACACTAGTAGTCAATTTTAAAATTTATTTTAATAGTTTAGCAGACTGTTTTCTTTTTTCACTGAATTAAATATTTTTACCTAGTAGGAAGCTAGCTGGTAAAGTGGAGAGTACTCTGAGCTTGGGATCAGAAAGACTTGAGTTCAAATACAACTTCAGATCCTTTCTAGTTGTATGGTCCCAGACAAATTACATAACATCTGTCTGCCTTGGTTTCTTTAACTATAAAATGGAAATAATAACAGCATTCACTTTTCAGGGTTACTGTGAGGATCAAAATGATAGAATATGTATAAATCGTTTAGCAGAATATCTGGGACACTAGGACCAGTATTAATGTTCATTTCCTTCCCTGCCCTTTCCCTCATATATAAAAAATGTGTGTGTTCTCTTAACTTTTCTCTTCAAAAATTTTTTTATTAATTCCTTTTTGTCATTATAGTCATTTCCAATATACCCTCTACACATACATATGGATATTGAACTTATAACTTTAACAAAGAAAAAAACAAATAAAAAACAGTCACACAAGTTGAAAGATATTCAACATTCCAAATCTAGTCGTCAATATCTTTCTAAAGGGAGAGAAGTACTTTCATCATCTGTTTTCTGAGCCCTAACTTGGTCGTTATAATTACTCAGTGTTCTATTTCTCTTTTAAAAATTATTGTTCTTTCCATTTATGTTGTTTTTAATTTTATTTTTATTATGTACTTAACATTTTTTAAAAGCCTTTGCATTATACAAAATGACAATCTAGAGACCGGTACAAGAAACTGTGAAATATTGCTGTAATTTGTTTTAAGAAATATATGTACACACATATATACACATATATATTATAGATGTATAATTTAACAGAGCAATAAGAAACCCTCTCTTTCCTTTTCTTCATGTATTTTTTCCCTGCACTTAAACTCTTATTAATTTAGTAATTATCACTAACAACTAATACTATCCTGATATCCCTCACAGTAATCTTCCAGTGTTACAAGTATATACACAATTGGATACATTTGTGAATATATTTTCATATGTGCATGTTATGTGCATATACATTGTGTATACCCATGTATTGTATGTATATGTGTATTTATATGTATATTAATATATGTATACACATACATATTTATTTATGTATATATATACTTAGAAAAATATGTCTATACATTGTCCATGGTCATATCTGAGAATATATAGCTTAGTCGGTATCTCCAGTCCATTACTTTTTTCTCAGAAATGAAGTACATTCAGTCATTATTCTTTTGAAATCCTTTTTAATTTATGTTTTCATCAGAGAACTTAGATGTTTCTTTTTTACTTCATTATTCTTATTTGTTTTTTATTAAAGCTTTTTATTTTCAAAACATATAGTAATTACCTGAAAAATTTCGTGCTTTTTAATCTAAAGAAATAAAGATTTGGGGGTAGCATGATGAAGGACAATCATGAAATAGGATGTTAGATTTTTTTGTGCTTGAATCTAAAAAGCAAAAATAAGAACAATAATTGTTAGATAGTGCAGAGAGCTGAATTTAGACTCAACATAAAGAAAAACCTTCTTTACAATCTGGTCTTTCAAAAATGGAATTCTTTGTCTTTGGAGGTCACCTCACTTTCACTTTACCTCCATTTGACTTCTTGGAATCCAGATCTCTTTAAGTCATATGTCAATTGTCCACATTCTATAGGGAGCCTTTCCTGATTCCAGTTTTTGTGTGTATACATACAAACACACACACACCCCAAAATGACTTTCAACCATGTTGTATACATTTGTATTTCTTTTCTACTGTACTGTGCATGTTCTTTCACAGGTAGAATATAAATTCTTCACAGATGTTGTTTTGAGTTTTGTTTCTATATTCCCAGCAGTATTGTACTTTGCAAATAGTTGGCATAGATGCTTTCATTTGAATAATACTAAATCAGAGGCTGAATAATTTGAGAAGATGTTGAAAACAGGATTCATTAATTAGGCAGTGGTTGGACCATATGATCTCTGAAGATGGCAATTTTGCCCCAAGGTGCCACTCATGTAGTACACCTGCCCATAGAGTAGTTGGTAGCTCCACAACCTTTGCTCCAGATGGAAAACTGGCATTAAAGTAAAAAGTTCAAAGAGATAAATGAGCCTTCTTAATGACTCAAGGCATTATTAACAGATCACTTTAATGAGCAATGCTTAAGAAAAGACATTTGTGAAATGTCAATTCAGAGCAAAATCAGAATCATCCAGATGGCTCATAGCATAAACAAGATCCTTGGCTAGCAAAACACCTTCTCGTCAAACTCTTAGATAAAGCCCCAGAAAAGGGTTTAAAATATCACTTCATATGGAATAGCCTTATAAACTATAGTTCTAGTTACATACCTTCTTTCTTGCCTCTTAAGCTTTCTGACCTTCTGTCAGAGACAAATTTCTTAACTCCAACACCCTTTTCTTCCTGAACCCCTCTTTCTCTTGCATCTCTCTTTGCCTATACATCCTCTTCCTCCTCTTCCTCTTTCTTTATTGAAAGCATTCTTTTTTATTATTAACATTATTATGACTAATATTAATTATTATTCTAACAGTAGCTAGGCAGGCATATGGCTAGAGCCCCCAATGCTAGTGACCTTAACCAATGCTTGCTTTTTACCTGCCCTCAAGGTATATGCTGTGTTGGTTGTTCTGGGATTACCTGTCTTCTCAACAAAGCAACAAGGTTCCCCAGGATCCAAAATAGAAATGAAGGCAGTCAAACTCTAATGCAAGCAATCTACACTGTAAAGGACAGGAAGGAAACTCAAAAGTTTCTTAGAGCATAAATGAGTCAAATATGGAACAGTTTTATTCCCACATAGAGAATATTAAAATAAAAATCAGAGTGATTATAATCAGTCGAGGAGCTAATATCCGAGCCTCCTCATGATATTTGTACATATTAATCATTCATTTCCACTTAGTATAACCCAATGGATGCTAAATACAACTTTCTTTTGGTGGTTCCTCTCTCTAGAACCCTTACCATCACCACTGGCATCTCTGTCCATTTCAGCTGGTGAACAGCTCCTACTCTTTTTGTTGCAATCATTCTGGTAGCTAGGAAGAGGACAAGATTACCTTTGGTTATCTGAACAGTTTACAAGAAAAGAAGACACAAATGGAGGTACCTCCATTTGAGACATAGGGTACTAATAGATTACTACCCTTCAGAGTTCTGAGAGCTATCCTTATACCTTGAAGCCATCAGGAAAAAAAAGGCAGAAAGTCAGGACTGTCCTGTTAGTGTATCCTTAGAATTCTGACTGAACAGTCTATTAAAAGTGACTCTCATTGGCAATAAGATGTAAGAAAAGAATATTTGTTTATTCTCTGAAGTTCAGGATTCAAGGAAAGATACTTTTACCATGCATTTCCAAGGGGCCATTACTTTATTATTAATAGGTAGTATTTATGAAATGTTTTAAAGATTGCCAAATGCCTTATCTACATTATTTCATTTTATTCCTTGAGTATTTAATTCATTCCATTAAGCTATCCACCTCGTTTAGGAAATGGGAGGCTAAATCATGATCACAGAATGATAAAGCTAAAAAGGCCCTAAGAGGATGATCTTATATAACTATTTTATTTTACAGATGAGAAAATTGAGGCCATGAAGATTTATTCAATATACCTAAGATCACTCAATAAGTGATATAGGACTAATTTCAAAGACAAGTTTGTGACTCCATGTTTAGTGCTCTTTATACAATAATCTGTTTGCTTGTCCTCTGGGTCTCCTACTAGCTAAAAACAAATAACAACAATAACAGTCCAAAACATATACCTGAACTTTGGCGCATAGTGAAATCTTGCTTCTTGTTTCTCATTAGGCTTTCTGGTTAAATCAAGGCAGTTTCTCTGAACAGGTACAACAGCCAACTCCAGCTCAAAGCAGCATCTATTAGTCAAAGAGTATTGAGACTCTTTCTGAACACATGGTCTGTGAGGCCACACTTCTTGTTTTCTAGCTCCACTTTGAATGCTGTAGAATGGGTTACTAATCAACCTCATCTGAATGGAGGACTGACAGCCAAATGGGCTGGCAGTCATTCTACTATTTAAAGCAACACATCAGCAAATATCATCTATCAGCACTAAAACTTAATCTAATCTAAATCTATCTAAATAATCTAAACTAAACAGGTTTCTCCCTCTCCCCATATGTAAGCTTGAAAGTAAAAAAATTACATCATTTATTATGAATGAACCTAAACAGAACTATCTTGGAGATGGCAGACCTGCTTGTTATCAAGGATTTTGTTTTGTTTTATTTCATACTAGAAAAAATTCTAGATGTGGTCTCCCTATCCCAGTTTATAATTGTAATATGGGACATAAAGGGAGTTTCACCAAAGAATTGAATACGAGGTCAATAACTCTTAAAACAATAGACTTGTTTCCTTTTCTTTTTTCCTTGATCAATAAGTTTAATTTTCTATTCTTCCAGATGGTTCACAGAACCAGTACATACATAGGAATATTCTATATTGCAACATTAAAATTCTTTATGCAGATTAGAATTCTAGTTCAGCAGATATATCCACAGTTTTCTCAAAGGAGTGAAGTGACTTTTGATAGGCAGTGATCAACAGTAATAAGGTCAATTTGAAATGTTGGGAATTTCCAGAAGTTGTTTTGTTTCTGTTGTATATCATTGGAGGAAGGGGATGGCATCATTTTCATTGCAATTCAAGCAGAATGGGTCTTAATTTTTCTTACTAAGGCAGAAGTTCTACCTTGTAAATATATAGAAAATGAATTATTTGAAGAGATGTATCTGCTATCCTACTTATGGATAACTACTACTAAAACAACTAGTATTGAGGTGCATTTTAATTCATGTAAAGGAAAGCATGAAATCTAAAATGAAACATCTAGGAATAAGTTGAGGACAAAAAAAATCAAGGATGAGAGGTTTGGGGCAAAGGATTCATATAACTGGGTCTCAGTCATTGGAGGGTCAGTCACTGGAACTTCAGGTGGAATGGTCTTTAGAATATGGTAGGAAAAGGGAGCATGGGGAAGGATTATCAATAATTCTTTGGGCAGGCTGTCTTGTGCTTTGTAAACCCAACCTTACTAAATTTTTTTGTCTTTCCTCTGCCTCAGTATGTGGCACATCTACATTCCCATAACTTCCACAACAAGTTGAGATAGAAAAATATAAGAACTCTTAAGGGAAGAAAGACTGTTATGGCCTGCATTAGTAAAGGGATATCTTACACTGACAAAGTTTGGATGTATATTAGGTGGAGTGGCTTTCTATGGATATTCTAGCAAGATACAAAGGCAAATCTTTAGGATTCTTAACTCTTTGAGTTATTCGGGCTTTCACAGCTTACAGAATTTTAATGCATCCAGTTTTTCTACCTGTTATTTTTCCAATTCCAGTTCCCTGAAAAAAAAAAAAAAAGAGGAAGTTGAATCACAGGAGAGAGCAAAATGAACATTTGCCTGCTGAGCAATGTTCTTTTTTCCACCCTACGTTGTTTAAGAACAATGCTGAGGCTTGTTGTTAAAAAGGATTTTAAATAGGAATTAATATTATGGGATGTTTCCATCCAAGGAGCTCCAGGCTTTAACATGCTCCTCCAAATAGCCTTTCTGTTTTACAGGTCTAGGGAGAGACAGCACAAAGGCAACTATTGACTTGGCATCTAGTGGCAAACTGCAACACCTGGTTCCAGGGACTATAGTCTCACCTCAAATCTCCTCTCTCCATCTGTACCTTCAGTTTATTACTTCCCTAGGAGTTTTGAATTTAGAACTATGCATGGAGGAATGCAGAGAACCAGATGACTTTCTCAGCCAGGGGGGATGTGGCAGCTGCTTGTATTTGGCTGGGTGTATGTATGTGTATCTGAATTCTTATGTATTTTTAAAGTCTTCCAGGATAGAGAAGAGTTTGCAATGTTTAAAGTACATAAGCTGTGACCATATGGCACCAAAGATTATATTTTTTTTTAAGGAAAGTATAGGCAAATCATCAGGGTATTTGATCCACAAGAATGCCAGAACTCTGTATTTGCAAACACTAGGGCTATGATACTTGGTTGTTTTTGTTGTCATCTTTCCAGTTTTCATCTGGTTTAACTCAGCATGCTCTGGAGGTAGTGAGTCTGTCTTGATTAGCTGTCATCAAGGGATGACCATATGTCAAAGTTGTTTTGGAAGAGATTCTTAGGTACAGGTTGGACCAGATGGCAGCTGTCATGCTGTAGTGGAGTGCTGGACATAGAATCAGAAAGATTGAGTACAAAGCCTCCGTCAGTCACTTGCTAGAAGAAGTCCCGAAAAAAAATCACTTAGCCTCTTACCTTCAGTTGCTTCACCTCTATAGGGATAATAATAACAGAGTTGTTATGAATATAAAATAGATAACACATGTAAACTGCCTTGGAACCATTAAGGTGCTATGGATATATGTATCTCTGAGCACACTTCCAACTCTTAATCCAGTAAGATGTGATTGTCTTGGTATTTTAAAGGATTTTCTCAAAGTTTTCCACCCTAGTTTTTGGATAATTGAGCAAAATAACATCAGCTGAGAGAAGAGCCCCCAGAAATATAGAAGATTTTGGCAAAGGGAATGAGCATCTGAATTTTTTTCTTAGTGGGAAGAAGAGTTGATATCTTGGAGCATTGTAAGATTGTAGTATATAGAATTAGAGCTAGAACTCAAAAAACTATTCCAACCTCCACCATTAGGCACATGAGGAAACTGAGACTCAGAGAGATTAATAGGAATAATAACAAAATAAAGATTTGAGGCCAATTTCTTTAACTTTAACAGCATCTTGTTCTAAAAACCCCTTCCAGCTCTCACATTCTCTGTCCTGTCACAAGTCCTTCCTGTTGCAGCATCCTAAATTCCAAGGCTTTAACAGAGATACCATATGAAAAAAGGAAGGAAGGGTTAGGACAGGTCACGATCAACACTAGTTTTATACCCTGTAGAGAAAAATTTGGGAAAGGAAGGATACCCTGTGATGCTTAACACCACAAAGTATTTAAAATGTAAAAGAAAACAACATCATTGATGAGAATATGAGAATGATATCTTAGCACACCTTAAGAGAATGGAGCAGAACTCCTTTTGTACAGTCAGTTGTGCTATAAAAAAGAAAAAAAATGTTCATAAATCATATGAAGCAATATTGGCATACATCATATAACAACATTCCCACTTTGCCAAGGACATGCACAGCTGTGCAGGACAAGAAAATATCTGCACAAATAACTTCATTTTGCCCAAGCACATCTGAAAGCAAACAGAGCAGATCCATGGCAAAAAAATGTGAAGCCTGGGAAATTTGGCTTTGGCACTGCCAATCTCCCCTTTCTTCAGCCTTGTCTTCCTTCAGTGATGACTTAATCCACCTGTGGCTCTCCTTCTCCCCACCCTGCCATAGGCACCACCACCACCAATACCCCTGCCCTTTAGATTTTCACAATCTTTCTGCTCTTTAAGTTCTGTTCTCTTTTCAAAAAGTACATACTTTGAGATTTATCATTGATATTGGTTGGTATTAATTGATGTGTTGACTTATCCATAATTGGCTTTTCCCCTCAAGCAATAGAATGATAGGCTTTGTTTCCAATTAAAGGATGTTAAGCAGAAAGAAGGATATTTAAGACCATCTGTGAAATCATATTCTAGGTAAGGTTGACCCTGAAATTGAATCTGATTTAGTCCTCCTAAAATGACTCCCATACATGGTTATTCTAACTCAACAATTCACATTCAAAAAACCCTCTAATTGATGGATAGTATCTATTGTCCAAACCATGACATCTTGTTGAATGACAAGTTCAATAAATTAGTGTATCAGCCAGTATAATGTATATTTGAAATGGCATTGCAAATAGATGATTATATATTGGATCCAGAGTTAGGTAGAGGGAAAAGCGTAGACTGAATTATTTCAGAAACTGCATAGTAATTTTAAGGATCCCAAGCTACTCATTGGCATAAAATGCTATCTTTTATTTTGTTTAAATAGTATTTTATTTTTCCCAGTTGCATGTAGAGACAATTTTTAGCATTTGATTTTACAAGATTTTGAGTTCAAAATTTTTCTCTTTCCCCTCCCCACTTCAAAAATGGTAAGCAAGTTGATATAAGTTATGTAGTAACAATTATATAAAACATATTTCCATATTAGCCATAGTTATGAAAGAAGAAACTGATCAAGAGGGAAAAATATGAAAAAAGAAAGTAAATGGAAAAGATGTGTTTCAATATGCATTCAGAATCTATCAGTTTTTTACAAGGATGTGGACAGTATTTTCCATCATGAGTCCTTTGTATTTGTCATGAATCTTTGTGTTTCTGAGAACTAAGTCATTCATAGTTGATCATCACACAATGTTGCTGATACTGTGTACAATGTTTTTGCTTTTGATCATTCCACTTTGCATCAATTCATATAACCTTTCCAGGTTTTTCTGAAATAGTCTTGCTCATCCTTTCTTATTGCAAAATTGCATCCTATTGCATTCATATACCACAGCTTGTTCAGGCATTCTCTAATTGGTGGGCATCATTTCAGTTTTCAATATTTTGCCACCAGAAAAAGTGCTTCTAAAAAAAAGATTTACATATGCTGGTCTTTTCCTCCTTTTTATGATTTCTTTAGGATACAGAACTAGTAGTGGTATTGCTGGGTCAAAGGGTATATACACAGTTTGGTTGCCCTCCAATAGTTTCAAATTGCCCTCAAAATGGTTGGATAAGTTTACAACACCAACAATGCATTAGCATCCCAATTTTCCCAAAACCTATCCATCGTTTGTCATTCTCCTCTTTTATTATATTAATCAGTCTGGTAAGCATAATATGGTACCTCAAAAGTTTTAATTTGAATTTCTCTAATCAAAAGTGATTCAGAGCACTTCTTCATATGCCCATAAATAACTTTGATTTATTCATCTGAAAACTGCCTGTTCATATCCTTTGTCCACTTATCAGTGGGGAATAGCTTATATTCTTATAAATTTGACTTAGTTCACTATTTTTTGAAAAATAAAGCTTTTATCAGTTATATTTTCTATACAGACCGTTTTAGAGCTTTCAGCTTTCTTTCTCATTTTGATTGCATTGGTTTTGTTTTTGCAAAATCTTTTAAATTAAATATCATCAAAAATATCTACTTTTTTGGGGGGGGAAGGTAATGTTTTCTGTCTCTTGTTTGGTCATAAATTCTTCACTTCTCTATAGATTGGACAAGTAAACTATTCCTTGCTTTTATAATTTGCTTGTGATATCACCTTTTATGTCTAAATTAAGTATGCATTTTGATCTTATCTTGGAATATGGTATAAGATGTTGTTCTATACCTAGATTGTATCCAATTGTTTTCCAATTTTCCCAGCAGTTCCTATCAATCAGTGAGCTCTCATCCCAAAGCCTGAGGACTTTGGGTTTATCAAATACTAGGTTACTATCATCACTGACTCCTGTGTTTTATGTGTCTGTCTATTCCACTGATACATCACTCTTATTTCTTAACCAGTACAAAATAAGTTTTGATGATTTCTGTTTCATGATATAGTTTTAGACCTGGTATGACTAGGTTATCTTCCTTTGCAATTTTTTTTATTAATTCCCTTGATATTCTTGACTTTTTTTATTCCAGATGATTTTTTTTATTATTTCTAGCTCCTAAGTATCTTCTACATTTATAATTATGTTTAATGATTTTTTTTTATCTCTTGCTACTGGTCTTTCTTGGTTTTATAAAAAAAAATACTGGTGATTTAAGTGGGTTTATCTTATACCCTTCAATTTTTCTGAAATTGTTAATTATTTCAAGTAGCTTTTTAGTTGATTTTCAGGGTTCTCTACATATCTATCATATCATCTATAAAGAATGATAGTCTCTTTTTCCTTATTGTCTGTTCTAATTCCTTTGATTCCTTTTTCTTCTTTTATTGCTAAAGCTAACAATTCTAGCAATATATGGAATAATAGTGATGATAATGAGCTTCTTTTTAGCTTTTGCCCAGTACAGATAATGCTTGCTGATGGCTTTTGATAGCTACTGCTAATCATTCTAAGGAATGCTCTCTTTAATCTAACAATGTTCTCTATTGTTTTTTAATGAAAAAGGGTGCTATTTTTTTCAGCATCTATTGGGATAATTATATGATTTCTGTTGGGTTTATTATTATATGGTCAAATATGTTAATAGTTTTCCTAATATTGACCAATCCTGCATTCCTGATATAAACTATATCTTGTCATAATGTATAATCCTTGCAATAGATTACTATAATTGCCTTGTTAGCACTTTATTTTAAATTCTTGTATCAATATTCATTAGGAGAATTGGTCTATGATTTTTTTTCTCTGTTTTATCTCCTCCAGGCTTAGGTATGAACACTATATTTGTGTCATAAAAGGAGTTTGATGGGACTTCTTCTTTGCCTATTTTCCCAAATAGCCCATAAAGGATTAGAATTAATTATTTTCTAAGTATTTGGTAGAATTCACTTGTAAACCCATCTGACCCTAGGGAATTTTTTTCTTAGGGAATTCATTAATGACTTGTTCAATTACTTTTTCTAAGATGGAACTATTTAGTTATTCTATTTTCTGATCTGTTAACCTGAGTAATTCATATTTATAAATATTCATCAATTTGGTTTGTATTTTTAGCTTTATGACATATTATTGGGGAAAATATTCCCAAGTTATTCCTTTAATTTCTCCTTCATTTGGTGGTAAGATTTCCCTTTTTTGTTTCTGATACTGAATAAGTGGTTTTCTTCTCCCCTTTTAAAAATCAACTTAACTAATGACTTATTTATTTTATTATTGTTGTAATATACAACCAATTCCTATCTTTTTTTATTAGCTCAATAGGTTTTTGCTTTGTTTTGAGGGGCGGTTGTTTATTTACTTTCAATCTTATTAATCTCTCCTTTGATTTTCAGGATTTCTAATTTAGTGCTCAATTAGGAATTTTTAATTTGTTCTTTTTCTTGTTTTTTAAGCTGCATACTAATTCATTGATGTGTTCTTTATTTTGTCAGTAAAAGAAGTTAGAGTGCTAAGTATTGCTCTGGATGTATCTCATTGGATATAGTCTCGTTATTGACATTGTCTTTAATGAAATCATTGTTTCTGTGATGTGTTCTTTGACCCATTTATTCTTAAAGACTAGATTATTTAGTTTCCAATAGATTTTAATGTATTTTTCTATTTTCCTTTTTTTATTTATTCATTTATTTTAATACACATTGTTATCATTCTGGGATAGAAAAATCAGAACAAAAGGGGGAAAAATATGGAAGAGAAAGAAATGGGGGGGAAAATGAACATAGCATGTAGTGAATTATATTCAATATCCATAGTTCTTTTTCTGGATACAGAAAGTATTTTCTGTCCAAAATCTATTGGAAGTGCTTTGAATCACTGAATTACTGAGAAGAAACAAGTCTTTCATAGTTGATCATCACACATTCTTACTATTATTGTGTACAATGTGTTCCTGGTTGTGCTTGTTTTGCTCAGCCTTTCTAAAATCAGTTTATTCATAATTTTTATAGAACAATAATATTCCATTTTCTTCATTCCGTTCCATTCCACAACTTATTCAGCTATTTCCCAATTGATGGATATCTACTCATTTTCCTTTTTTTTTTTCTTTACACAAAAAAGCTGCTACAAACATTTTTGCACACAAGGTTCTTTTCCCCCTCCTTTATGATTTTCTTGGGATACAGACCCAGCTGTGTCACTGCTACGTCAAAGAATATGCACAGTTTTATAGCCCTTTGGGCATAGTTCCAGATTGCTCTCCTTAATGGTTGGATCATTTCACAACTCCACCAACATTGCATTAGTGTTCCAGTTTTCTGATATCTCCTCCAACATTCATCATTATCTTTTCCTGTCATTTTAATAAATCTGAGAGGTGTGAAGTAGTACCTCAGAGTTGTTTTAATTTGAATTTTTGTAATCAAGAATGATTGAGAGGATTTCTCATATGACTAAAGGGCTTTAACTTAATCATCTGAAAATTCATATCCTTTGACCATTTATCAATTGGGGAATGAGTTGTATATTTATAAATTTGACACAGTTCTTTACATGTTTTAGAAATGAGACCTTTATCAGAAACACTAACTGTAAAGATTTTTTTCCCAGCTTTGTACTTTCATTTTAATCTTGATCAATTCTGCCTTCCTGGTATAAACCTTACCTAGTCATAGTGTATAATCCTTATGATATATTATTGTAATTGCCTGTTGTCTATTGGTTTTGATTGTGCAAAAAAAAATAGTTTAATTTAATGAAACTTGTCCATTTTGTCTTTCATAATATTTTATAATTCTTCTTTGGTTATAAATTCTTCCTTTCTCAAAAGATCTGATAGGTAAATTACCTCTTGCTCTTCTAATTTGTTTATGGTACCATCCTTTTTGACCAAATTATATACCAATTTTGACCTTAATTTAATGTGGGGTATGAGATGTATGTCTATATCTAATTTCTGGCATATTATTTTCCAGTTTTCTCAGCAATTTTGTCAAATATTGAGTTCTTATTCCAGAAGCTAGAGTTAGGGGATTTATCAAATATTTGATTACTATAAACCTCTATTGTTGTGTCATATGTATCTAATCTATTTCATTGATCCACCACTCTATTTCTTAGACAGTACCAAATGGTTTTGATGATTGCTGCTTTATAATATAGTTTTATATTTGGTACTGCTAAGCCCCTATGCTTTGTATTTTTTCCACTAATTCCATTGATATTCTTGACTTTTTGTTCTTCCAGATGAATTCTGTTATTATTTTTCCTAGTTCTATAAATTTTTATTAAAGTTTTTATTTTCAAAACATATGCATAGATAATTATTTTCAACATTCCCCCTTGCAAAATCTTGTGTTCCAAATTTTTTTTTCCTTACCTTCTCCCCCACTCCATCCCCTAGATAAGTAATCCAAAATATGTTAAACATGTGCAGTTCTTCTATACATATTTTCACAATTATCGTGCTGCAGAAAAACAATCAGATAAAAAGGAAAAAAATAAGAAACAAAACAAAATGCTAGCAAACAACAAAAAAGTGAAAATACTATGTTGTGATCCACACTCAGTCCCTATCATCCTCTCTCTGGATACAAATGGCTCTTTTAACAAGACCTTTGGAAGTAGCCTGAATCACATTGCTGTTGAAAAGAGCCACTTCCATCAGAATTAATCATTATATAATCTTATTGTTGTTGTGTACAATGTTCTCCTAGTTCTATTCTCTTCACTGAGCATCAGTTCATGCAAGTCTCTCCAGGCCTCACTGAAATCATCCTACTGATTGTTTCTTATAGAACAATAATATTCCATAACATTCATATACCATAACTTTCCAGCCACTCTCCAACTAAAGGGCATCCATTCAGTTTCCAGTTCCTTGCCATTATAAAAAAGGGCTACTACAAACAGTTTTGAGCATGTAGGTCATTTTCCCTTTTTTTAATGATCTTTTTGGGATTCAGGCCCAGTAGAAACAATGCTAGATCAAAGGGTATGCACAGTTTGATAGCCATTTGAGCTCGATTACTACACACTGACTACTGTGTCTTGTGAGTTTAACCTATTCCACTATTGATTACACTATCTCTTAGCCAGTACTAAGTGATTTTGATGTCTGCTACTTTACAATTTAGTTTTAAGTCTGGTACAGCTAGGCCATCGTCATCATTTGCATTTATTTTTCATTAATTTCCTTGAAATTCTTGACCTTTTGTTCTTCCAGAAGAACTCTGTTATTATTTTTTCTAGCTCTGTAAAATAGTTTCTTGGCAGTTTGATTGGCATGGCACTGAATAAGTTGATTAATTTAGTTAAAATTGACATTTTAATGATATTAGCTCAGCCCACCCATGAGCAATTGATATTCTTCTAATTGAATAGATTTGACTTTATTTGTGTGGAAAGCGTTTTGTAATTGTGTTCATATAGTTTCTGATTTTGTCTTGGCAGGTAGACTCCCAAATATTTCATATTATTTAGTTATTTTAAATGGGATTTCTCTTTGTATCTCTTCTTGCTGGACTTTGATGGTAACACATAGACATCCTGATGATTTCTGTGAATTTATTTTGTATCCTGAAACTTTGCTAAAGTTGTTAATTGTTTCTAGTAATTTTTAGTTGATTTTCTAGAATTCTCTAAGTATGTTATCATATCATCTACAAAGAGTAATAATTTGGTTTCCTCATTTACTACTCTAATTCCTTTAATTTATTTTTCTTCTCTTATTGCTAAAGCTAACATTTCTAACACAATACTGAATAATAATGGTGATAGTGGGCAACCTTGTTTCACCCCTGATCTTATTGGGAATGCTTCTAGTATATCCCTATTACATATATTTGCTGATGGTTTTAAATAGTTGCTACTGATCATTTTAAGGAAAACTCCATACTTTCTAGTATTCTTAATAGGAATAAATGTTGGATTATATCAAATATTTTTTCTGCATCTATTATGATAATCATATGATTTCTGTTAGTTTGGTTATTGATACAGTGAATTATGCTAGTAGTTTTCTCATTTTGAACCAACCATACATTTCTGGTATAAATCCTACTTGGTCATGGTATATTATCCTGGAGATTATTTGTTGCAATGTCTTTGCTAATATTTTATTTAAGATTTTTGAATCAATATTCGTTAGAGAAATTGGTGTATAATGTTTTTCTCTATTATATTTATATAACAGTACCATATCTGTGTCGTAAAAGGTGTTTGGTAGGACTCCTTTTTTTTCTGTATTTTTCGAAATAGTTTGCATGGTATTGGAATTAATTATTCTTTAAAATTTTAGTTAAATTCTCTTGTAAATCCATCTTGCCCTGGAGATTTTTTTTTAAGAGAGTTGTTTAATGGCTTGTTCAATTTTTTTTCTAAAATGGAACTATTTAAGCATTTTATTTCCTCCTCTATTAATCTGGAAAATCTAAATTTTTTTTATAAGTATTCATCCATTTCACTAGATTATCAAATTTATTGGTATATAGTTGGGCAAAATAGTTTCTAATTGTTGTTCTAATTTCCTCTTAATTTTGTGGGAAGTTCTCCCTTTTCATTTTTGATACTAACAATTTGCTTTTCTTCTTTCCTTTTTCTAATCAAATTAACTAAAGATTTATATATTTTGTTGGGTTTGCTTCATAAAATCAGCTTTCAGTTTTGTTTATTAATTCAATAGTTTTCTTACTTTCAACTTTATTAATCTCCTTTTTTATTTTCAGAAATTTAAATACGGTATTTAATTGAGGGAATTTAATTTGTTCTTTTTCTGTTTTTTTTTTTCAGTTGCAAACCCAATTCATTGATCTTCTCTTTCTCTTGTTTATGCAAATAAGCATTTAGAGATATAAAACTTCTCCTAAGAACTTCTTTGGTTGCATCCCATAAATTTGGTATGTTGTCTCATTATTGTCATTCTCTTGGATGAAATTATTGATTGTTTCTATGATTTGTTGTTTCACCCACTCATTCTTTAGGATTAGATTATTTAGTTTCCAAATAATTTTTGTTCTATTTTTTTCCCTGACCCCTTATTACAGGAAATTTTTATTGCATCATAATCTGAAACAATTGTGTTTACTATTTCAGCCTTGCTGCATTTGATTCTGATGACATTATTCCCTAACACATGGTCAATTTTTGTTTAGGTTCCATGTACCATTAAGAAAAAAGTATATTCCTTTCTGTTTCCATTTAATTTTCTCCAAAGATCTCTCATGCCTAACTTTTCTAAAATTCTACTTACCTCCTTAACATTTTTCTTATTTATTTTGTAGAATGATTTATCTTTTTCCAATAGAGCAAGATTGAGATTCCTCATTAGTATAGTTTGCCGTCTTTTTCTTCTTGCAACTCTATTAACTTCTCTGAACTTGAAAGCTATACAATTTTTTGCATATATATATATTTAACATTGATATTACTTCATTATCTATGGTACCCTTCAGCAAGATGTAGTTTTCTTCCTTATCTATTTTTTCTTTTGTTTTCTCTGAGATCAGGATTGCTACCGTTGCTTTTTTTTTTTTTTTTTTTTTTTTTTTACTTCAGTTGAAGCATAATAGATTCTGCTCCAACCTTTTACCTTAACTCTGTATGTATCACTCTGCTTTAAATGGGTTTCTTATAAACAACATATTATAGGATTCTGGCTTTTAATCCAGTTCATCCCATTCCCCTCCACAGATAAAATTACCAACTCTATTTCCTGCCATCTTATTTTCCCAAAGTTATACTTTTCTCTTTCCCTCTTTCTTTCCTCACCAATGTTTTGCTTCTGACCACCACCTCCCTTAATCTGCTCTCCACTTTTATAGTCTTTCCCAACTTTCTTATCCCTTTCTCCTTCTATTTCTGTTTTCCCTTCTGTTACCTCCCTCT
The DNA here is from genome assembly GCF_016432865.1 of Antechinus flavipes. Lineage (NCBI taxonomy): Eukaryota > Metazoa > Chordata > Mammalia > Dasyuromorphia > Dasyuridae > Antechinus > Antechinus flavipes. The sequence continues at coordinate 121,937,066 of NC_067401.1, read as the reverse complement.
TTTCTTTCTGCTTTCTCCTACTTTCCTATAGGATGAGATGTGTTTTTAGATTAAACTAAATATGTCTGATATTCTCTCTTTGAGTCAAATCTAGTGAGATTAAGGTTCAAACAATGCTCCTATCCCTCCCTTCTTTCCTTCAACTGTAATAAGTCTTTTTTCTTCTTCATGTGATGTAATTTACCCCATTTAATGTCTCCTTCCCTCTTTTTTCCAGTACAATACTTTTTCCACTCATAGCTTCTTTTTTATATCATCACAGTAAAGTCAACTTATACCTATACTTTTTAGGTATACTCCTAACAAATATAGAGTTCTCAAGAGTTAAACATGTCATCTTCCTATATAGACATATAAATGCTTTAACCTTTAAAAAAACATATTTTTCCTTGCCTTTTTATCTTTTTGTGCTTTTCTTGAATTTTTTATTTGAAGATCAAATTTTCTGTTCAATTCTGGTCTTTTCATCAAAAATAAATAAAATCCCCTATTTCATTGAAGATCCATCTTTTCTCATGAAAGAGATATTGCTTAATTTTGCTGGATAGTTGATTCCTGGCCACAGTCCAAGTTCCTTTGAGCTACAGAATATCATATTCCAGACCCTTGATCCTTTAAAGTAGAAGCTGCTAGGTCCTGGGTAAGACTGATTGTGGCTCTTCAATATTTGAATTGTTTCTTTCTGGGTACATAAAGTATTTCCTCCTTGATTTGATAATTCTAAAAGTTAGCTACAATATTACTTGGAGTTTTCATTTTGGGGCCTTTTTCAGGAGGTAATTGGTGAATTCTTTCAATGGCTATTTTACCTTCTGGTTCTAGGACATTAGGACAATTTTCTTATTGCTTTCTTGAAATATGTTGTCTAGGCTCTTTTTTCCAATCATTGTTTTTAGGGATAACAATAATTCTTAAATAGTCTCTCCTGGATCTATTTTCCAGATCAATTGTTTTTCCAATGAGATATTTTATATTTTCTTTTTTTCTTTTGTTTGATTGATTCTTGTTGTCTTTTTGAGTCATTTGCTTTCATTTGTTCAATTGTAATTTTTAGCAAATTGTTTTCTTCAGTTAGCTTTTTAAATCTCCTTTTATATTTATATTTATATAACTAAAATACAATAGTGTTTGCTACTATGTCATATATATACATATACTATGTAATGGTTTTCCTGATATTGAACCAACCCTGAATTCCTGATATAAATCCCACTTGGTCATAGTGTATTATCCTGTTGGTAAATTGCTGTCATATATTTACTAATATTTTATTTAAAATTTTTGCATTAATGTTCATTGGGGAGATTGAGGTCTATAATTTTCTTTCTCTGTTTGGGCTCTTCCTACTTTTGATATCAGTATCATACTTGTGCCATAACCAAAGAATTTTGCAAGATTCCTTCTTTACATATTTTTCCAAATAGTTAACATATTATTAGAATTAATTGTAATTTAAATGTTTGATAGAATTCACTTGTGAATCCATCTGGCATCTGACCCTGGAGATTTTTTTCTTAAGGAGTACATTAATAGCTTGTTCAATTTCTTTTTCTAAAACTGGACTAACTGTTTAAGTAATTTATTTCTTCTTCTATTAATCTGAACAATTTATATTTTTGTAAATAGTCATCCATTTCAGTTAGATTGTCAGATTTGCTGCCACACAGTTGGAAAAAATAGCTCCTAATTATTTCTTTAATTTCATTTTCATTGGTGGTAAGTTTACCCTTTTCATTTTTGATGCTGATGATTTGGTTTTTTTCTTTCATTTTTCTAATCAAATTAATCAAAGTTTTATCTATTTTGTTGGATTGTTTTTACAAACCATCTCTTAGTTTTATTAATTAGTTCAATATTTTTCTTATTTTCAGTTTTATTCATTTCTTCTTTGAGCTTCAGAATTTCTAATTTGATATTTAATTGGAGGGTTTTAATTTTTTTTCCTAGGTTTTTTAGTTACATGCCCAATTCATTAATCTCCTCTTTCTCTATTTCATTCATGTAGCTATTTAGAGATATAAAATTTTCCCTAAGAACTGCTCTGGCTTTATCTCATAGGTTATAACATTATTGTCATTCTCTTGGATGAAATTATGTATTATTTCTATGATTGTATTGTTGTTCTGTGATATGATTAGTTCTGACTCATTTTTTTTAGAATTAGATTATTTAATTTCTAGTTGGTTTTTAGTCTATTTTTCCCTGGTCCTTTATTGAATATAATTTTTATTGTCTTGTGGTCTGAAAAGAAGCCTTTACTATTTATGCCTTTCTGCATTTGATTGTGAGGTTTTTATCCCCTAATATATGGTCAGTTTTTCTATAGGTGCCATGTACTGCCAAGTAAAAGGTGTATTCTTCCTCCAGAGGTCTATCAAAACTAGGTTTTCTAGGATCTTATTAACCTTTCTAGTTTTGTTTGTTTGTTTATTTTGTGGTTAGATTTGTCTGAATGTGAGAGGGAAAGGTTGAGGTCCCCCCAATAATATAGTTTTGCTATCTCTTCTTTTAGCTGGCTTAATATATTCTCTTTGTATGCTCTACCATTTGGTGCATACACATTTAGTATCACTGTTACTTAATTATTTACAGTACCCTTTATCAAGTTATATTTTCCCTCCTTATCTCTTTTAATAAAATCTAATTTAACTTTTACTTTATCTGAGGTCAGAATTGCTATCCCTGCTTTTTTGTTTTACTTCAGCTGAAGCATAATAAATTTTGTTCCAGCCTTTTACCTTTACTTTGAGTCTCTCTGTGTCAAATGCATTTCTTGTACACAACATATTGTAGGATTCTGGTTTTTAATCCACTCTGTTATTTATTTTTGTTTTATGGGAGAGTTCATCTTATTCATATTCACAGTTACAATTACCAGCTCTGTATTTCCCTCCTTCCTAATTGCTCCCCTTATATACTTTTGTTCTCTCTTTCCATCCTGTTCTTAGTAGTATTTTTCTTACCCACCCACACACTACCTAATCTTTTATCACCTTTTCCTCTTCTTTTACCTTTCTTTCCTAGTGTTTTTGCCCTCCCCCTTTCTCCTTCTCTTTGTAGTGTTTTTTTTTTTAACATAGCCCATCCATTACCTAATCTTCTATCACCCCCCCCTTTTATCTTTTTTTCTTAGTGTGTCTGCCCTCCCTTTTATCCAGCCCCTCCCTTTTCTTTCCTATTTTTCCTCCTACTTCTTAAGAGAGTTAGATAAATTTCTGAACCCAATTGAATGATTAAGTTATTCCCTCTTAGAGCCAAAACTGATGAGACCAAACTTAAGACAATGCTCATCCCCTTCCCTTTTGTTCCTGGCTTGTAAAAGGTCTTTTGTGTCTCTTCATGTGATCTAATTTGTCCCATTATACCTCCCCTTTCCTCTTCTTCCAGTATAGACTTTTCCCCATCCCTTAATGTTTTTTTTCTTTGATAGCATCACATCAGAGTCCATTCACAACAACATACTCTGTCCATGTGATGCCTCCCTCTGTCTAGCCCAGTAACAGATTCAGTTCTCAAGCATTACATCTAGGGATGTAAACAGTTTAATCTTTAAATAATATATTTTCCCTGTTAACCTTTCTATATTTCTCTTGAATCCTGTGTTTGTAACTTAAATTTTCTGGTTAGTTCTGATTTTTTCAATAGGAATGATTGAAAGTCTCTTACTTTATTGAAGATCCATTTCCTCTCCTGAAAGAAGATGCTCAATCTCACTGGGTAGTTAATTCTTGGTTGTAACCCCAGGTCCTTTTCCAGAATATGATATTCCAGGTCCTCCAATCCTTTATTGTAGAAGCTGCCAAATCCTGAGTAATTCTGATTGTTGCTCCTTGATATTTAATTTTTTTCTTTCTGTCCATTAGTAATATTTTATCCTTGACCTGATAGTTCTGAAATTTGGCTCTCACATTCCTTGGAGTTTTTGACTGAAAGTCTTTTTCCTAAGGTGATTTCCTAAAGCTTCTTTCATGCCTATTTCACCCTCTGGTTCCAGGATATCAAGGCAATTTTCCTTGATAATTTCTTGAAAGATTTTGTCCAGATTGTTCTTTTGATTATGACTTTTAGATAGTTCTGATATTCTCTCTCCTTGATCTATTTTCCACGTCAGTTGTTTTTCCAATGAGGTATTTTACATTTTCTTCTATTTTTTTTATTGTTTTGAATTTTTTTAATTGATTTTTGATGTCTCATAAAGTCACTAGCTTCTACTTGCTCAATTCTAACTTATAGGGAGTTTTTTCTTCAGTTAATTTTTGTACTTACTTTTCTTTTGACCAATTCTATTTTTTAAACAGTTGTTTTCTTTTTCCAAGTTGTTGACTCTTTTTTTCATGATGCTCTTGCATTACTCTCATTTCATTTCCCAATTTTTTTCCTACCTCTCTTATTTGATTTTTAAGCTCCTTTTTTAGTTTTTCCATAGTACTTTATGGGCTTGAAACAACTTCCCATTTTTCTTTGTGATTTTGCCTATAGATATTTTGACATTATTGTATTCTCCTGAGTTTGTGTCTTCCCTGTCACTATAATAACTTTCTATAATCAGTTTATTTTATTTGTTTTGTTTTTCGATCATCTCTTTTGGCCTTATTCCTTTAAAAAAAATAGTTATACTTCTGGAGTAAAAGGGGCTTCTTGAGGCTATAGACCCTAGCTATTTGATGTGTTATTGAACTGATCTTACCCTGAAACTCCCAGGAGGACCCTAGTGTCTGGTGCTATACTGAAAGTCAGATTGGAGGTAACTGGCCATAGGGTCTGACAGTTTACTTGCTGCTGAGCCAAGGTCTCAATGCTGATGTCTGGTGTGTATTGAGGTCGATGGGATGTTCCTATGTTGGTTTCTGCCTATTTCCCCATGCTACACTAAAGCATATAGTCGTCTTAAGACTGATGGTATCTATTTTCTTAGGCATATATAGAATTGGTGTCTACTTGTTTGTCTGGAGTTAAGCTAAAGCACGTGGTGATCTGAGGGCTATCTATTTCCCTGGCTATAGTGAAGCATATTGGGGAAGAAGTCTTGGTTTGACTGAGCCCTTGAATTTAAAAACCTTCTCGATGGGTTTACACTTGGGGCAGCTAGATGGTATAGTGGATAAAGTCAGAAAGATCTGTATAATTACACTTCAGCAATACTCTGAATCACAGATCTATGTTTGATGCTTTGGTCCCATCATTTGAATGTCCCTAATTTCATCTTTAACATCTCCTCCAGGTGACCAGTATTTCATGCTACCATCATGAAAGTTTACCTGTCATTAGGTCCTCTTCCAAGGCACTGGCAGTTACTTAGAAAACCCCATTAGTGCTAATGAATTGAGTCAGCCAAATTGAGTGAAAAACTAAACTTGGATCAGAAGATCTGGGTTGGTCTATCAGTCCCACTTACAACTGTGTGATCTTGGGCAAGTAGCTTAACCTTTCTAAATCCAAAATTCTTTTTCTATTCTAGCACTCTTCTGTATTAGTAAATAACTATAAAAAAATCCTCACATTTATATTGTTCAAGCAATTAATCAACAGGCATTTAATAAGATATATTATATGTCAGGCACTGTGCTAGGTGCAGAGGAAGGAAAAGAGGGAGGGAGAAAAGAAAGAAAGAGAGGGAGATAGGGAAGGAAGAAGAAAAAGAAGGAAGGGATGGAGGAATGGAATGGAAGGAAGGAAAGAAGGAATGGAAGGAGAAGGGGAGAGAGGAAGGAATGGAGGGAGGAAGGGAAGAAGGAAGGAAGAAAGAAAAAAGGAAAGAAGGAAGGAAGGAAGGAAGAGAAAAAAAGGATCTCTGTTCTCAAGAAGCTTAAAATCTGTAAGAGCAGATGACATACGTTTATCAATATGGATAAAATAAATACAAGACTATTAGGAAGTGAGGACATGGAGAATTTGGGGATTAGGAAAAGAAACTCATGTATTTTATATTTAATTTTATTTGTTTCAATGAACAACAACAACAAAAAAAAAACAACTATTTTTTCTCCCACCCACATACACCCTATTATAAAAAGAAAAGAAACCAAAACTTTGCAACAAATATACATAGTCAAGCAAAACAAAATCCCCACATTGGCCATGTCAAAAATATATCTCATTTTTTATCCTAGAGTCCATCACTTCTTTGTCAGGAAATGTTTAGCATTATTCTCTGGAGTGGTACTTGTTGGTGAATTGATCAAAGTTTTTAAGTCTTTCAAAATCGTTTATGTACGGGATTAATATCTAATGGCATTAGAAAAAAATAGATTGGAATAAAATTATGAAAGGTTTTAAAGTCAAACAGAGTAGTTTGTGGGGATTTTTTTTGAGGCAACAGGGAGTTTCCTAAATAAGGGAGTGGTATGGCATGGCAGATAGAGCCCTAAACTCTGTGTAGTGAAGGCAAGAATTCAAATCTCAGATTCTTGGACAAGTCACAAAATTTCTCTCAGCCTCAATTTTCTCATCTATAAAATAGAAAAATGGCTTCAAAGTTTCCTTACATAAATCTATGATCTTGTGATCAGAACTGCACTAAGGAAAATCATTTTGGCATGTGATTTTTGCCAAATGTGAAAGATGAATCAGAGTGGGGAGAGCTGATGCAATTAAGGACTACTGCAATAGTTAAAGTAGGAAGTATTTGAGGCCCTGAGTTAAGATGATGGCTATTTAAGTAGAGAAAAAGGGTCAGATTCTAGAGATATTGTGGAGGTGAAAATAGTAAGATTTGGTAACCAATTGAATATGTAAGGTAAAATAGAGTAAGGGTTCAAGAATAACTCAAGGTTATGAACTTGAAAAACTGAAAAAATAGCAGTACACTTAATAAAAGTTTGGAAGAAGAGTGTATTATTTTTTGGAAATTTAGAATAAGGAATTGTTATGAACTTGTTGAGTTTGATATGTCTCTAGATCATCAAATTTGAGGTATCTAATTGGCTAGATGATGATACTGAACTGGAACTCAGGAGACAAAGTAGCACAGGGCATACAGTTATCCCTTCCACATCCCAACTTTCCCCTTTACAATTTCAGTATCATAGGTTGGCCTAAGAAATTAAAAGGGGATTTGGATAGAGCTTTATAGGAGCTTTAGACAACACCCAAAGCCTAGTAGATGACCCACACAAAAAATTAGGAACTCAGAAATACTGAAAATATATGTATAGGATTATATAATATCAACATTTTTATCTCTTATTATTGTAAACACTCCAGACAAGAAAAAGAAAAACTTCATACTTCCTTCTCTGGTAGGAAAGGAGTGCCAAAAAATCTTATGTGGATTTTCTAGATCACACAGTACTATCTCTCTAATTCCCATCATGTGGAAGGGATAACTGTATAGATCTGGGAGTCATCTGCAAAGACATAGTAATTAATTTCTAATATGAGCGAGTATCAGAGTACTATTTGAACCCAGATATCCTGATTCAAACCCCTCCATCTTTCCAACACATAGAGAGTTTTTAAGGAACAAATGAGATAATAAATGTGAAAACAAACCATAAATATTTTAAAATTATATTATTGATAAGGTCTTAATAAACTACCCAAGAGGCACCATGATGTAGTATGCATAGTGCTAGCCCCTGAAGTTATAAAGCCCTGTCTTCAATCTCACTTTTGATATTAGGTATGGAAATCTTAACCTGTTTGAACCTCTGGCACTTATCTAAGTTTCTAATAAAATCCTGACAAAACCAGGTAACATAGGGCCCCAAGACAATTACAATTCAAATTTTCTTAGGAACAAGGTTATGCTACAATGAACTAGGCAAATGAGGGAGATAATTTTAAGTCAATTTTGAGGATAAGAAATGATTCCCAATTCACTTTAGGTAGGCATAGAGCCCTGTCTCCCAGCATTATTACTGAGCCTGAAGAAGAACCTAAGAAAAAGTAATAGATTTATAAAATGGTTTTAGCAACTACCATTAAATGAGAATTGGCTAATAATTAAATCCCCAGCTTAAAAGGCTTTAAAATTTGTCTCCCAGTGATATGAAAGCGTGTTTTGTTATGCAAATCAGCTTTTGGGGCTTTATGCTTGATCTTTCCCTCTTCTGACCTTTGCTGCAACAACCTAGTCCATTAAGCACAGGCCCCAGGCTTTCAAGTAGTTACACTTGGAGACCTTTAAAGTGTAACTCTCCATTGTACTGATCTTTCTCTCTTTGCCGGGAAGGCATGACATGTCATTAGAGGTCTCTGATTTTGATTGTCATTGTTTCAAGGAAACGGAACTTTTAGCAAGAGGAGACAGAATGATATGAATTGTTAATGAATGGCAAAAAGAGAAACTAAACTGATCAATGTTTACTATGCCTTTTGGAGAGTCTCATTTGTTGTCATCCTTTAAGTTGCCCTACAAATTCAGCTGAAAGCAATTTTTGTCCCAAGTTTGCCTTTAGAAATTATTTTCAGTTTCTGTGTTCCCTCAGCTTAGGCATTTTTTTCAGGTTTCAGTTCTACTTATACAATCAAAATGTAAAAGGAAGCTCGAATTATACTTAAAATTTATGACCCAGTCCTCTCTTCTTTATACATCCAGGTCAGCAGGAAGTCAGGTTGGCACCATGGGGTACCTCAACAAAGTTCTTCCTCTACTTTGCTGGCTCCATTTGAAATCTACCCTGTGGATTTTTCCAGTACTCTTGTATTAGCAAAACAAAAAACTAAAAAGCATTTAAAAATCTTCTGTCTGCAAAGAGATCATCAGGTTTAGACAAAAAAACAATGGGAGTTAACCGATGTCAAATATACCTCAGTGATTGTTTCTAGGCAGCACCATCCAACTGACCTTTTAGGCATTTCATCCTAGAATACTGTATGGTTGTCTAATCCATGACCCAACCACCGTATTACATCAGGATTATCTGTTTGGACACATGAACCATACCTTAGTCTCTTAAATCCTCACTTTTTTTTTCTAATTTGAGGATTAAATAAATGTGAACTGCCTCTCTAAGGATTATAGATGTAGAAATGAAAAGGGACTTTAGATTCCTTTTTACAAAAGAGGAAACTGAAAAACTCAGAGTTAGAGTGACTTATCCAAGATCACATAGGTATTAAATAATAGATGGATTATTTTAATCTGAATCCTCTTATTCATTCTGCATCACACTGTCTCCAAAAAGTGATGTATCACTATGGAATATATTGGGTTCTTTAAAGAGGAACCCTTAATTAGGCAAAAGGCAAATGAAAAAAGGGCATATTTGAATGAGTATTACCCAATGTACTATTTTTCTTATTCTCTAGAATATAAATTTTGTGAGGGCAGGGACTGCATGACTTTTGGGGTTTTGTTTTTGTTTTTGTTTTTTTTGTTTTTTTATCACCAAGGATAGGACCTGGTATTTGCAGGATGAGAGAAGAACTTGACCTGGGATTTCTTTTTTGAAATAGGAAACTCCCAGTGTGAAAAGTCAATCTACCAGTGAAGGTGGACAATAGGTAATCTTAGAGTTGCCTGGAGGCACTGAGAGGCTAAATGATTTTCCCAGTATCACACATTCTGTTTGTGTCCGAGATGAGATTTAAATATAGGTAATAATAATTACAATAATAATAAAAATACTATTAATATAACACCAACTACAGTAATCCCTTCCACATGTTAGGGATTAGGTATGTGGCACCTCTCCCTGCTCCTGCTATCTAGAAAATTTGCATGAAACATTTTGGCCCTTTCATAGTAGAGAAGTCTGAATTTTTTCTCTTTTAATTTTATGGGATGTTTACAGTACTTTATTGTAAAATATAGGTTAAGTATTTGGTCACAGACTCTGTGTCATCTGCTGGATTTCAAGTATATCTGTGCCTTCTACAAAACTCCCCTAAAAATTACCATTTAGTTTCTTATGTCAATCTGCAATACATAGAAGCTGCACTGGGTGCAAGTGGCAATATGGAAGAGATAAACCAGGTACTATGCTAAATCATTGATAATTATCATCTCATTTGGTACTCACAACAACTCCGGAAATTAAATGCTCAGGTCTTCCTGATTCCAGGAACCATAAAGCTAGTTTATTATCTATTATGGGACTTCTTAAACTTTTTTCCACTTATAATCTCTTTTTATCTAGGAAATTTTTATTCTAGCTCAGATATATAAGTATAAGCCTAACATACACTGATAATAAATCAGTATAAATAATTTCACGACTCCCACATTCCATTATATGACTCCATATGAAGTTTTAGAAGGTTTGATCTGCTATAGCATGGAATCTTCTGCTATGTAACACAGAATACATGCTTAATTATTGCTAGAAGACCCTGTTGACAGTATGATGAAACCTATGGACCCCTTCTCAAAATATTGATTATACATGCCTCAAAGAATATGAGTAACAAGAAGTTCCCAAAATCTTCATGCAGTTTTAATCTTGTTTCCTTTGTAATCCTACACATTTTAGGCATATGTAATCAATATTTTGAGGAGAGATCCAGAGTTTTGCTAGCTTAAACGTGCATGAATTTTAAGACATTTGTAATTGATTATTTCCTTTGTACATTCTGTAAATGGTTGGTTTTTTTGTTTTTGTTTTTTGAATTCTCATTTCTTAGATAAAGAACCCTGCTATAAACAAAAAAAAAAATGCACAAAACAACCTCTTAGGCAAACAAATCTTGCTAATTTATGTTGCTCTGTCTTAATCATTAGGTAATTTTTTCCTAGTTTCCTGGGCTAAAATTCAAAGCATCTATCTCATAAGCCTCTAGTGCTCATTACTGTGTGACTTTGAGCAAGTTCCCTAATGTCTCTGGAACTCAGTTCCTTCATCTATTAAAGGAGAAGGGTGGATTAGATGGCCTTCTGAGGACCCTTGCAACTCTGAAACTGTGACTGTTTGTAGGCTTCTCCTCTAATAAGCACACTTCTCACTTTTATAACATTTTAGTAATATCCCATTTGATTCTCCTGATAACTACGATAGGTTAGACAGGTATTCAATTTGATTCAATTCAACTTTTATTAAGCACTTAAGAAGTACAAGGTATTTATTAAACACTTATTAAGTATAAAGTGTTTCTTAAATATTTACTAAGTATAGGTCCTTATGCTAGACTCTATGGCTGCAGACCAAAAATGAGATAGTTCTCACTCTCAAGAAGTTGACATTTCACAGAGAAGGAAGGGAGAAGGGGAAAGAAATAATAATTTATTAAGATCTTACTAGTACCAACAGTTTACTTGAATTACTTATAATTCAAGACTCACAACAAGCCCTGTAAAGTTAGATGCTATTATTATCCCCATTTTATGGATGAAGATATTGAGTCAGACATGTTTTAAGTAACTAACTCCACTTAGGATTTCAAAGCAACCATCTACTTTATTATACTATTATGGGTCCATTCCCCCCACTCCTACCCTTCCAATGTGTTTCCTTAGGAAAACAGTCTGTGATGGGGTTTTCAATGGTCTGACTGACCACACCAGGGAAACCTGTATTTCTTGAGGCTCAACAAACAGGACTTAATAATATGACTAAAACTGAAGAGTACATTAGTAGTAGTAATAGTATTGATATTAGTATTATCACTGTTGTTGTTACAAATATCACAACTGATACTTAAATAAAATTAAATAACTGTTACTTATATAATTATTATTATAGATAACATGCTTTAATGTTTGGAAAGAGCATCAGAGCACAGTCTTGAGTCTGACAAGTATAAAAAAAACCATGCAAAAGGAGATTTCAGAAAAGTATAATCTAAATACTCTAAGGGTCCAATTAAATTCAACTAGGCTGCTTGAATCTCTAAGTAAGATTTCAGCTCTAAATCAAATTTGCTATTCTATGTTAGTTAGGAAGATAGAAAGCAACCCCATCTGTAACTACAGAAGCCTTAATAATTGCCTCACACTTCAGTTTCTATTGATTTACAAATGTCTGAAGGAAGCTCTGATATTGACCTGGCTCCCCAACCTTCAAGCTTCTGATCTCTTCTTTTCTTCCCTCTCTTCTTGCATGCAAATTAAAAGCAAGGAGGAAAAACCTACAGAAATAATTCTCCTCAAGTTGCTAAGAGAACATTAAAATATGATGATGCATATCATCTTCTCTCTTGTGGCTTTCACATCAGTTGTCCCCAGTGCTTAGAATGCATAGCCTCCCCATCTCTATACAGAGAATGTCTCATTTCTTTCAAGAACCGCCTTAAACACTCTTCTAAAAGAACATTTTCCTTACCCCCTAACCCTAAGTAGTGTTCTCCCTATTTACTCTGCTTTTAATCTACATTCTAGTTAACATGGGTTTGCTCTGTAAAAGACAAAATGGGGAAAGAGACTAGAGAGCTGGCTTCTAAAGCTAAGACAACATTGGTTCAAGTCTCATCTTTGACAGCTACAATGTAAATGATCCTAACTTCTCCATGTGCTTAAAAAAAAAAAAAACACCTCTGACTATACATTGTAGAGAAGATACCACTTTGTGTTGGTGAAGGCAATTTCCTCATCTGGGAGTTCCTTATAACAATGAAATCAGAAGTCTAGTTTTTATCTTTATTTCTGTGTGTGTGTGTGTATGTATGTGTGTTTTCTCCCCTATTACAATGTAAACTACATGAGAGAAGACATTGCTTGCTTTTGGAAGGGACAGGATCATTTTATTTCCAACACCTAGAACATTGCCAGACACACAAGTGCTTTGTAAATGCTTCTTGATTCAGTGATTGATTATTTGAGGGAGCAAAAAACAAAAAAAAAAAACAAAACCCACTATCCCATATAACCACCCCGGCTAAAATATTTCTTTTACCCAGTTTATAAATCTGGGTCTTGTTTTATTTTTACTATGTTTTGGGAAGTCTCCAGATACTATGATCTTCTCTCTTGTGGCTTTCACACCAGTTGTCCCCAATGCTTAGAATGCGTAGCCTCCCTATCTCTATTCAAAGAATGTCTCATTTCTTTCAAGACCTGCCTTAAACAGTCTTCTAAAAGAACATTTTCCTTACCCCCTAACCCTAATTAGTGTTCTCCCTAATATACACTATTGAGTATATATAAAATAGCTTTAAAATGACAACAGAAAATATAAATGAATAGTTTCATTTATGCTTCAATTTATCATCTCCTGTAAATAACTGTTACATAGTTCTCTAAGTTGGTCATCTATCTTTGTTCCATTGGCTCCTAAGATAGTGCCTCACTGAATTGTTTAGTGAAACGGATTTTTTTCCTCATGCTTTGATGACTGATCATTTCTGAAAATGAGAAAGCCCTTTGATCAATGAACTATGACCTTGTCCCAGTGGTATTATAAATGGAAAGACAAAGGGATAATGTCAATGAGCCTGACACATTTCAAATCTATTGAGAACCAGATGGTTTTTGTGATTTCTTCTAGCTCTGAACCTGTGATCTTTCTCTAGATCTACAAGCTCTTGATGTTTTAATGCATTTTGCTTAAGTCATCAGTGTTTCCAAATTACTGTTGATACTATATCTCTTCCCATTTTCACCACAATGTACCTTCACATTTCCCTTTGAGCCCACCATAAATGTTATTCTTCTGATACTGCTTTGTTTCTATGATTCATAGCTACCCAGCATTGTCAAGAGAACTCCAACTATTCATTAAATTCCAGTATCTCCTTGTTTCCTTCAGCTTATTTATATGTCTGAATGCTATCTCCTTGTTACAAATTCTTTTTTTTTTTTTGCTTTCAAAGTCCTTAGTAATCTGTCCCTCTTTACTTTTCTCATCTTCTTTAAAATTATACTCTCGCACCCATCCACCACCACTACCCTCACTCACTGTGGAGTCCAGTGACAGTGACCACTTTGCTGTTCCTCAAACAAGACCCATTTTCTTACTCTGGGCATTTTTACCAGCTGTCCCCCATAACTGTCTGCTCTCCTTTCTTAGCTCTGTCTGCTGGCTTCCATCGTTTCCTTCAATTCCCAAATAGAATCTCATCTTCCACAAGAAGTCTTTATCTTATCATCCATAATTCTAGCACCTTCTCTTTGTTGATTCTTTTCCAATTTACCTTCTATATATCTTGTTGATATAAAGTTATTTGTATGGGAGCTCCTAGCAGAGAGACTGTCTTTTATCTTTCTTTGTATCTCCAGCACTTAGCACAATGCCTGACACTTTATAAATCCTTAACAATTTTTTTTAATTGATTCGTTACTTTTCAAAATAACTTTTTTCTACAAAGGGCATTGAAAGCTTTGTGCAACTTTATAAACATAATCCAAACTCAGCTCATTGTCCATTCTTGTTTCATCAAGACAGTCAGTAATATAAATTGATGTTCCCATACCTATTAACATTTCAAGGAACTATTCTGATGATTTGAGGCTACTTGTTTTAAGACACCAAATAGTAATTCACTAGGCATATGATATAATATTGTTATTATTTAGAATTCAATGTTGACTGACCAGCCATCATTTTTATATCCTTTTTTATTTAACTGAATTAATCGCTGAATATATTTGATCCCAGGATACCAGCCTAATGTAAAAAAAAAAAAAGTACAGACCATTTTGGCCAATATATGGTAGTTTTGACAAACTTCCAGTTCCCTGTCTGCAAGAATTTGGCATTTGTGCCTCATCCATACAATTCAATATCTATCATTAAATAATGTGAGAGCTTGGCCACCCAGTGTACTTCTGTCTCTTTCCTCAAGCCATCTGGAAATTTTCCAGTGTTCCTTTCGAAGAAGTGAGGAATTGTGGCATCCTACAGCTGGCTCCGATGTGTCTGTTGAACTTCTACATTTTTCTCATCTCATTCCATTGGAGATTTTCCTATTATTGCTGATAGCTTTCTTTGGAAAATAGTTTTAGGATGACCTTTATCTAATAATTAACCAGAAATGAATTAACTTAGCAAATTGAGATCAAAACCACTAGGCCACAAAAAAAAATCCTCCTTGTCTTTTGGACTTTCCAAGTATGAAGATTTTTTTGTTGTCCTTAGTGATGCTGCCAAGATTTTGGTCTCCATTCCAATACAACAGACAAGAACCAATCAGCCAGCACTTTGGAAAGAGTTTGTTGGTGAGAACATATGTTGCTAAGTGATGGGCATCATTTGTTCCTTTCTGGTTTTCCTTTTTATCACTGGCATGGAAACTACAATTCCTTCCAAAAGAAGAGAAGACTGAGTCAGATTTCTGCTAGGACAATCTAGAAGTTGGTTTCTTGTGGGAACACGACTAAAATAATTCCAAAGTTGAATATTAGGACAACCTCAAATTTCTAAGGAAAAGAGAAAAACCCCTAACAACTTTAGTCCTCCTGACCCTGAAAATTTTCAAGGCTAAAATTATCTTGTCTTGCCTTCCTAGCTAACAGGTGTAATATAATTTAAACCAACTTTCCATCTTAACTACAGAGAGAATATTCCTTTGAGAAGGTTGGGAAAGTGGAATATGCCTCTGATCCTCCTTACTCTCTTTCATCAAACTGTCAAAAATTAATCTTCCTCTACCCTGAGCACATCCATGACCAGAAGCTTTCACCTTCTCCTTTTTGCCCACAGGACAAAAACTGAGCTCCTTTATGACAGTTCCTTTCTAAGTAATTACTTCCAATTTATACTGTTATGTATCTTATTTATATGTCTGCATGCTATCTTTTCCCTCTCACCTGTATTAGAATTGTAAGTTCCCTAAGGTCAGGGTCTGGTGGGGGGGGCATTCATTGTTTGTTCATTTTTGTTGTTGTTGTTGTTTATTCTCAGAACATAACTGAATGCGCAACACATAGTAAGTGCTTAATAAATGCTTGTTATCTTAGCCTGGAATTTTGAAGATCTAGACAATCTATTGGGAGTATTTCTTTCCAGTATTATTTCATATTGCTTTTTTCATACACATGATGTTGTAGATAAATTAGTCTAAATATTCCCCAATTACATGTTCCTATACCTCAGTATGTTGGAAATTTTTTCCCACATGCTTAAATGGTCTGAATGCCTCCTCATCCCTACTTGCTGAAATTCTTCTTTTCCTTCAATTTTTAGTTCAATTATTTCTACTACAAAGTCTTTACTCATATCCCCAACTTCAAGTAATCTCTCCTTCCTCAAAATTTCCTAGATCTGAACTGCTTCATTGCCTTATCATCATATCCTACTTAGTATTTATAATAATCTATGTATAAACATAAATATATATATAAATATAAATATATATAGAATTATCACAAAATTTTAGCTAACATTTATATAATACTTGGTTTTGCAATGCATTTTTCATATTACTTTATTTGATCCTCTAAATAATCCTATGAGTTTGACATTTTATTATTTCTATTTTAGAGAAAGGAGGTTAAGGCTGAAAGGCATTAAGTGACTTGTTGCATTATCAAACAGCTAATAAGAGTCTGGGGCAGAATTTAACCGAAAGTCTTTATTCACTCCAAATCTAATACCATGCCACTTAGCTGTCCAATACCCAGTAGATAATCAGTTCTTTGAGGAAAAAACTCTGCCATTTTGTTTATATTTTTCATCTCCAAAACAAAACAGAATATATTGCATACAGTAGATGTTTAATAAATGTTTGTTGCATAACCACAATGGGTGAAATAACTTTCATTTTACCATTGTATGCTAAGAGGTAGGGAAGAGTAAGGAGAGCCCAGTTTTTGAAAGTGAATCACCCAACCCTCTCTATGACCATGAAAGACAATGGAGAACCAGTCTTTGAGCCAAAAATATATGAGTTCAAGTTTTGCCTCATATATATTGACTATGTGACTTTGAGCAAGTCACTGCATCTTTCAACACCGTAAGCACCTCTTTAAGATTGTAAAATGTTGAATTGTTACAGAGAGTTATCTTATCTGGAATTTCATTGCTCTTTATTCATGACCATCTCTAGTGTGGATGATGCTAGGGTTTTGACTCTAGGCTACGCATCTATCTCTCCTCATTGTATGGTTTCTAGGCATTTCTTTTTTCCCCTCTCCTATCAAGCTAAGTCAGTTCTCCAACAGTTAGCAATCATCCTATTTATAGAAGAAGACTCCAAGCCTGTTTAACCAAGTAAAAACTAAATAAACATAGAATTGCTAAGCAATTGAGATAGGTCAGACACTTTCACACTTATCCATGAACCCAAGATGATGACAGGCAGCTGGACCAACTTAATCAGCAACAGAAATAGGCATTTCAAGTGAAAAGAAGAAACACTCAATCTTTTCCCACCTGTTGCCTGCTACTTATTAGTGGACATTCCATTCCCTGAAGCAGAATGAATGCTTCATGAGCTTGAAAAATCATCCCTTTGCCTGAAGCCCTAATTCTTAGAACCTTAGAACTTAGAAATGATCTTAGAAGCCATCTCTTCATTTTTTTAGTTAAATTTTCTTTCTTCAATTTACAAAGATTGATTTTCCCTTCTTCAACAGTTCCCAGCATTGAAAACCCTTGAAAAATATGCATTTGTTGTTCAGTAGTTTTTCTCGTCTTGAATTTTTGTGACCCCTTTAAGAATTATTGTGGCAAAGATGTTGGAATGGTTTGTCATTTCCTTCTCCAGCTCATTTTACAAAAGAGGAAACTGAGGCAAACAGGTTAAAGTCATTTAAGTATTTGAGACCAGATTTGACTTTAGAAAGATGATTTTTCTAGGCTCAAGCCTGGATCTCTGTCTATTACACTACCTAGCTACCCATTAAAGGATTGCTATAAGGATCAAATAAGATAATGTATATAAAATAATTTTCAAACTTTAAAATGGTATGTTCGTCTTAGTTGTTGTTTTGTTGTTCTTGCTCTTTTTTTTGTTTTGAGGGAGAAAGAAAAGAGCTTACCAACAAAATACCTTGCAGTCATTTAGAGCTTTGGAAAGAAAACTGAAATGTGAATCATGAAAAAGAGATTCTAACTCCAAACATACTTTTCCCTTTTCCTCCTTCTTTCATTAATTTTCTTTCTTTCTTTCTTTCTTTCTTTCTTTCTTTCTTTCTTTCTTCTTTTTTCCTCTTTTCTCTTTCTTTCTCTCTTCTTTCTTCCTTCTCAATACTCTAAAAAAAGAAAACTTTAACTTTGGAGGAGGACAAAGGAGAAAGAAAGAGGAGGAAGGATGTGATCAATAGTTAAAATATTAGAAAGAAAGGGGGATAATAAAGTTATTCCACTCCTACTTCAGTTTGAGTCTCTAAGAAAGACATTTTTCCTTTTTTAACCTTATTTTCCTCACCTGAAAAAGTAGGATCTCTTGATGTCACTTCATACTGTAAAGTCCCATGACTCGAAGAAAATATCATAGTCATCCCATATATAACTTAGATGTTTGGTGCAAGAAATCAGGAATCATGTTATTAGAGTCAATTGTTGGTTAGCTACATGTAGGTTATCCATTTTGTTGGTTAACTATGACAATTAAAAAAAAATTCTGACTGGCTTTTCCCACCACTCAGCAGACTTCTGGATTATCTCTCTGACATGAGGTGGCAGGAAATGAAAACCCTTTTAATGTCAGCCTGGGTAAAACAACTCAAAAAGTAAATCTACCAAAACCACATAATGCATTCCCAAACCAAAGAGAAATTGGTTTTTGGATTATCCTCTGTTTTGGATTTTCTGTGGTATTACTTCCCTCTAGTCACACAGATAATTGAGAATTTAACACGAAGTTGCCACTATAGAAACCAATAGCTAATGATCCTGCAGGCCAGACAATCTTTGGCCTTCCACAATCCAAACCATTCTCTGAGAGTTTAATTTACAACCAGAAGAGGACCAAGGATATTGTCCAGACCCAGAATTTCATCAGCATTCCCAAATAAGAAAACTTCTACTACCAATTAGGTCAGCACCTTTTCTGCAACCCTATAATATTTCTGTAGAACAGGGAGTTAAAATGACTTGCCTAGAGACACACAACCAGCATATGTTAGAAGCAGGACTTAAATTCCTGGCTCTAATATTGGCTCTAACCATTGACCTCTACCATCTCTTTTGCTATCAGAGTATGCAATAATACTAGTTATGATCATGTACTGGTCAATTCGTCATAAAACATAGATTTCAAATTAGAAGGAACCTCAGGAGTCATTAAATCCAAACCTCTCATTTTCATGTGAGATAAAGTCCAGGTTAAAGACCCACTGAGGACAACACAGCCTAGAAAGAGTAGGATTATGAAAGTAAAGCGATTAGAATGGAGCCCATTATAATTGCTATTAAAAATACTCTGTAAAAGTACTACTTCAATGCCTGAGAGTGGCTTTGAGGTGCCTTGTGTTCCCAACATTTATGACATCAGAGAAAAACCCCTGGCAGATTCTATCAAGCTGTAAAGATTTCAAGTGTGGTCCCAGGAACAGACCATGTCAACCACCCAAGGAGCCAGACTGTACTAGCTAAATCTAGAAAAGTTTAGCACGAACAGGTTAGTCACCACATGTTGAATGCTTTGGTCATGGCAAGCCATGAAACAGAGAAATATTCAAAAAATGATTTTCAGTCCTCTAGGGCCCCTTTCTGCTTTTGTGGTGGCAGTGGTGGTGGTGGAGTGTTCTAAGAATGGCACAGTTTTTATAGTTGATCCATAAAGGGTACGCTCAATGTGAGATATTTGTCCAACAATCAATGGCTTAATATGCTACTGGGAAAACCAAACCATTTCCATATGGTTATTATTGCTGAATAAAACAAGACAGAAAGAAATTGTTGCTATATGATAGGTGTCAAACAAATCAACAGGTATTTACAGGCATACCTCATTTTACTGCACTTTTCTTTATTGTACTTCATAGATATCTTGCTTTTTACAAACTGAAGGTTTGTGGCAATTACCTTGAGCAAGTTTATTGGTGCCATTTTTCTAACAGCTTGTGCTCATATCATGTCTCTGTGTAACCTTTTTTATAATTCCTATAATATTTCTAACTTTTTCATTATTATTTTATATGTTATGGTGATCTATGATCAGTGATCCTTAATGTTACTATTATAATTGCCCACATAAGACAATGAATTTAATAAATGTTGTGCATGTTGTGAATGTTCCACTGATCAGCCATTTCTCCATCTCTCTCTCCTCAAGTCTCCCTACTTCCTGGGAAAAAAACAGTATCAAAATTAGGCCAATTGGTAGCCCTACAATGACTTTTAAGTATTCAAGTGAAAGGAAGAGTCAATCAATGCAGCAAACTTGATTGTTAATGTGATCTGCCACAGCCATCCCAACCTTCCATCAACTATCACTCTGATCAGTCAGCATCCTCAACAGCGAGGCAAGTTCAACTTTCTGAAGGCTCAGATGGTGGTTAGCATTTTTTTTAGCAAAAAGGATTTTAATTAAAGTATGTACATTGTTTTTTTAGGTATAATGCTATTACTCAATAGTTAATACTTAATAGACTTCAGTATAGGGTAAAAATAACTTTTATATGCACTGGGAAATCAAAAACTTTGGGTGACTTGCTTTATTGCAAGATTCATTTTATTGCAGTGGTCTGGAACAAAACTCACAATATCTGCAACGTATGCCTGTATTAAGCACCTACTATGTGAGGAAACACACTAAGTATTGGAGGAAACAAATATAATGAATGAAATAATCACTAATGGGAATCTTTGATTCTTATAAGAAAGATAAAACAAAAATATACACATATAAGATAGATATTTTTAAAACAACAAAATTTATAATATAGTTGAAATATAAGATAGAGTGCAGGCACTAGAAATTAGTAAAAATTCAAGTAGGAGGCCATGGTGGAGTTACAGTTTAACAAAATAGAGGGATTCAATGAGGCACAGGAGTAGAGAGAGTGCGTACCAAGCATATGAAATAGGCAATGAAAAGGCACCAAGATGCAAGATGGAATGCCATATGTGAGGAACAGAGAAAAGACCAGTTTGGCTAAAACAAAGTATGAAAGTAGAAGGTAATGTCCAATGAGACTGGAAAAATAAGGCCTGCCCTTCAAAGTTCAACAAAAATTTATTTATGTCACACACGGTCTCCTCAAAAGAGTGATTGAAGGTTGAAGGAGAGGGTTTCATTGTATATATAAAAGCAATAGTAGTCATAATTTTAGGGATTACTTTTATGCTCACAGTGTTATTGACATATTGACATACTAAGTAGACCACGATGAAGATACATGTAGTCTATGTGATGATATCTGAGAGGATGAAAAGATAGAGAAATTCTGTGAACTTGACAAGATCCTCTAAACTATTAATTCTAAGCTATTAGCAATCTATAAACCCATTGGGAGTTCTTGATGGTCCTATAATGGATTTGTGCTAAAAAATGTTTTAACAGTGTTGAAAGTAGTAAATGATTGCATAAAGAAATAAAAACTAAATTACTCTGGAAGTTCACAATGCATTTTTTTTGATATTTTTATTAAAAGAGGTTCTTGGAACCAAAATACTTTGGAAATGAGAACTATTAAACCAAGACAGCATATGCTTTAATACTTAGTAGCTTGAGACTAAGGATGGGTATAGAGGAGAGAAGTGAAAAATGTTTGGAAGAATTTAGTTTGTGATTCATAAATGAAAAAAGTCAAAGGCTAATAGATTATTCAGAAGTTTCATGCTTATAGTTTATGAATAATTCCTTCACATAAGGAATTGGGAGATGATAGATACTAGTCAGTTAATAATATCAGAAAAAATATTTAATTACTCTTTGAACATGCATATCATTACTGGTTATTGACACAGGAGAAATTTCTGAATGTTTATATTCAGCTAGATTGTCAACTCATTAAAGCAAAGGTCTCAAATCTATACCAAATCAAAAGAATCTAAACATTCAAAGTCATTGATTGTAATTTTAGTAATCTATTTAATTAAATCTCTGAAAAATGGGAAACTGATAAAAATAATGACAGTGAATCTGTAACCAATTCTTAGGAAACAACATTTGCTATGAGGAAGCCAGAAGAAGCCAGAAATCTCATCCAGCACATGTTTGATCTTCTTGCCAAGAGAAAAAGTATATCAGGCAAGGTTAAAACATAGAAGTTCACTGGCACATGAGATCAAAGGTGAATGATGCAGATTACATACAGTATATAGCCTTGAAAAATAACCAAAGTCAGTGAAAAGATGTTTAATAACTAAATTAAAATAAGATTCAACTGAGCTTTAGAATTTAATAATGAAATGAAGGCCCAGAAAAAAAATGAGACAAATCTGCAATATTTCTCTGGTGATCTCTTTTCATCAATTGTCTTCACATATCCAGACTCCAATGACTTTCTGAGGAAATAGCACCAGAGAAGAAGGAAATGGAAACAAGGGTTAGGGTTAGGATAGACTTGATGGAAAACATGCTAGCTATGTGTCAAGTTCAGATATATATTCTGGAGGCAACATGGTTTTAGAGACCTTCAAGAATTAACAGTCAACACACCACATAGAAGATTCTAAAAGATCACAAAATTATTTTTAAGTGACATTTGAAAAGATGTCAACAAACTGATCTATACGCCTAACTTCTACCCTCTCTAAAATCTTTATGAAAAAAAAAATTTATGCATTCTTGATGGAAAATTTGAGAAGGAAAATTTGAGCAGGATTTTAGACAGTTTTCTATAACAAGCCTCATCTTGATAGTCATAAAGTTGATAGAGATGCAGAAGAATGGCAATTCTTGATTATCTTATTACCAAAAAGCAAATAAACAAATTTCTTTTGACTTGATCAAGCAGAACACCAAATAAAAAGTTCTCTAACTACTTAACTTTCACATATGTGAAAAGATCATAAAAATCCCTTGATAAATATAACAAAAGAGAAAGCTTTGTCCAATTATCAATAACAATTTAGCCATAAAATAAATATATACATTTTAATTAAAATTATATATAGCACAAGACTCAGTGTTCACCCATCTGAATCTGACTCCTAATCCAAATGCAAGAAGTATTTGTATATAAATAGTGAATTTCTGTAGCTGTTTGCATTTGCAAATGATATTGTGCTGACTCCATCAAGTACCAGAACAAACAAGGACTTATCAATGAGAACAACAGGCCCTCAAAAGAGACTGGCCTAATAACCGATGTGGGGAACAAAATGAATGCAGAATACAGATTGTACAGAATGTGACATGAAGTTGAATGGGTAGCCCATTGAGTTAATCATGTTAATATATCATGAACTATGTTGTGGACAAACCCTCCAGTTGGACAATAAACTTGGACAAAAACTAAATAGGAGAGTGTGGGCTAGATTGCATTTTGAAAAGTTAAGTAGCACTTTTAATGATACCAATCTACTATCTACTGTTTCCCACAATTTCCCTGCCATAAGCTTACTCTCTGACCAAATCTATTTCACCAGAAACTTGACTACCCCTGATGCTTTACCACTCAATTGGTTCTCTGCAAGCTCTGACAAGTACAGTTTCCATGCTGTTTTTTTTTTTTATCCTTCCCTTCTCCATACTCCTTCTCCCAGCATTAGCACAGCACTTGGCAAATGTAACTGCTTAATAGATGTTCTATATAACTAAATAACTATCTTCCTAACACCAATACAAGTGGCAACTGTACAATAGCACATCACAGCATGACATTTCTGAAGATCATAGGGAACAAGAAGTCACATCAGAAGTCAATTAGACCAAAAACCTCATAAATGGAAACTGGGGTTCAGAAAAGTTGTGACTTTTCCAAGTTCATATAGGGAGTAAATACCCAAGGTGAGCTTTGAACCCAGAGCCTCAAACTCCAGGCCCAGTGCTTCTTCCATTGTATCATGATACTCCCTCCAAACTACAAACTACCTCAAAGTCAAGGGAGAAACACAGTATGTGAATAAATAGGTCACAGAATGTTGACAACAAGATCTTAACACAAAAGTGGCCTAAAAGACACCATATAAGCAACCCAATTATTGATAATAATCAAAGAGAAGATCTGATTTTGTCTTTTACTTCCCTTGTACTTAATATAGTGCCTGGAGCATAGCTGTCTTTAATTAATGCTTTGTTGATTGATTCTTTGATTGATTAGAAGAGGAAATAAGTAGATCATAAAGTGACAGCAAAGGTTAAAAGGTAAATAGCATTTAACCACAAAATGTGGAAAGAAAATCTCTTCAAGTATGTTGGGTAGGTCCTTTAAAGAGGATTTATTGGAAGGAGTTCAATGGACAATTAAAAAAAAATCAAGGAAAAGGCATGGATTGATCACTATAAGAATAGGGGCAGGAAAGATTCAAATCAGTGAAGACCTTTTAGACATTGGAGAATAGCTATCTGGAGATATAGGAAGAACAATATATTTATAAGCTTTCTGTAATGTAGTAGTGTTAAATCAATATTTACTGCAATGTGTTGTGCATCAAGAGGGAGAACAGCATTATGAATGGAAGGTCCTTGGAATCAAGGAGACCTAAATTCAAGCCCTGACTCTGATACATACTATGTATATACTAACCACAATCTCCCAGTTTCCCCAAGGCAACTCACAATGTTGCCTAAGTAAAAGATATAGGTATGTATAGAACATGGGCTGTTATTACAGATGAGTTGCCAGTGTTCATAGGTAGAAGAATCATCCACACTGGGAGCTCCCCAGATGGGTGAAATCACAGTCTGGACCAGAAAACAATAAAAAAAAAATCTGTTCCTATTCTATCAGAGTCATAATGTGACCAACAATATAGTCATACCCATGGCATATCCAGTCATATCATCAAGGATTTTCTTTATCAGAGCAACCCAGACATGAGGGGTCTCACAGGGGAGCATAACCTTGAATTTCTTATATATGACTGTGTCCTTTCTTGAGAGAAATAACTATTACTTCCAACTATCAGACTCAGACTTTATCTGAGTGAAAATATTACAGCTGTAAGACAGGGAGTCAATTCACACTACACCAATTCTCATAGGGAAAAGGTCTTGTTCATTTCCATTTCTGGAATGAGATACCCAGAACAGGGTCACTAGGACATTAAGTTCTCATTCACAGACATCTTGATGGTTGCCATGGACAAATCCATCATTTGAATGGGCAGCAAGATTAGGCTTTATGGCTTGATCCAGGAAAGTTAGTCTTTTACCTGAGACAACAATTGAGGCTAGCACATGACCAGTTCTGAACTTTAAGATAAGGAGCTAATACCCTTTCCCAAAAAAGAGGTTTGGGCTATAAATCTACTGGGCTAAGCCATCCTTGTCAGAAGCACCTGCTTCACTCTTATTCTTTGCTTACTGACCATAAGCACAGCTCTATTGTTAGCACACTTATCTGCCTAATAACAGTATAAGGGCAGTTTGAAAAATGGGCATTACACAGTGCTTGAATCTTTTCTCATGTAATATTGCTTCCTGATTAAACTCAATGCTAATTAATTTCAATTTAATTCAATCCAACAAACATGTAAGTAGACAGTGTAAAATCACAGATAGAACATAGATCTGAGTTCATATCCTGTATTTGAAACTTATTAGCTGTCCTTAAGCTCTCTGTGACTCAGTTTCTTCATCTGTAAAATGAGGACGGACTATTCCTTAGACCTATATATGTGGCATTTGATAGGACAGTGAATAGAGCTCTTGACTTGGAGTTAGGAAGACAAGTTAAAAATCCTGCCTTTGATACATACTAGTTGTGTGACCTTGAGACTATGACTTAATCTCTGTCTGCATCAATTTATCTATCTATAAAATAGAATTAATAAAAGTACCTACTTCCTAAAGTTGTTACGAAAACCAAATGAGTTAAATAAATGTATGTAAAATGCTTTACAAACCTTAAAGGTCTATATAAAGAAAGAGAAAGAGAAGAAAGAGGAAGATGAAAAAGAGGAGGAGGAAAAAGAAGAGAAGGGAGAGGAAGAAAAGGAGAAAGAAGAGAAGGAAGAGGAAGAAGAAGAGAAACAGAAGGAGTAGAAGAAAAAGAAGAGAAAAGAGAAGAACAAGAACACTACCTACTTTGTACAAATTAGCAAAAAGTAAAACCAGCAAGAAACAAATATTCAGAATTTAAGGCTAATTCTCTTCAAAAGCTGAGTCACTCTTCCCTCAGTCCATAGCACAGACTCTAGATATAGTAGATAAATTATAGATTAATGGATTTGGAATCAGAAAGTCTTCCCTCAGACTTACTGTGTGAACATGGATAAATCATATAACTTCCTTCAGTCTCAATTTACTCACTTGTAAAATGGAATTAGAAAATCCATCCTTCTTAGTGCCATTTTAAGATCTAAATGCAAAGTGCTTTGCAAACCACTTTGCTCCACAAATGTCAGCTCTCATCATTATATTATTAACATAAACATTTTATCTTATTTTCATGTTTTATCAATTCATCCAGATAAAAGTGTTGCTAGTATGTCATTTTCCTATTAAGCTTGTATTTTTGGAGTTCTACAGACTGTTGCACAGATGGATAAAATAACTGCTTTTTTATAATTAAATAAAAGTGTTGGCATGCAAGTTCATCCTTTGTAGGGTCACTGAGAGCATCTCAGGGCAATTCTAGCAGCAGCCAGAATGGAAGAAATGATATATACCTCAACCTTTCCCCACAAAGTTTTGATTTCCTCCTCTAAGTCTCTGAATTTTGAAGGTTTTTCATTCCATGGAACTGGAAGAGTGAGCATGAATATTTAGTGTGGTGGTATCCATCAAAAACATTGTTCTCAAATTTTTATGGATTAATGTTATGTCTGGGCAATTGTGGATAACAGTTTGGTCTGTGATAATTTTCCATTTCCAGTAGAGTCTATTTATTGGATTCTCAAGAATATTTTGATAGATGTATTTGCATGGACATTTATATCTGTAAATTTATTAAAGATAATATTCAGTAGGTGCTAAAGTTTTGCAACCTGCTATAATGGTTGAATAATTATCATAGATCACTAAAGGTAACCCCCCACACAAACAACACACACAAAATCCTTCTGTAACTCCTAGTAACAATTCCATGATCCTGAATTATCATTATAAACCCCTTTGTTTCTATAAACAAATTTGATTTAGCTATTTCTTTGAGACTTCTTTGGCAATATGTGGTTGAGTTAATGTAAATACATGATATCAATGCATGTTTAAGGTGGTGGTGCAGTTCCTAAATGTGTACAGAAAGCTCAAGTACAGCATCGATAGATACTTCCCCTCCAAAGGAGACTAGAATCTCTGCCTTGTGAAGAACAGAAAGGCCATAGCTGGGCCCTTGTTTTTGCTCACCATAAGAAATATCAGACTTTATTAGACTAGACTCATGTATCTGTCCCTTTAAAATATATCTGGTCTAGGAATTTAAAAGTTCAGGAGGGGAAGTGCTTCTTTGATTGTTATTAAGGATTATCCTTATTTTACAATTACCAGTTTAATGCCCTCTCCACCAAACATTAGTGATACAAAACACCACCACAATAGTAAATATCAACTAAGCCCATTTATCCATGCAAAAAATTGACAGAAATCAAAGAAATAATACATATTAGAATATGCCAAAGAAGAACATTCTAGAGAAAATTAGCTCTTTATCTATTTAGCTCCATCAAGAAGTAAAACACTTTAAGTTAGAATGCACTTAACAAATCCAATATTGTATACCCATTATCAGCCTTTACTGTTACTGGGAGGAGTGATAATGGTTTGTTGCAAAAGTATTTCTGTACATTTTAAACCTAATTGTCACATGCTATAAGCTTCTAAAAACCAAGTTGTAAAAAAATATTTTTTTTTCAAAATCTAAAAATCAAAATTTTTGTTGAAATAATGGTAAGCTTTCTACAAACTTCCTTAAGGCGATGTGGTTGGTGTTCCATTAATCATACAGACTTGTCCAGATGTACTTCAAATTTTCCATTTTGTAGTACCAAAAGTGTCCATAGAGACTAATATTGTGTAGATGATCATTGTTCTGAATGTGTTCTCTATACTGAGTTTTGATTTCAAAATATTAGGAAATATTATGACAACCCATCCACAGATGACCCCATCTTGTAGTTCCTTAAAAATTAGATTTGTGATCTTGACATTTGTTATCTTTAGATAAAAGTTTAAAGGACCATTCTTACCATTTGTGTCTCCAAAGAAATAAATGTTTTGATTTCTAAGAAGTGGTAATATGTATCTTTTTACATATGGGAAAATTGATTATCTATTTTTAAATCAGAAGAAAAATCTCATTTGCATGCAATGATGCTTCTGGATAGGTTAGACAGGTTTGTTCCTAAGGTACATAGCTTCTTGAATCCCTTAGAAATTACTCAGTGTTGCAGAATTGTGAGGACATTTTACATTGTTTCCAATAAATGTATTGCTACTCTTGCACATTTATTGTGAATTCTACATTTCAGCCAAATTGGCTCCCTTGTTGTTCCCATATTCCAACTCCTATCTCTAAGCCTTTGTACAGATATCTACAATGCTTGAAATTCTTTTCATCTTTTCTTTTGCCTCTTAGTATGTCCTGCTCTCTTTAAAACTCAGCTCAAATGCCACCTTCCACCTTTCCTGATTTTTTAAAATAATATGAACAGGGTTAGAAGAGCCAATGATTTGCAAGCCAACCAGACTGGGCCGCTTAGGAGTATTCTTGATCTCTAAAGCTCAGTAGGGGTTGCTACTTTCTTTTCTGTGCGTTATTTCAGGCTCTGGGCAGAGAATAAGCTCTGAGCCAGACCTTTGAGGTTACCTTGTGGTGGGCAGGCACTGGCAATCACAAAGGGTGAAAACCACTCTTTGGGACATGATGGTGGCTTAACTATTTCTTTGGCTCATTGGTGTTGATATGCTCATAAGATGATGGCCAGACTAACCCACATTATTTTCCTATTGGTAGTTAAGATTCTGTTCCTCAGAAAGTTCTCCTTTATCTCCCAAGAATCTCCTGCCTGTCTTTCTGGGAATGAACAGAAAGTTGTTACAGAAGTTCTTTCCATTTTTGCTGGGCAAAAATCTACATAGCAAGATTTGTGTTTAATTCTTGCTATTTCACTGGAAGTCAACATGGAATAGAGGATGAAGAATACCCTCAAAGTCAGGAAAACTTGTATTCAAATTCTACTTCTGACATATTCTGATTATGTGTCTCTGCACAAACTGTTTAATGTCTCAGCATTCTAGGCAATTCTCTAAAATTATAGTTCCACACAAAGTTTTGTACAGGTGAAAGTTGAAAACTATCCTTGCATGTATCTGGAAAAATCAAATACTATTACCAAAAACCCTATAGTTCCAGAAAATAGGCTTATCTACATTAGCAGAGATAATTTCATTACTAGGGAACTCTATATTAATGAGATCACAGATCCAATCCCTATCTCTGTAATAATGATGATGATGATGATGTAGGTATACATACATGCATATATTCAACTTATCTTTTTTTGTTTTTCATTTTGCAAGTCTTAAGAACTTTTTCATTAATCTGCCATCTCCATTAGACTTCTCCCTATTGAATATTTTTCATCCTTCATGTCAACATAGTTCCGCAAAATAATTCCCCTTATTCATGTCAAAAAAATATCTCTTTCTATATCTAAAAATCATTCTCATGACTCGGGAAAGGGAGAAAATAGTCACAACCATAAAAAGTGTTTCTCTGGACTTGAGAGTGATTTTAGACCTAATCTCCTCATTATCTAACAATAAGAGGGTCAAGGTCCCTAACACCCCAAAGTCTAATTTTCCTCCTACCTCTGAAAGTCTAAATCAATTTGACATGCCCTTCTTGCCAAACAACAAAAGATGGGCTATAGGGAGTGCTGCCATATTGGCTGGCTCTATGGCTCTATAAGTATGTACTTAAACCAAATTGACATCCTTCAATGAACATCCATGTAAGATGTGATCAATTTTCTACTCTCTATCAGAATCCATAGTCATACTATGAATTATTTCCTTAGCCTTATTCTCAATTTTTCATTTTTTTGATTATCAACAAGATAGCCTTCTTGATGAAGTTGCCTAAATTCAGTTTGACGTCCCTTTATATAATACGTAAATAAGGATAGTAATGGGGACCAGACTTTTTATTTTATTGTCAAAGGGCAATCTCTATCAGTACAGGTCAATATCTTCTTTGGATTCTTACGTTGTCAATTTGGTAAAGTTTTAAAATTCTTCAGAATAATGTTTAAAATAATAGAAATATGAAGGAAATCAATTATATTAAAATAACTATCAAATTATTTTTAATTAGTTGACTCCAGGTTAAAAACCACTATTCAAAGACTTCTCTAGTACTATGAAAGGATGAGCAACTGCCAGAGTCACATGGTATGTGTCAAAGGTGGCATTTGAACCCAAATTATACTGGCTTCTGGACAAGCTACCCATCTATTATCCCACCCTGTTTCTCATATTGTAAATAAATAACATTTCAGAAACTGCAAAAATCATGGAGGAAGAATGGTTCAATGAAAAGAATATTAGATCAGAGAATTTTGGAGTCGAATACCACTCAACTACTTGCTATATCATGACATCTGGTATGTCACATGCCTGAGCCTGCATTCCCTCATCTGTAAAATGATCATGTTGAACTTGATGACATCTCTGAACCTCTTCATTTAGAGATGAAGAAAAAAGAAACAAGGAATGACTTTACCCAATGTAATACAGGCTCCAAATTAAATGTTGTTTCAATTTTTATCACTTCTGATACTTCATTTTTTTCTTAACTAAGGAATAAATCTATATAGAATGTACATCTATATCCAGCAACTATTTTGTGCATAGATTCACAGACTAAATAAGACTTGGGGAGGGAGAGAAGGAAAAAAAGAATGGAATGGTAGATAAAATGTTAGCTTTGCAGTTAAAAAAAAAGGGTTACAATTGCCAACTTGGTAACTCCAGGCAAATTTCTCTAGGTCTCAGTTTCCTCATTTATAATAATACTAATACTACTACTAATAATAAGTAGCATTTATATAGGTTTGCAAAACACTAACCTCACAACAACCCTGCACATGGGTGTAATTATTTCCCCTACTTTATAAATGAAGAAATAGGCTCAGATTTAAATGTTTTGCCCAGGATCATGCAATTAACAAGTATCTGAAGCTGAATAAAAACCCAGACCTTCTTGACACTAAATCTTGCTCTTTAAGGACTGCCTTTTCTTACATAAATGAAGGACTTGGACTCTATTACTGCTAAGAATTTTTATAGCTTTAAATATTTAAAGCTATTACTTCAATCCTATAGGTATTTTTTATGTGCAAAACACTCTAATAGTGATAAAAGGATAATATGCACAAATATTTTATGAATTAGAATCAATAACTTCAATGAGATGGACAAATGAAGTGTTATGAGAGGTCTAAAGAGGAAGTTAATTTCCAACTGGGGAAGAGGTGTAGAAGCTAAGGAAATGAAATTTTATTCAAACATTTATTGTGTCTAATATAAGCCAGCATTGCTCTAAGGTTTGGAAATATACAGATAAAAAGTGAATTAGTGTCTTCCCTTAAGAAGCTCACGTTCTGCTAATTGGAAGGAATGAATGAACAAATGAATGAAAGAATGAGTTAGGCATTTACTATGTTCAAAGCACTGAGAACACAAAGAAAAGCATAAGACAGTCTCTGCTGTTCAGGAGCTCATACTGTAATGGGGGAGACAACCTAAATTGATGATTTCAGGTCATATGATAAACATCCCAAAGTTTTTAGGGCACAGAAGCAAAGCAAGATGGATATACAGATAAGCAATACAAATTTATATGAAGTAATTCATGGGAGGACATTAACAACTTCAGGAATGCCAGAATGGCCTTTTGTTGGAGACAGTGTTGGAGATGAGCATTGAAGAAAAATGGGGGTTCCAAAAGTGATAGATGAGGAACAAGAATATTCCAGGAATGGAGATTATATAAAGTCAAGGAGTCACAACATGGAATTTACACATCTGGGGAAATTAAATGAACTGGTTTGTATGGAATATAGAATACTTGAGAGGGAATATTATAAAATTAGTCTGGAAAGACATGTTGGAGCTAGACTGTTAATGTCCATAGAAGAATTAATATTTTTACCCAGTGGAGACCACTAGGAAACCACTAAAACTTCACAACTAGGGGAATAGCATGATTAGACTTCTAGATGCCTTAAGAATATCAATTTGATTCCTAAATGGAAGATAGCTGAGGGGGAGATTTTATGAAGTTCTGGATAATTTATAATAATAATTATCCTGCATGTATATTTTTGCATGAAATATTGTTTTGACAATGGCATGGTAAATAGAAAGGCAGTCTTAGAGGCAGAAAGAAAGTCAAGTCTTGCCTCTGACATATGGCTATGTGATCCTAGGCCAGTTGCCTAGTAGTCAATATCACAGAAAACTCTCTAAGACTATAATTTACAAGGAAGTCATTGATCTTCCTTGATAGAGGAAATTTCCTTACTGGGAAGACTCCTCCATTGAGGTCAACACCAAATAATTGCATATATTTCTGTTAGGATTTCTTTTGCAACTATTATAACAATAAAATAGATCATTGACCTCTTCTGATAGCCAATTTTACATAGATGATAAATAGTAATTGCTTTTATACCACAGTATCCATAAATGGTACATCACATTTCTCTCTTCAAGTAGGTATATTCAAACTTATCAGTGTATTGAATGATGAGAAGAATGAATGAGTCAAAGATTTGGTAACTCAGAGCACGTAGGAAAATAATACACAAATGCACCATTGGCAGGACTGCCATCTTGGCAAAAGACCAATTCAACAGTCCATATGGCAATGTCCATAGTTGTTGCCATCAAGATTCTAGAGGAGTCTCTCAGATGTCTTACCACAGTGTTCTTACCTATGAAAAATAAATGATAATAACATTGCTTTCTAGTGATTTTAGAAGAAAACAACATTAACATCAAAATCATAAGATCATGGAATTAAAACTGGGAAGGACTTGGCTTACCTGGTCCAACCCTTTTATTTTTACAGATGAGGAAATTGGGGCCCAATAACTTGCTCAAGATCACACCAGCATCAAATAGTAAATTTAAGATTTGAACTAAATTGCTCTATCTCTAAACTCAGTACCCCTTCCAATATATAGCTTTGTTGTAACCTGAAGAATAAAAATATGAGGATATAAGTTTGTAAGGGATCTATCTCCTGAATCTAAAGATGCAGCAAGATCAGGAGATGGGCAAATCCAGCAGCCTTTGGGATTTTTTAAAGCATCTCAAGTTATTTTTCAGAAGTTCTGGTTTGGCAAATTCCAAAACTCATTTTGCCAAGTTCTTCTTTCCCCCTTAATTTTTAAGCCCATGTGTATTTTAAGGGAAATTTAATCCGCATGTTTCTGTTTCCTTTACACTTAACTCATAAAAATGGCTTGTCAGAGCGATGTGGTGTCCAAGAAGTCTTTGGAGCCTTTATAATGATATTTTTGAACCTTTCCCCTCCCCTCTCTCTCTTGGAAACAGGAAATTGTGTTTCACTGAAAGCAAATGAATCAAACAGCAAAAGACTCAAATTCAGTATTGATAGTTCATACACACAGGTTTAAGGGTCTATGTGCTTGGGAAAACAGGCTCTTAAACTATTGCTCTTTCCTAAGATCCTTAAGGGGCAAGAAAGAAATTGCTGCACCCCAATGGTTTTTGAAAGACAAAGTGTTATCTCTCAGCCTCTATATCTATGGAGAATACCATAAATCCACAGTGCTTGGTCTCCTCCACTGAGAAATCGTGACACACTTAGAGAAAATTTGGAGGCTTCTGTTTCTTCACCCAGGAGAATGTTAAATGCCCGGAGCACCTGAAAGTAATCCCTGGGTTCTTTCAGCTAGCTCACAGAATATTAACATATAGAAGGACAAAAAAACAGAGAGAGGTACTATATGGTCATCCAGTGCGGAGAATGAAATACTCCATGGAGCATCTATATAAATCTATATAGATCTATATAAAGTCAAGGAGACAGAACACGGGATATAATGCAGCCACAACACTCCTGAGTGTACTTGAACCAGACTAAAATGTAATTTGGAAATATTTAAATAAAAATGCAATAAATGATAGATAATACTAACATGTGATTTTCTAAGTCAATGTGCAGTACACAGGGTTTAGTAGTCTCCGTAGCTACATGAGTTTGATACCATTGATCTAGACCAATAACTGGGCTTAACCCTTGCCTCCAATAACATTGTCTACTTACTCATCTGATCCACTCCCATTTTACTTATGAGGAAAATGATCCTTAGAAAGGTTAAGTGACTTGCCTAGAGGACACAGGCAGGGTGGCTTGACCTTCAGAGAGTTTAATCTGTAAAATCTCAGGAATTAGATAAAAATGAGTACCAAGTGACTTGTCCTAAATCATGGGGGCTATAAGTAACAGAAAGGCAAAAACTCATTTGACCTTGACATTCAGTGTGAATGAAAACTAAAAGTCAGAGCTCCCAATACTGTGGATCTTAAAGAGTTTGAAAGCACATTTATTAGAGAAGAAATATGAACCTTATGTTGACTCCAAACCCAATGTTCTTTTCAGTCTGTCCTCCTGTTTTTAAGATATAGTCTTGTCCATCACTGGCTATGTCACTTGTTTGAAACATTTAACTTGCTTGAAGCCTTGGCCTGCATTTTTTTTACCTGCTTGTCACTTCTCCCACACAACATTCCATTTTGTCAACCCCTCCCCAACCTACCTTTCCAGCTTTATTATATATTACCCCTATCATGTTCTCTTCAGTCCAGCCAAGATATCTGCCTTCTTTGTCACACATGACATTCTACCTCCTATTTCCATGCCTTTGCATAACAGGAATATAGTCCTTCCTTACCTCTGATCTGATAAAGTCTGGGGTTTCCTTCAAAGCTATACCCAAACATTACCTTCTCTGTGAGGACTTTCTTGATTAAAGATCAAGATGAGATGTCAGTGCCTTTCCCCACAAATTATTTTTGATTTATCTTTTGAGTGTATGTGTGTACCTAGTAGTATTTAATATTATCAAAAATCAATATGATCAAATATCAATTATATGATATATTATAATATATTTATTGTATATTGTTATACTTTGTAAAACATAATGCCAATTATTTTATATTATGATTTATATTTTATATAATTATTGCATTTTATATGTATCTGCATATACATACCTGTTGTTTTCCCCCAAGAGAATATAAACTACTTGAGTCTCATTTTTATCTCTGTATCCCTATTACATAGGGAGAGCATAAAACTAGCACATAAGAACTTAAATGTTTGTTGATTGACTGATAAGCAAAATGAAAATAATGCTATCTTCCCTGTTACAAGCAACATAAATGTGGTCAGTGGAATAGCAATGGAATGTTGGGTTACTGATTATGTCCCTGGCCATTAGAATAGACATTTGGGCTTAATGAATCCTTCTTCCCTGATCAAAGATACACCTGATTTGGGACCCATGGAAATTTGTCTTCATGAATGGGATTATCAAAAACTGCTGACTTTCAGAATAGAGGCAACATGAACTGGTGAAAAAAACATTGAATTGGAAGTCATACATACCCTAATGATGTGCTCTTGAGCAAATGGAATGCCTTCATTTTCTTCTGTGTAAAAAGGTAGACAGTAATATTCACAATTGAAAGCTATACATAAAGGGCTAAATCAAATTGTTGTAGTAGTATAACAGTAAGGATGAGATCCATTGGCCTTTGGATAGAGGCTTAGATTGGAGGAAAGGTGTGGAAAAAGAAGTTTGAGCATCAATTAAGGTTGATACAGAGTTTCTTCAAATTTTTATAAAACTGTCTTATAATCTACAAGTGAATTTTAGCTTTTCTGTTACTCCTAGAAAGATTCTAGAAGGAAATCTAATTGCCCCTCCTATAAGATGGCTTTAAAAAGTGAAGCAAGGGACAGAGTTATATTTGGCTCTTATAAAATCCAGTAGCCATCCCCAGCCTTACTCAAAAATGGCCATCTGTATTTTCACTATCTCATCTCTGTGATGTGAGAACAGCATGGTGTCTTCTCTCCAATCTTTAAATGCCTCTGACATGCATACCCTAAGCACTACAGTCACCAATGCTGTGTGACCAGGAACACTTGACATATCCATTTCCATAAAAAAGGAATCCTTTACTGCATCTTCTTGATATCAAAAAAAAAAAAAGAAGAAGAAGAAGAAGAAGAAGAAGAAGAAGAAGAAGAAGAAGAAAGAAAGAAAGAAAGAAGAAAGAAAGAAAGAAAGAAAGAAAGAAAGAAAGAAAGAAAGAAAGAAAGAAAGAAAGAAAGAAAGAAAGAAAGAAAGAAAGAAAGAAAGAAAGAAAGAAAGAAAGAAAAAGAAAAAAGGAGAGAGAAAAAGCAAGCTATTTACATTTGGCAGACTTCACACACACACACACACACACACACACACACAAAATAACAATAAAAACACTTTTTAATTGGTTTCTATTGCATCACCATGCAGAGTCTTAATTTAGAAAGAAGCAGAATCATATAATATTGTCTTTAATGTCCAAAGACCTCTGGACTACCCACCACCCTAGAGAAACACTTTCATATAATAGAGAGAGCTATTGACTTACAGTCAAAAACACCTGGATTCCCTGCCTGCCTCTGACATTTACTAATAAGGTAACCAAGGGAAGACTATTTAACCTCTCTAAGCTGCTATTTCTTTTTCTGAAAATGAGGATAATAATTGCTATAATGCCTACTTCACAGAGTTGTTGTCAGGCTCAGGTGAAAAAGCATCATGCAAATTTCATTTAAGCACTGGGTAAATATTTGCAATTAGCATTACCTGTGTGACTCTGGACAAGTTCTTTCGCTTATATGGGTAGGTTTCATTTTCTTTCCTTCATAAAAGAAGAGAATTAGAATTGAGGAACTCTAAGAACCCTTCAGTCCTGGCATTCTCGGATTCCAGGAATCTGCTCTGAAAACAAATTTAAAAATAAATAAATAAAAAATAAAAACGCATAGCCAAAAAAGCACTGCTTGTCTTTGCAAGCACATGAGCTAGATATATCATAATTATAGCTTGCATTTATGTAACACTTCAAGGTTTGCAAAGTAGATTACAAATATTATCTCAATCCTTACAGCAGTCCTAAAGGTTATACTATTATTAATTCCATTTTTACAGAAGAGGAAACTGAGTCAATCACAGGTTAAGTGACTAACCCCAGAGTCATACAGCTAATAAATATCTAAGGCTAGATTTGAATTCACGTATTTCTGATTCCAGACACAACACTCTATAGACTGGCCACCTAACTTTCTACATGCTTTTATAAACACTATGAATCTGAGCCAAGTGCCTCTTTTCTTCTGATGAAAATTGGGAAGTATTTTCACCTCCCCACTAGAAAGAAATAATAGAAAAATGGCCCCCAAGATCTCTTCTTGGCATTAGCAGTGATTACTAGAAATCCATCTGCTTATTAGTAATCTTTATTGTGGTCTACATTAAAGCATGTTCTTGCTTTGTGGCCTGATAGATAATGAACTTTAGCAATGTTTACTTTATTTCCACCCTTCCTTTCTTCATAAATCAAAGGTAATTTGGCTTCTGGGGACAAATGACTCCTCCCAGGTTTGAAGTTACTATCCAGAACTTAAGCTAAGGCTTAAGGAATATAACTGAAGCTATGGTCATACCTTCAGTCACTGCATGATTCTGAATCCCATTGCACCTATAATTATTATTCAAACCACTAAGTTCATATGGGACCTCAGAGAGCAGATTTTAGAGCTCTCTGTCCACATCACTCTTGATGTGCCACTGTGTATTGGTATATAGTGCTCTAAGTGATTTGATCGATATTCAATTCAACAAATGCTTATTGTGTCTATTGTGTGCAAAGGACTCTACTGGGTACTGGATAAAATACAAAATTTTCACTGAGATATCAGCTTTCTTTTCATCAATCTTATATTCTAGTATATAAAATAATATATGTGTATAGAGAAGATATAAAGTGAGGTCTAAAGGGAAAAGTTTGCTTCTCTCCTTGGTGCTGACAGGCCAAGGTGAAGGTTGCTAATGAGCAGATGGATCTATAGGTATCAGGTAAATCTTGGTAAAGGAGAAAGGGCCATTTTTAGCCATAGGAAATTAATTATATGAGAGAAGTCAGGAAAGTGGGAGAATGTGCAGCTTATATAGGAAATGGTAAGAAGAAGGAGAATAGAATATACAGAAAGGGGTATTATGGAATAAACTTAGAAAAGTAGGAAAGCACCAGATTCTGAAAAAATTTGAATGCTAAGAACAGAAGATTAAATTTAGTTCTTAACCTATCTTTCCAGCCTTGTATGATATAACTCTTTCTCCTTGATTCTGCAATCCAGCCAAATTGCTTCTCTCTCTTCCTCAACCAAGGTCTTCCTAGGATTTCCTTTTTCTCTCAGTGTTCCTTTATTTTGGCCATCTCACACATTTGGTAATCATTTCCCCTTCACCTTAAATATGCTTCATGGGGTCCCCACTTCTTTTAAGATGTAGCTCAACTACCATCTTCTGCATGAAGTTTTTCCCCAACACCTCCTGCTCCCCCTCCCTCTCTTCCAAACTACCTTGTATTTAGTAATTTCATATATATTTGAACATGTTTACTTTTTGCTTGGAGTCTTCAAAGTCTTAGAGCAGTCTTAAATTTTAATAGCTACTTAAAGTCATTAACATTTAATACTGGCCTAAGACTTTGGGGACACTGTGTATTTACACTCTAAATATTTATTTATAGACTTGTTCTCTCTGCCATTTGAATATCAGCTCCTTGTGAGTAGGAATTATTTTAGTCTTTGTGCTTGTAACCCCAGAATATCTTACACATTTTCTGGCACACGTTAGATATTTAATAAATGCTTAATAACTGATTAAATGATCATAATAGGATAAGTGAAAATTAGAAGGTTGAGAGCTGAGACAATTTTGGTTTTGTCTTTGTATTTCCAGTCGCTAGTAGAGTGTTTAGTTTGTAATAGGTACTTAAGAAATGCTTTTTGATTGATGCTTTTAGAGACATTCTAAACTTCTGAAATTGGCATCAAGGAATATACTCATTTCTTTGTTGTTTCCCTTGGTGACACTATCATAGACAACATCAAGGTCTTGTTATTCCATGGATCTCATGGGGGTCAGTGCTCACTGATCATGTTCTTATGTAAGACCAGTATTGAGACAGGTTTTTATTTTGTTTTCTTTTTTCAAAGCACTTGGAATTAAGGTCCGAACTGAAACTGTCTCATATGAAATTTTAATCTCCAAAAGTGAGAAAGATAATAATAATGATATCAATAGCAATTATTGATAGCCTGTTTACCATTTGCAAGGTAAACCATTTGTTTACCATTTATCCATTCCCTCATTTGAGTACCCCTCAAAGTCCCTTGAAGTGAGTTCTCTGGATGTTAGCATCCCCATACTAATAGATGAAGAAGCTAAGGCTTATAAATTACAATCCCATGATGATAAATCTAGAAAATATAAGATATAAAGTTTAAATGCTGGCATTTTTGACTCAATAATTTAACACATATCAAGGTCCTTCCAAACCTGTTGTACCCAGGTTGATACAAAATTTTCCAAATGTGATATAGCCAAAGCATGGGAGAGTAGGACTATGGTTACCTCATTCATAAAATAGAGCAGAGTGAATTCTATCCACCACACTAGTTTATACTGTAATTCATTGCATTAAGAAGAACAAATATAGAACTGTTCATTGTGGTTGTCTAGGGGGTAAAGGTTGGAAAAAAGGTACAAATGATTAGAAGACCTGTCTGCATTCTAAACATGAAATCAGACTTTGTCATTGCCATATAATAGTCAGAATCTGTGTTATAGCAATGCATAACAGTGTGACTGACCTAGTATTTTGGTTCAACAAAAACTTTCCATTCTCTGTATTTATTTTGAATGTATTTTATATTTACTCCCTTTGTGTATTCTAGTTTAACCCTATCCCCCCACCCCAGAAAAATATGTACTTCTCAAAGGCAGGGACTATTTGTTTTGTTTTGGTTTTTGTTTGTTTGTTTTTACTTTCAGTGCCTATAAGAGTTTCT
Organism: Antechinus flavipes; assembly: GCF_016432865.1. Classification (NCBI taxonomy): domain Eukaryota; kingdom Metazoa; phylum Chordata; class Mammalia; order Dasyuromorphia; family Dasyuridae; genus Antechinus; species Antechinus flavipes. The sequence continues at coordinate 121,897,087 of NC_067401.1, read as the reverse complement.
GGTCTATGGTATGTGACAAGGTAAGGCAACATGTATTTAGTGCTTACTTTGTGTCAGGTACTATGTTATGTACTGGTGATACAAGTGATACAAGTATAAGTGATAGAAGTATAAGAAAAAAGAAAGACAGATCTTGACCTCAAGGAGTACTTTGATGAAGAAAGATGATAAAAATAAACTGAAAAGTCTGAGTAGGATAAGAAATACAGAGAAGGAGGAAGGGACCCATTTGGAGAAATGGTGTCCAAGTCCAGAAAATCAGTAGTACAGCCAGGAAGGGAATAAAGACTGGCCTGAGAAGGAATTTAGCAATGAGAGAAAGTGGCTAGAAAGATGAAAGGAAGTTTGTTGAAAAGTGCAGAGGCTTCAGGCTGAGAAAGCTGAGGCTAGCGGACAAAGACCATCAGGATGTAGGGCTTAAGAAAAGCATGTTGAATTCAATTGAATTGTTGTCCTTCCTATGTTGGCTGATGTTTATGTAATTATGTTTCCCTAGCTTTCCCTAACTTTTCATTTTCTCTGTGTCAGAAGGTATTCCTCATGGTATTCTCAAAGCATTTCTTCTATCTTAGTCAACAATAGTTCAGATTGGTTGAGTAAATTGTGGTATATGAATGTTATGGAATATTATTGTTCTGTAAGGAATGACCAGCAGGATGAATACAGAGAGGACTGGCGAGACTTACATGAACTGATGCTAAGTGAAATGAGCAGAACCAGGAGATCATTATATACATCAACAACGATACTATTTGAGGATGTATTCTGATGGAAGTGGATCTCTTTGATAAAGAGAGCTAATTCAGTTTCAATTGATCAAGGATGGACAGAAGCAGCTACACCCAAAGAAAGAACACTGGGAAATGAATATAAACTGCTTGCATTTTTGTTTTTCTTCCTGGGTTATTTATACCTTTTAAATCCAATTCTCCCTGTGCAACAAGAAAACTGTTTGGTTCTGCACACATATATTGTATCTAGGATATACTGTAACCTATTCAACATGTAAAGGACTGCTTGCCATCTGGGGGAGGGGGTGGAGGGAGGGAGGGGAAAAATCGGAACAGAAGTGAGTGCAAGAGATAATGCTGTAAAAAATTACCCTGGCATGAGTTCTGTCAATAAAAAGTTATTAAAAAAAAAACAATAGTTCAGATTACCACAGACCAGAACTTGCTAGGAAGGAAGACAAAAAGTAATAGTGACATTTGCTGCTAGAGTTCCCTGCTATAAATTTGCCTGCCTCCTTCATAACCATTGATCTTCACCATGTGTCTACTTAAAGGTATCTAGGTGACACAGTGGATGGACCACCAGGCAAAAGGAAGACACTATTATCAGATAATTCCCAGACCATACAGGAAGAAACTCTTTATCAACCCTCTTTTTCCATCTCCCAATTTCTGGATATCTTTAAGCTACCTTTGAGATTTTGATTACCATATCTTTAGACAGGTCTGGGACCTGATCTGTTAGGTGCATTCCATCTAGCTCCTTTCCCCTCCCTCTGAATTTTCATCTTTACTTCTCTGGTCTTACTAAGAAGCCCCTTAAAGCTATGTTTCTCCTATAAAAGATCTGCTTATGATGAAGAACTTTGCTAAATTCTCTTCACAACTAAGTCCACAATAAGGTTACTCTCTCTCCCTCCTCCCAATGCCTTTTCCTTGCTAGTCTGCCTGCCTGCCAAAGGCATGCTTAAGCCTCATGGCATATTCCTTTAGTGGATTCTTCCAAATTCCTTTTCTTTCTAACTAAATGCTTTCCCAATTCAATTTCATGTTTGTCACTGCTGGTGTCAATTTCATCTCTTATTTTATTTATTTAGTATTTATTTGTTTGTTTATATCCTTTCCTAATTAAACCTTCCTTTTTGATAAAGAGAATGGTCATTGTGAATTTGTCACATGTTTATTTCAAACTAGGTATTGTTACCTTGACCTCATCAGATCCATTGAGATGATATTTATAAAGCACTTAGCACAATGCCTAGCACATAGTAAGAGCTTAATATAGACCTATTTTCTTCCTTTCTTCCTTCTCAGTTGAGTCATGCCCAGATGATCATTTGCTTGAGCCTTTACAATTTGATTGTTCACTTGAACCTTCGAATTACACCAGTGCCATAATGTCTGAAACAAGTATAGCCTCATACACAGCTGATAAGTACAGCATATTTCAATTGGAGAAGAAAGAATCTACTTTTGGGCTTCAGCCAAATATGTCAGAGACACAATTTTTTAAAATGGTAGACACATTCTTCTTGGAAAGTGAGATTTCTGACCAAGAGAATTCCTACTGCTAGATAAGCCTCTCTCTCTGTCCAAAGTTTCCAATTCACTTTTTATAGTAACAATGAAACCAAAGATGAAGAAATTCCACAGCATCAATAAAACAAATGGAAATAGTTTCAGTTAGAAGTTTTAGAATTATTAAGCAAAGAGGTCATTATTAATGAGGGCACACATCCCTGCAAAATATTATTCCTTCTTTCAGTTTGGTCAACATCATTCAAAAGAGTTACTTCTCTTGATTTGATTAACAAAAAGACATTCCAAATCTGAGCTTAGTCAAAATAAACAAGACATTGTCATTTTTAGATTAGCCATCATGAATTCCATGTATTGATCTAACTATAAGTTCTGTCTTGGGGAATTGGGACTGTTTTCTAAATTGAGTTTCATATTTAAGGAAGACTGATTATTTCTTTGATTCATAGGAGACAACTGAAATAAGAAAACCAGACTAAAAATATCAAAATACCATTAATTCTTAATATTCTTAATAAAGAAGTCTTGGTACTATAAGCCTCCACAGAGTCATAGATTTTTGAAAGGCAACTCAGAAGTCATCTATTTTTATTTTTATTGGTTTAATTATGGTGACTCTTTAAAATGATTATAGGTTTACTACCAGATGGAAACTTAAAGATCCTCTAGTCCAACTTCTTCATTTTATTAAGTTTTTAATTCAATTTAAAAAACTTAAGTTCACATTCTCTCCCTTTTATCTCCTATTTCTACCTCTACCCCATTGAGAAAGTAAGGAAAACAAACTTCATTATGGATATGTATAATTAAATAAAACAAATTCCCACACTGGCCATGCCATTTTATATGTATTTTCCCTATAATTCATTTAATTTTATTTTTCTTTAAGAATTTAAATAGTAGCAGAATATATGTGTAGTGTTGATCTTAAATTATTGTCTGTGGTACCTTTCAGCAAAATGTAATTTTCCCATTTATTTTTCTAGTTAGGTCTATTTTTGCTATTACTTTGTCCAAAATTATGATTGCTACCCCTCCTTTTATTTTTTAAACTTCAATTGAACCACAATAGATTCTGTGCCAGTCTAAGTTTTAACTCTCCATTTACTTTCTATTTCAAGTATGTTTATTGTAAACAACATGTTGTTTATAATATAGTCTGTAATATATTTTGTTTTTCTCTTTTGCTTCTTGAGTTCATCCATTTCACAACTATGAGTGCTAATTTTTATTTCTCTCCATATGATTGTCTCATCTTTTGACTTCTCTTTTCCTCCTCTTTTCTCTTTTTAAGAATTTGTTTTGTCTCTTATTAATCTTACCCCATAATCTACCTTCCTTCTCTCCCCCCTTTCCCCCTTAACTCCTTTCTCTCTTATTTTCCTGTTTATTTAAAAATATTAAGACAGAGTCAAAAGACTAAAACAAAATGGAAGAAAATGCAATGAATTCTCATTAAAAAGAAAAAAACAAACAACCCAACAACAACAAATCAAACACTGATTGAAGAATAGAATAAGAAGAAAAAAACACCAGACTATTTAAAAGTCATGACCAAAAAAAAAAGAGTCCAGATTTCATATTTCAAGAAATCATAAATTTCTTGAGTGAAATGTATTTCTGTATCCAACTTGATGTGTGTATGTGGATCTATGTATTCTTCCTTTTTTTGATCTGTTCACGTGAAAATGAGGTTCAAGTGTTGCTCACTCCCCTAAATCCCTCCTCCTTATTGTCTATATTTCTGCTTGTAAAACCTGATTATGAGCAAAAAATTTCTCCAATCTACCTCATCCTAGAGGTACCTAGATTCTCTGGGTACCTCATTTTACCCCTAATGTAGTTCTCCTCTTTCCCTTTTCATTCTTTTTTAACATCATCAAAACATAACAGAATCACTCTCAGGTCCTCTGATGATAATGTTAGAATTCTGAGAAAATACCTGCATTATCTCCCTATATAAAAATGTAAGCAGTTTCTTCTCATTTAATCCTTTATGATTGCTAGCTCATGTTCAACTTTATATTCTTCTTTTGGTTTCTGTGTCTATAAAGTTAAAGTTTCTATGTGCCTCTGGTCTTTTCATCAGAAATGCTTCAAAGTCCTTTCTTTCATTAAAAGTTAATTTCCCCCCCCTGTTAATACTATATTCAGGTTTTATGAATAAGTTATTCTTAGTTATTGTTACCCTGGATACATTGCCTTCTGTAATACCATGTTCCAAGTTCTCCACTTCTTTACATTAGTGGCTGTAAAATCTTGTGTGATCCTAACTGTGGCTACTTAGTACTTGAATACTTCCTTTCTAGTTGCTTGTGGTATTTTTTTCTTTGACCTGAGAGCACTGAATTTTGTCTACACTATTCTTAAGAGTTTTCATTTGGAGGTTTCTTTCAGGAAACCCGTGTTGTTTTTTTTTTTTTTTTCCTGTTTCCACTTTCACCTCTGGTTATGAAATTTCAGCAGTTTTATTTTATGATTTTTTGAAATATGATATCTGGACTTTTTTTTTGGTCATGACTTTTAAATAGTCTGGTGTTTTTTTCTTCTTAATCTATTCTTCAATCAGTGTTTGATTTGTTGTTGTTGGGTTATTTGCTTTTTCTTTTTAATGAGAATTCATTGCATTTTCTTCCATTTTGTTTTAGTCTTTTGACTCTGTTTTAATATTTTTAAATAAACAGTAGCATCATTAGCTTTTATTTGGTCCATTCTAATTTTCAGGGAGTGCTTATTATTCTCTTTTCATATTTCATATCTTCTTCCATAACTGTTATTTCTCTTCTAATTTTTTTCCCTCTTTCCCTCTCATTGGACAAAATAATATACCATTACATTCATATGCCACAATTTGTCCAGCTATTGTTCAATTGTCTAAGAGTCAATCATAGGTTCTCCCTTGGATTCTAGTTACCTAAAATTGCCCAACTTAATCTAATTATTTAAATATATGCCTTTGGTCAATAGGCTAAGTAATATGCTAAGCTGATTAGTAAAAGGTAAATACATTGGTAGGTAACTCCTGAGGTCTGATATAAAGAAGATTCCAATCCACAAAGCTCTGAAATCTGTGATAAATTTCTGGAAGCTCTTGTAATGAACACCTCAGATACTATATCCGGTTAGGAGCCAATAACTTAATTTAAATAACCAAATGACCTCTTCTAGTCTCCCTATGAATTTGAATAAAGCCATAGTTGTTTTTCAGCTAAATTAATTTTAATCCAATCTCCTAAAGTAGTCACACATTCTTTCCTCCATAAACTAAATATGGAGCACATAGCATAAATTAATGTTAGGTTAATGACTCCAAATGCTTCTAAGTGTCTAATTTTCTCATAGTATATTTAGGGAAAATGGAGAACAATTAAATTATTCTTTTGTTTTGTTTAATTTTTCTCAATCGCATTTAATAAATTAATTGAAAACTTCTCACTTCCCAAGACATTTAAATAGAATTCAAGAAGAACACATTCAGTGGCCTGATATATACAAGTTGATTATTGTGGTGCTAAGGACCTGCCAGTTTCTTGCCATCTTCTTTCCCACAATTCATACCATTTCAACTCTTATTTAAAACCCAGAATGGATTGCCCTGCTTAATCTAGCTGGACCAAGGACCACTGCAGTTCTTTTCAATCTGGTTTGAACACAGTCTAACTCCCTCCTAAAAAAAAAAAAAAAAAAAAAAAAAAAACTACATGAATGGAGGAGTGAGGCATTAAGCTTCTAATTACATTCAATTCATTTTGTCTTCCTTAGAAGTTTATCCTGTAGGGCTGACAATGAATACCAGGAAGGAATTACTTTTGTCACTTGACATATATGGCAGCTAAAATAGCACGACTCAGGAATAAATGTACCTGCTCTGAAGTGATCAGAGAAGGGCCCCAGGATGATTTAAAAGGAAGAAATGGGATAGGACACAGATGACCCACAGAAATAGGTGGAGAAGGGAAAGCTGAGCAAAAGCTAGAAGGGACGATGAAGAAAAAGAAGTAACATTAAAAACTCATATAGATGAATCTTTATTTTAAAAATTGAGTGGCCTTCTCTGCTGACCTTTTTCTTCTTTCAATGCATGTATCTCTGCTTTTTTCCTTTATCTTTCCTTGATTGCCTCAAACAGGTCACATAATACCTGGCTTCCTAGGCCTTAGGTCAGAAGTGTATGACTTTCACAGAATAAATCTGAACTAGCTTTTTCAGGTGAAAGAACGAAAAACAAACTAACAAAAACCCTAAAAATCTCTGCTGTTGATAACTCATTTTAGTAGATAAAGTAACCTTAGCAGTGAAAGCTTTCCTTGATAATGTAGAATGGATTTTTAATTGTTGCCTTTCATGGTAACCCTGCAAATCAACTATTTTTTTTTCTAAGACTGATTATTACTCCAATGCCTGCATCTCTTTGGAAGGTCAAATAAAATTAATTTTCTCAGATCTCCTCTATCAGGAACTTAGTCTTGTGGTAATGAATAGTCACTAAGACTCCTCTGCTATATTCACCTTTCAAAGCCTGGAGTGCAGAAGAGGGGAGCTAAGGAGAGAGTTTTTATTTTTGTTTTTGTTTTTGTTTTTGTTTTTGTTTTTGTTTTTTTGTATTTTTTTCTATCAGACTAGCTTGTGATGGGTTACTTAGGTGAGAAAGTTAAACAACTTGGCCTGATGGAAAGTCAAACAATAGATTTCTTTATTGGAAGAGTATCCCAAAAGAAGAGAGGAAGTTTTCTGTTGTGGAACCGCTTTATACTGCAATTAACAAAGGGCAAAAGGACTCTTGCTGAAATTTTGGCTCATGGACTCAGAATTTCAGTCATTGCCTCCAGTTCAATCCCAACCCAAAATAGTTCAAAAAAGTTTGTGAAAAAAAAATCTCAGTTGGCATCCAGTAAAGAAAGAGGGGAGGGGGAAATAGAAGAGGATGGGGAAGAATTTCTTTTATGGCTTGAGTGACCAGGAAAGCTACCAGGATTACTCATGCAAATCGCCACCCACTGAGTAGAGATGCCTAGTATAATCAGAAACAAGCCGACACTCCTATGCAATATTGTAACTGCCTAAAAAATCCCAGGCCCCACCACTGGAAACACTCTGTGGGCTTTGTCCTAGGAAGACCCTGAAGTTTTGGGGCCTCATTATAAAACAACACATAACAACAGGAGCCCAAAAGAGGGTATTTCTGAGAACACATTTTAAGAAAGCAGATTTCAATCTATTTGGGGAGAAAAAGAAGGGATTCATATGCTGACATATGTCAACCCAAAGATTGGTCTGAGACTAAGGAATAGTGGACCAGAAAGAAATAGAGCTTTACTGGGTCATTCTGTGACACTGGCAGAAGTGCTCCATGTGCCAAGTGAATAACTTACATTTTGCTTAGAAAGAAGGTTTAAAAAATGTACTCTGTAAAAAGCTTTCACAAATGTGGGAATAGAGAGGTAGTATGTCACTATCTGGTAACTTCTCTTCTCTGCTTATGTAGAGACAACAGACATTTCTCCAGTCTTTAGTGTTTTGTAAAAAGTATAAATACCACCCAAGCAGACTGGTTACTGGAAGGGGGAAGGGGCTTCTCCACTAAAGATCTGTTTATTTTGCAGTCAACAAAGACTTGCTGACATGTTTGTTTGCAATACTGGAATTTAATCATATACCCCTAGTCTTGGTCATTTTGTTTTATAAGATGACAGGAAGAGAATGACAAAGACTCAGTGGTTCTGAGAAGGATGGTGATTTGTTTGTTTTTTTAAATACATTTCATTAATACTTTTGTTGTTGCCCTGACCAGAGTTTGGTATTAGAACACAATTAATTCTTATAATTCTTCTTAAGTGTCTGGATGGTCAGCCCAATCCACTAAAGAATGAACCAAATAACAGTTGTCCTGTTGCTGTTGACAATTTCATTATTCCAATGATATTGAGCTGGGTAATTCATTTCTAGAGCCTAGCAATATCTCCCAATTTGGCCAATGGCTTGGATGTAATTTTGCAAGCTTTTGAAAATGAATATCTCTCCTTGTGTTGGTCTTTGCCCTAATATGGGGAACAATGATTGTGGGCATTAGGAAATAACCTTGTAGCTCTCAGCTTTTTACAAGTTGCCTCCCCAACCACAAAAGCAGGAAACATTAGTGACTGCTATGATAAGCTACATATGGCTCACTTATATCCTTAACAGCAATGTGTTGTTGTTTATTTTTAATTTTGAGATTAACCTTCAAATGACCAGGTACTTTCTTTTCTTTCCTAACCTTATGAAGTCTGGAAAGTTAATCAAAAGTTCCTTGGGATTTTCAAGGGATCATAGACCACAAAATTTGCCCTCAATATGTTTACCAATTCATGTAGTAAAAAGAAACTGCCTATGTAATTAGAAACTTGGCTCATATCTGCCATACGACAGCCAGCTCATATCTTTTCTAAAAGTCTGGGCAGGAGAAATATAAAATGTAATTCTTTTCACTACTCAAAAATTTCTTTCTATCTTTCCCTAAGATCACAAACAAAAATTGAAATTTGAATCAGATATCCAGCTCCCAGTTGAGTTGGTTCCTCATTCAGTACCCACCTTGATTCTTTGGGCAGAATGATGCTTCCAATTCAATTGCTAAATTTAACAATTGATAATCATTCCATTCTTTTTTTCTTTTCTCATTCTTTTCTTCCTAATGTTTCTAGTCATCATGAGAAGTGACCACTTGTCACCATTCAAATAAAATATCAGGACACTAAAATAGGATGGTTCCATGTTGTATCCTTCTTAGCTCATCCTTCCATCCTAATATAACAAATCTGTTTTCTTTCACCATAAAAAATTGAAATCCATTTGGCAATATTTTGGTGGAGTCAGAAGAATGGTGACTGATTGAGAAATGAAATGAATATATATTGTATATTCTGGTGTTCTTACAATTGACATAATTAAGAGACATGTTCCAATATTATTACCAGTCAAAAAATTATTTCCTAAGGGGACTGAGGGTCTCATCTATTAATAGCCTACTTTGCTTTTCATTGTATGGGGGCTTTTGAGTCATCAATTTTGTATCTTGTTCTTGTATGCATGAATATTAAACTTTACTGATTTTTGAGTTGCTATCCTTTCAGTTCAAGGTACCATTGCAGGTATTGTTGCAAGACAGTGGTTCCCAGCTCTTTTTTCAGCAACTTATTCTCTACTGATTTCTTCTATTTCATAAAATACTCATGCAACTTCTTTAATTTCTTCAGGGCATTTTTTTTTCCTTTTTGACTACAGTAGGCCTCCCATAGAACTGTGATTATGATCTCATCAACAATCCATTTGACAATCCACCTATTGATTCTAGACTCAGGGATATGGTGGAGTCAGATCATACAGACTTATAAGAATTGATTGTTAAATTTGTGATATTGACATCTATACTTCAGAAATTAGCATGTTACAAATCAGGGGCTGATTTATTATTTTGTTGATTATCTAGATATAAGAAAGTGGTGAAGAAAATGTTTAAAATGAAAATTAATTGTAAAAAATATATTGATGATACATTTTGTTTTCTAAGAAAGGCAGGTATTAAATATTAATCAGCACACCTACTGATTCCAGATCTTGTCTTCTGATATGTTCAACATAAGAGGCTACTCATGTTATGATCTCTCTTATTTCTTTTTGACATCACTTGAATGCCAGTGGAACACAAGAGCTTTGCCCTGATTACATATCAATTTGCATTATCTGACCACTCCTTAATTTTCTCCCAGTGTTACATTTCTGCATTATTACTTTGCTTTTTAAAAATATGGTTCAATCTGTCTGCTCCCTCCATGCCTCTTTTCATCACCCTTTTTGGGTAATCCTTAACTTCAATAAAAGGAAATTAAAACTGACTTGAGGTTGAGATTTCCTTGAAATTTTTGCATGAAAAGAGCAACAACAACAAAAATAAAACCCTTAACTTAATTAGAGACACAAATCCAAAGTTAGAATTCAAAGTGTTCTGGAGAGAAGGCAGTCAATTCAAGAAGTCCTGTCATCAAGGAGACTTCCTACCAGTTTCCAACTGAGAGGTCATTGATTTTAAGCATCATTTATTATTGTGACAAAATCCCAGAATAGCAAAATAATTTGCATAGGCCCCTGGATTTGTTTTAAGAAAAAATAGCCTGGGCTCTTTTCTTCTTGCCAGATTTCTTAAACTTGACCTTCTACCTCACATTCTTCATGTCTACATTGGCTGTCCCTTATAACTAAAATACAATCTCTGATCTCCATTTCTTACAATCCTTAGCTTTTTTTGTATGTAATACTCAAATAAATTGCCACCTCTTATAGGAAGTCTTTACTGATTTCCTTCTGCATCCTCCCTACACCTAATATGGACCTAACCTGGTACTTAATTATATGTAGACATGTTAGATCTCCATCCTGGAAGGTAAGCTTTTCACATAGAGGGTGCTGAATGATTTTCTTGAAATATATAGGAAAACTGTGTGAATATTACTATATATAGATGGATGAAATGAAACTCACAGTCTGCTTTGTTTTGTTTTGTTTTACAAAGGACCTATTGACATGAAAGCTAGATTTCTTTCAGGAGATGACTAGTAAGATTCCTTCTATTGGTCTCTGGTTCTAAGAGTCTGAGAAGTTTTAAGATTCTTGAAATAGATGTCTGGACTCGTTCCTTTATTTTTTTCTGACATGGCATCCATATAGTCCAATGAGTTTTACATTTTCCTCCTTGATCTGTTTTCTAGGTCAGATTTTTGTTGTTGTTTTGTTTATGTTGTTTTCCCATGAGATACCTGAGATTTTCTTCTATTTTTTTCAGCCTTTTGACCTTCTTTTATTTTTCTTGTGGCTTCTTGCAACTATTGGCTTTTATTTGGTGGTTCTATCTTTCAGGGAATTTGTTGCTTGGGCAAGATTTTATACTTCTTGTACCAAGATATTACTTCCCTTTGAAACTCTTTCTTCTATGATTCTCATTTCTTTCCCAGTGTTTTCTTCAAGTGCATTCCTTCCATTTATAAAAGCATTTTCAACTCTTTTGTTTTTATTCTTGCTTTATGTCTTTCCAGGATTCTAGTTCAGTTTTTGTTATTGTTGTTGGGTTTCTTTTTTGTTTTGTTTTTGCCAAAGCAGTTTTTTTCTTGGCGGTTTCGCATATAGATGATTTAGAGTCACCCAGTTCTGGATTTGTACCTTGAATTTTTTTGCAATCATAATAGCTCCTTATGATAGGGTTCATTTTTTGTTTACTCATTCTTCCAGCCTTGACATAGGACTTGACATTAAGGCTGAGTTCTGTGGCATTTCTGGAAGAAAAATCTAAGCTGTACCTGTTAGTGCTTTGGGATGGGAATGAATAGGAGTGATGGAATGTTGTGTTATTCCAGGATCTCAGTGAGAGGATGGAACCACTGAACTTTCATGGCTCCCAAAATAGTCTGATTCAAAGCAAAGTATGATCTGAGCACTGCAGGTTCTGATCAAGGTTTGGGTCTATGCAGAAATACACTTCAGCTAGATCCTGCTCCCATTGACCAGATGGAAAACTCTGTTTGGTTCAAATTGGCAGGCTCCCCCGCCTGGCCTTCAACTTTAGATTTGGTTATTTCTGTGCTGGCTGGATTAGATGTTCAAAATAAGACTCTGACTTGCACTAGGATCTGAGCTACACTATTGTCTCTACCTGTGGCTTCTGAAATTCTGAAATTTCTTTGTATATTATTAAGGTTCTCCCTCCTTAGTAATGTTACCCTGTATGCAGATTCCCTTCTGAGTCTTCTCTGGATCCGTAACTCAGGATTAAGTAGTGAGTGACAAAGCCACCAGCTGCACTGTCCCTGACTCAGTGCCTTAGTATGCATCTATTGGAGACCTGGTAGGTATCTGAGACTTTTCTTATGCTGGTGCACATTCTCAGCAAGTTCCTGGGCCAACACAATCCCCAGTGTCTGAAGACTTCCCTATCTGCCTCTCTGTGCTAAGCTAGTCTAGACAAATGACTGCCTGAGATTTTTTTCTTTCTGAATTTCCACCAAAGGATTCAGTCTAACATGTTTTCTAGATCTGTTTGGAGGAGTTTTTGTTTTGTTTTTTAAAGGATGCTCACTGTACTGCTTCTTACTATTGCTCCATCTAAGCTTCATCTCATCAGTAGGAAATTTAAATGGATACTTCCAAGTTTGTGCCTCTCTAAGAAAGCAGAGATTGAGTGTGGTAGATAGAGCAAGGTCAGAACTATAGCCAATGGAGTTGGACTAATATCAATTTTCCACTGCAGGAGGCAACTCATATATCTCATAGGGCAAAAAACCAAAACAAAACAGAAGCCATGGTTGATGGAACCCAACACCTGACTTGGCTTGCTGGGGAAGGGGAAACCTGCCTTTATCCCAAAAACTGATCACCTCAAACCTAATAGCAGTGGCCTTTCAAGAAGAGAGGGAGGAAGAGTGGCACAACTATTAGACAATCTAGAGAGCAGAAACAAGATGGGTCGAAAGAAAGCCCCATCTATGACTGACCCACTAAGGGTGAAGAATGAGTGAAGTGCATAGTCATGTTACTCTTGGGAAGGGGGAAATGCCTCTAAAGATTTAGGGGTCTTGAAAATATATCTTCCTCTTAACCCATCCATCTTGGAGAGAGATGATTTCAATTGGGATGAGGCAACATTTCTGTAAAGATAAGGTAAAGAAAGAGTCTAGTTCCTCACCTTCTATCAGAGGTTCATGCCTTCTTGGAACCCTACTCTTCCTGTCCTTTGTCTTCCCACACCTGCTCAAATTGTCATGGGGTCTGAAGCCTTGAGAAAAGGGGGTGAGTTTGGTCTGAAAAGTCAGAAGTTTTCTTATTTTTCCTTTATATTTCAGGTGGCTTTTCCTGAATCCTAGGATTAGAAACCATTGTTCTGGAGGAGGGATCAGGTCACCTTACTGATGAAAAACATAGAGCTAAGCACTAGGAATCCAAGGACAATATGAAGACAGTGTCTGCTCTCAAAGAGTTCGGAGTCCAATTTGGAAAAGAAAATGCCTATAGAAGTGTTCAGCTTAGGATTTAAAGAGAGTACAGAAGTCCTAAAAGAATAGTGGAAAGATTTATGGCAAGGACTAGAAGTCTTTAATATGCATCCCTTTCTGAAAGGGAAATGGCAACTGGTAGAATAAAGAAGAGAAGATAAATGGGGTCCCACAGGGGGCTGATTGGTGTTGGAGCATTCAGGGCCTTCTCATTTGGGGGTAGAGTAGCCTGCCAGTAAGGAAGGTCAAATTTCAACAAATGAACTAAAAGAGGAATCAGGAGCCCAGGGTTCTGCTGTCTGCTGTGATATTAAATATGGATTTCCCCCAAAAGTTACCTTCCCTCTGCTCTCTATGTATCTCATGCATATCTATTTATTGCATTGAAATGTAAGTGCCATGAGGAAAGGAAAAATTTTCTGTATCTTCAGCAATAATAGCCACACCTAGAACATAGAAGGTACTTAATAAATGCTTGTTCATTGATCAGGTTATCATTTCCTCCTCTGTAATACAGAGAAGCAATATATGACAACTGTCATTGATATGACCACTTCCCAGAAGTCTGTAAATATGGGATATTGACACTCCATTATACTCTACTTGAGCTCTGCTTCAATTTCAATAATAATAATAATAATAAAGCTTCTTCTGTGACTTTGCTAAAGTCAATTCTCTTCTCTATTAAATAAAGAGGTTGCCTAGATGATCTCTCAAGTTCCAATCCAGCTCTGGATTTGTGGTTTGAGGTGGGTTTGGTTAAAAGGAGTGGAAGGCAAAACACAGGATAGGGTATAAGCCCCTTCAAACCCCTCACCAAGGTTATAAGAGTTACTATTCTGACTTTAGCCAAGAGTAATTAAGTTCTTTAAAAGCCAAGCATAAAGAAAAAAAACTGACCTTTTATTTCATTGTACTTAGCTAAAATGAATATCTAAATTATGGCATTCTTCCTAGGAGGAAAAAGATAGGAGCAGCCTTTTCTTTTTATTTAATATCTCTGCCCTCCTGATAAGGGAATAAGCATTTAGCAAGCATTTATTCTATGTATGAGACATTGTGCTAAGCTGTTTACAGATATCTCATTTATATTTCCAACAATCCTAGGAAGTAGGTGCTATTATGATCTCAGTTTTACAGTTGAGGAAATTGAGGAAGAAAATAATTAGGTGACTTACCCAGGGTCACAGAGCTACTAAGAGATACATGTCAAATTAGATTTGAACCTAGGTCCTCCTGACTCTAGCTTTCCAACTACTGTGCCACTGTGGAAATGTGACTGATGTCCATCTCCACTCCCAGCCAAGATTGTTTTTTACTAGTTTCACTTCCATGATGGCTTTTGGAATTTATCTCAGATGCAAAAAATATTCCTAATTATAGTTCTGATAAAACATATTAAAAGAATAGGGATAGGAACTGGATCTGGGAATTTCATTAATATAGAGAATTCCCAGGTGAAGATTCTATCAGTAGAGGTGATACCTTCTCCTCTACACAGCCTATTTATGACAAGCAGGAATTAGAGCTACATCTTTCTGGCTCTGAGGCTGAATCTCATTACACATGCTGCTATATATTTAAAACTGCTCTGAAATCAGAATTTATGGTATAACTGTCATCAAACTAAGTGCTCATTTGAAACAATTTAGCACCTCCTGACCCTGAAATCAATTCACAGTGAAACAATCCCACCAAATCCTCAAGAATACCCAGTTATTATATAATAGCAGCTGTCTTGACATGATGTCACCACACATTAGATGTGGCTGAGCCTGGGGCCATGGCTCTATTATAATCTACAGTGTTTCTTGACTGTGAAGATTTTTTTTTGCATGTAAAATTAGTTCAGTGGGAACTAAACACATGGACTTTAAGTGTGTCATTTAATTGGAAAATTGGGAAAATGAGGATATATGAAATCCATTCTCAAACTCTCCCGATCTGCCTTGGAGGGCATATGGTATGGTACTGAGTAGATAGAGAATTATGATCAAACTTTGAGGCCACATATAAATGGGGCATTGTGACCTGGCTGAAGACAAGGTTGAGACTTAGAGGCAGACCTAACAGGCTTACATTCCTTTCCTCCGTGTGCTGTGGGGGATTGTAGATACATAACAGACAATAGGGAATTCATAAGGAGAGAATTATAATGATGACTGAAAGGAGGGTCTGCAGCAAGAACAAGAAGACTTTTCAGAAGGAAGGGATCAGACTATCGCAGGGTGATGCCTGAGGAGGGAGGCTGCATGGAACGGGTAGGAAATGGTTCTTGGAAAGCGTCTCAGTGAAGAGTTCAGAGCCATCTCAAGAGAATCCCATTTCTCCAAACTTCGAAGTTGGGAAACCTCAGATGGCTCATTTTTGATAAACATTCTGTCATAAAACCTCCCCAGGCATCTCCTAAGGACCATCTCTTTCTTAAGAGCCCTTTCATACATCCTGTCTCTGAGTCCAAAAGAGAATGTCAGAAGAGCCTTTCGGGGAATATTTTGGGACCTCCAGGTTTTAGTCTCAAAGGTCAACTGGTGCTTAAAACAAAATAATCAAAAAAAATAACATACCAGCGAACAGACTGAACCTTTTGAAAAGGTCTGATTGAGGTTGAATAGGAGATGCTTTTCTTCCCTCCTTTTTTCTTTGTGGCTTAGAAATGGAGAGGGAGGAGGAGGAAGGGTCTTGCATTCATTTCTAACAACTTCACACACTTAAGGAGCCCTGTCTGCATGTTCTGGTACACCCTGGGGTGTTAGTTTTCTTTTCCTATTTTTTTTTGTCCCTTTATAAGCAGCTTTCAATAAGTGGCATATTTTCTTTTAGGGAAAGAAAAAAAAAAGAATTAGAGTAATTAGCGAGGAGCCGACACCCTACGGAAGGGTTGGAGAGATTAGAGAGCAGAAGCTGCCAGTCAGTACCTCCCTCCTGGACGGTAGTAAGGAACAGGGCTGGTTTCTTCCCATAATTTATTTTGGGAACTGATGAAAAGGGTCCCAAATTAAAAAAATCTTTGCTGAAAAAAAGTGAAAAATTGTTAGAAGACCATCAAAATGTGATCAATTTAAATCTATTCATTGGAAATTAACCATAGAGAACTAACCACACATCAGAAATGCATTTATTATGACAAATGGGCCTTTTTGAAAATGTGAGCAGGGTTATGAGTAGAGAACATTGCTTATTTCAGATATTGGTGGAAATTTTGTGTTAAAACTAGTTCACAAAATGGCTTCTGAAATTTAAAAAAAAAGTTAGCATATCATAATGCATACAGTCATTCATTTAATAAGCATTTACTAAGAGCCAGTTACTATTACAGACAGAAAACAAAGAATACAAAAATACACTTGAGATTCCCCGTCCTTCAGAAATATATATATTGATGAAAATAGCATACATTCCAATAAGCAAAAACAAAATACTAAATAGAAAATCATTGAGGAGAGGAGAACTAACAACTGGGGAAGATAAGGTCTCTTATAGGAATCATCACTTGAGTAGGAACTTAAAGAAGGTGGGAATTATAAGAGATTGAGGTAAATAGAGAAAGCTGGTCATGCATAGTAGTCTAAGAATATGAAAGTGATTTCAATTACAGAATAATATTTATTATAAATTTACTAACCCTTCATGAACTCAAATATCCAAATACATAAACAATAGAAATCTCATCCTGAAATCGGAAATTTTTGTTGACTCCAATTTTTTAAATGTAAATTAATTTTAAAAGGTGTGTGTGTGTGTGTGTGTGTATGTGTGTGTGTGTGATAGTGGATAAAGGGACAAGCACTGGAATGAAAAAAGATCTGAGTTCAATTATTACTTCTGACATATCCTAGCTATGTGACCATGAATCAATCATTTCTGGATGACTTAAGACTCTGAGTTACTATTCTGTTTTAGAGACGAGAGTTTCCCTATCCTGATAAAGTCACAATTCCAGAATCATCTAATTCATGTTAATAATAAAGTATCTAAATTGTTTTTTTTGTTTGTTTGTTTTTATAAACCTTCTCTATGCCTTTGGGTGGAACGTAAC
The DNA here is from genome assembly GCF_016432865.1 of Antechinus flavipes. NCBI lineage: Eukaryota > Metazoa > Chordata > Mammalia > Dasyuromorphia > Dasyuridae > Antechinus > Antechinus flavipes. The sequence goes on along the minus strand of NC_067401.1, from coordinate 121,879,760 downwards.
CTCCTAGAGGGAAGGAATTGGTTTTTTTTATTATTATTATTTTTGTACTTGGATCTCCCAGTCTAGCAAATTATCTGGCATGTAATAAGCATTTAATGAATACTTATTGACCTAAATTGAACTAAATTGAATTCATTGCTTTTCTTCTCTGAATATTTCCCCAAAGTTTTTTTTATTAATATTGGATTTGTCATTATTCTTTATATAATGAATGCTAATATGAATATTGTTTGGGTTTTGCCTTCTTTCCCCCCCTTTCATTTTTCCCCACCCCCAAGCAGGCTATAGCTAAGAATTATGTATTTATCTATATTTATCTACATATATAGATAAATAATACACATACATAATGCATACACATAGACACACACATATTTCCTTTTCATCCCTCCACCTCCAAGCAAGCTACAGTTTAGAAAAGATATATTTATGTATACATATATAGATAAATATATACATACACACATACTCACACCCCAGATACACACACGTCTTCCCTATCCCTGCTGACTTTTTCATTAAATTCTTCTCCATAACTTGTATTACTATTACTTAAACCCCACTCACCCAGGGATCTCTTCCTTATCTTCTTCCCTCACTCTTTGCTTCCCCGTCCATCCATCCCTCCCCCCTTATTCCTTTATAGATTTTGGAGGATGCTATACCCTTTATAGTACAGATGAAGTGTTGCCAATGGAATCCATTCCTGTCTTGAGGAGGTTTTCAGAACTTTGAGGCCTCCTCCCCCCTTTAATGCCTATGTCTATTCTTCTGCACCTCATTTGTATTACTGTTTTTACCTTTACACTGCCAGTCTTTCTTTTGAGCTACTCTATTATTGATTTAAATCTTAAACATATAGTATACATTTTCCATGTAAAAAATTAGCAATTTGTCCATGTTTAAATAGTTTGTCTATGTTGAGTTCCTTAAAACTGATCTTTGATATTGTCTATTATATGTTAAATTTTCTGTTAATTTCAGATTTGGTTGATAGAAAGTCCTGAAAATCTACAAGTTCATTTAATGTCCATTTTTTCTCATTCAAAATTATAGATAATTTTCTGGATATGATATTTTTGACTGCAGGCTTAGTTCTTTTGCTTGTCTGTAGATATAATTCCAGGACCTATGGCTTTTATTGTAGCTTCTAAAAAATCTGTATACTTCAAATTGTAATTCCAGGATATTTTGAATTATTTGTTCTTGTTTCTTGAAAATTTTTCTCTTTGATCAAGGTGTTTCAAAATTTGACAATAATATTCCTATGTCTTTTCCACAAAGGATCTCGTGAGGTGATGATTGGTAAATGTTTTTCCTATTTCTACTTTCCTCTCATGTTCTATCACTTCAGGACTATTTTCTAGGATGATTTCCTGCATTATTGTGTCAAGATTCTCTTTCTGGCCACAACTTTCAGGCAGTCCAATTATTCTTATATTTTCTCTTCTTGATCTGTTCTCCAGATCTGTCATTTTTCTTATAAAATATTTCACATTCTTTTCTGTTTTCTCATTTTTTAATAATCTGTTTTGTTATTTCTTGGTTTCTCATAGCTGCAGTGACTTCCCCTTATCTGATTCTAATTTTCAATGTTATTTTCATCTTTGAGACTCTGTACCTGCTTTTCTAATTGGTTAACTTTTTTTCGTAATCTTATTTTTCTTGGATGGTTTTAATTTTTTTCTTTGATTTTTCCTCAATGCCTCTCATTTGATTTTTTAATTCTTCTATAAATTCTTTCTTGGCAAGGAACCATTTCATAGTACTCTTTGGCATAGAAGCTTTTTTTTATTTATTAAAGTGTCCTCCTCTGAAGATGAACACTGGTCTTCTCTGTTCTCATATTTTTCAATGGTGGAGTTCTTTATTCTTTGCTAATTCATTTTTTTTAAATGAGAGGTATTAGTGTAAGCGCCTTTAATCGTGGGTGGAGAGATGGTGCCTCAAGTTTCCCTTCACCTCTCCACTCTGACCAGAAACCCCAAACCAAGAGTTCCACTCTTTTGCAAGTGCCCACAGCTAGCAGCAACCCTACCCCAGTTCTTCTGCACTCAATGGGTACTAGTTCTTTCTTGGCCAGGTCATGTCTCAGCAGTATTCCCAATCAACCAAGGTTCACTTTTCTTCCCAGACGCATACTCCAACCTGACAAACTGGGAAGTGAAAGAATCTGTGGTTCCTGCTGAGAATCCAGCCATACCCACATAGTTTAGAAATGGGTAAGTGGAAGCTGATGAATCCATGAGACTTTAAGGAGCAGCAAAACAATGTCAAATGATAAAATAGAAGAAAATGTGAAACACCTCATTGGAAAAGAAACTGACCTGGAAAAGAGATCAAAGGAAAATAATTAAAGATTACTAAACTACCTAAAAGCCATAATAGAAAAAATAGACATATTTCAAGAAACTATCAAGGAGGAGCAGCTAGATGGCACAGTGAATAAAGTACCAACCCTGAAGTCAGGAGGACCTGAGTTCAAAACTGACCTCATACACTTAACACTTCTACCTGTATGACCCTGGGCAAGTCACTTAACCCCAATTGCCTCAGCAAAAACAAAAACAAAAAAAAAAGAATTAAAAAAAGAAATTATTAAAGAAAACTGCCTTGTTATCTTAGATCCAGAGGGATAAATGAAATTGAAAGAATCCAGTTTCATTTCCTGAAAGATATTCTCATGAATACTTCCTGAATGAAATGAGAACTTCCAGGAATATTACAGGCAATTTACAGAGCTCCCAGGTCAAGACCAAAATATCACAAGAAGCTAGAAAGGAACCCTTCAAATTTCATAGAACCACAGTCAGGATTGCACAAGTTTTAGCATCTTTTCTATTAAAGAAGTAGAGGAGCTAGATTTGCAATCAAGACTAATCTAATCAACAAAAATGAATATAATACTTCAGAGGAAAAATAGATGTTTAATGAAACAGAAGGCAGTCAGGCATTCCTGATGAAAATATCAGAACTGAAAAATAAAATTTAGCATTCAGATAGAAGATTCAAGAAAAGCATAAGAAGGTAAATCTTGGTTTAAGGGGCTCAATGAATTTAAATTGTTTAGATTCCTATATGGGAAGAGGACACATATAACTCCTAAGAACTTTATTATTATTAGGACAGTTAAAAGGAGTCTGTATAGACAGAGGGCACAGGTGTGAATCAATTAGATTGATCTTCTAAAAAGGAATGTAGAGGTTAGAAAGAAGGATACACTGAGGAAGGGAGAAGGGAGAATAATGGAGCAAAATTTTCTCATATAAAGAAGGCGTATGTCAAAGGATATGAATAGACAATTCTCAGACAAAGAAATTGAAACTATTTCTAGCCATATGAAAAGATGGTCCAAGAACTGTTTGGTTCTGCAAATATGTATTATATCTAGGATATACTGCAACATATTTAACATATATAGGACTGCTTGACATCTTGGGGGGGGGTGGAGGGAGGGAGGGGAAAAAACGAAACATAAGCGAGTGCAAGGGATAATGTTGTAAAAAAATTACCCTGGCATGGATTCTGTCAATACAAAGTTATTATTAAATAAAATAAAATTAAAAAAAAGAAAAGATGGTCCAAGTCATTATTAATCAGAGAAATGCAAATTAAGACAGCTCTGAGATACCACTACACACCTGTCAGACTGGCTAGAATGTTGATGGAATGTTGGAGAGGATGTGGGAAAACAGGGATACTAATACATTGTTGGTGGAATTGTGAATACATCCAACCATTCTGGAGAGCAGTTTGGAACTATGCTCAAAAAGTTATCAAACTTGTGCATACCCTTTGATCCAGCAGTGTTACTACTGGGCTTATATCCCAAAGAGATCATAAAGAAGGGAAAGGGATCTGTATGTGCATGAATGTTTGTAGCAGCCCTCTTGGTAGTAGCCAGAAACCAGAAACTGAGTGGATGCCCATCAATTGGAGAATGGCTGAATAAACTGTGGTATATTAATATTGTAGAATATTATTGTTCGGTAAGAAATGACCAACAGGATGATTTCAGAAAGGCCTGAAGAGACTTACACGAACTAATGCTGAGTGAAACAAGCAGGGCCAGGAGATCCTTATATACTTCAACAATAGTACTATATGATGATCAATTCTGATGGCTCTGGCCATCCTCAGCAATGAGATGAACCAAATCAGTTCCAATGGAGCAGTAATGAACTGAACCAGCTATGCCCAGTGAAAGAACTCTGGAAGATGACTAAGAACCATTACACTGAATTCCCAATCCCTATATTTTTGCTTGCCTGCATTTCAGATTTCCTTCACAGGCTAATTGTACAATATTTCAGAGTCCAATTCTTTTTATACAGCAAAAGAATGGTTTGGTTATGTGTACTTATTGTGTATCTAATTTATACTTTAATATATTTAACATCTACTGGTCATCCTGCTATCTAGGGAAGGGGGTGGGGGAAAGGAGGGGAAAAATTGGAACAAAAGGTTTGGCAATTGTCAATTCTGTAAAATTACCCATACATATAACTTGTAAATAAAAAGCTATTTTAAAAAAAAGAAGAAGAAGAAGGCATATGAGGAAAAACTTTTATAGTGGAAGGGAAAATGTAGTAGCAAAGAATTGGAAATAAAGGGGATGCTCATCCATCAGGGAATAGCTAAACAAGCTGTGTCATATGATTATAATGGAGTACTATTATGCTATAAAAATGACAAGGGAGATAGTTTCAGAAAGAAAAAAAAAAACAATAACACGACAAGCCCTATACAAACTGATGCAAAATGAAGTGAGAAGAACCAGAAAATCACTGCATAGACTAACAGCAGTAATTATGATCAATTGTGAAAGACTTGGCTTCTCTAATAGTACAATGATCTAAGATAATTACAAAAGATACATGATGAAAAAAATGCTATTCACTTCCAGAGAGAGAGAGAGAGAGAATTAATGAACTCTGAGCAAAAACCAAAGTATATATTTTTTCACTTTCTGTATTTATTCCATATGGCTAATAAAGAAATATGTTTTGCATGATTTCACATATATAACTGATACATTATTTGCCTGTTCAGTGGTAGGGAAGAAATGGGAGGGAGGGAAAGAATATAAAACTCAAAATTTTAAATGAAAATAATATTTTTAATATTTTTTTAAAAAGAAGCTACCATATCTAATCTTTACAAATACAGTGACTGAAGTCCAGCAAGGCCTTAGATCACATAGATAAGAAGTGACAGAGCCAGTATTCAAACTAAAGTCCTCTGGCTCCTAATATAGCACCTTTTAACAATAGCTAGCATTTATATAGTATTTCAAGGTTTACAAAGTGTTTTACATATTTTATCTCATTTGATCTTCATAACAATTCTGGAAAGCAGATATTATTGTTATGCTCATTTTACAGATAAGAAAACTGAGAGAATTACTTGCCCCAAATCATACAACTAATAAATATCTGAGGTCAAATTTGAACTCAGAGTTTCCTGATTCCAAGTCCCATATTGTATCTCCTGGATTATCTTGCTGGCATACTATCTCTAATGGGCTCCTACATGAATCATTAGAGAGATTCCCAGAAGCCTTGTGGCTGGTTCAGTACTGTTCCCTTTCAACAAATATTTATAAATCTCCACAATGTAAATCTCTGAGTTACATGCTTTGGAGACAAGACAAATACACAGGAATCCAGTAGAAAACCTATGCATATATACAATAACATGATGTAAGTCACATATATTCTTTTAGCATTTATTAAACACCTACTGTGTACCAAGCAAACAAAGGCTCTAATAAAGACAAAATTTACCTAAGTTGCTTATGGGACTTACAATCTAATAGAGGAATATGACCAACTGGGTAACAATGTGCACAGTAATACATTATATATGTATGAATTTTCTGTTAAAAGAAGATATGCTTGATAATAGGATGTAGAGCATACAATCCCCAAAACCACCTAGCTCCTCAGGAAGCTCAGGAAACTAAGGTTCAAAGAAATAAAAGATTTTTACCAACATTATACAGGCAGTCAACAGAGCCCAATTCAAATCCAGATTTCCTGAATCCAAATTCAATGTCTTTTCCTTGCAACCACCCTGGCTTTTGTGATGTATTATTCTTACTATCAAAGACACACGTTCTTCAGCTGTCAGACCAAGACTACAAAGCAGCCCTACAAAGACTACAAAATGGCTAGGAGATAGTTTTTCTCTGTATGAAGCTAACTGCTCCCTTTGAGGGCTGAACCTGTAACCTAGTTGGTCATGAGTACTGCATTCTAATCACTAGAGCCAGCCCAGACAAACTGTTCTATATACCTTCAAAAACATATGATCCTCAGCTTGACTCTACTAAGAGCATAGTATGGTGGATATCAGGTCAAATTCTCTCACATATTCTGGTTGCTGAACTCTGGGTCTTTCAATCTCTCAATTAATTCTCTGAGATTTAAAAGTTTCATGCATCAATAAATTCACAGAACCAGTCCCTTATGCTCTCTTATATCTATCTTTATCTCAATCCAGGTATAGATTTTGGGGAACTGTTTCTCCTACAACCTGATGTCTTTTTGAAAAATGTACTATTCATTTATTTTTAACATTTTTTCTTTTTTAATTTTAAGCTTCAAATTCACAATCCTAATATCTTAAAAAAAAAAAAAACTGTTGTAGCTATCTCATAATGGTATGTTGGGTTTCCAAGATTTCAAAGACAGATGGTGAACTATTATTCATTTTCCAAGGACTTTTGGGTCACACAGTGGTAAACAGTGAACCAGAAGCAGGCTTGCTGGAGAGGGGTCATTCACCCTCAAACAAATATTCCCACCCTTAACTTTCTACTGAATTTTGAGTTTATCTAATTACACAGCTTTCAAACCTACCCTTGGAATTATCTTTTTTTTTTCCATAATCAAAGAAATTTGGGTAAAGGCCTAATAGGAATGTGGTCCATCCTGTCAGCCAAAAAGCACTGGTCAGTTAACAAGTACCAGAAAAACAAAGAAAAGTAAAAAAAAAAAAAAAAAAAACCAGTAACAAAAATCAGTTTCTGTACTTAGAAATGCACATTCTAATGGGGGAGACAATATTCAAAAACAAAATAAGCATAATTACTTGAGTATACTGATATATATAGATGGATAGATGGAAAGTTATCTTAGAGGGAAAACAGTAGCAGTGGTGGGGACAGTAGCAGGAGAAGAACACTGGAAGAAGCCCTAACTATTAGGTGGCTCTGACCTCAATTTAGAAGGTCAGGGAAGACAAGAGATAGAGTTATATAGGAGAGTCTTCCAGGTATGTGGGATTAACAGTAAAATGGTATAGAATTAAAAAGTGAAGTGCCAATATGGCACAATGGATGTATTGCCAGACCTAGAGTTAGAAAAAACCTGAGTTCAAATTTAACTGTAGACACTAAGAAGTCACTTAACACTGCCTCAGTTTCTTCATCTTTAATGGAGAAGAAAATGGCAAACTATTCCAAGAAAACCCCACACCAAGTCACAAAGAGTCAGAGAGATGAAAAAATGACTGACTGAATCATATATGAGGAATAGCAAGAAAGCCAGTGTCAATAAATTGTAAAGTATATGGAAGTAATTTAAAGGCTATTAAGGTAGGAAGGGGGCAGTTATGAAGAGCTTTAAGAGCCATCCTGTAGGTCACAGGAAGCCACTGAGTTTGTAGAGAATGACCAGCCATGTAGGAAGATGATTTTGGCTGCTGAGTCAAGGATAGATTAGACCGGAGAGTGATTATAGTTTTGGAGTTTAACAACAATGTTCCTTAGGGTTTTCCTCGTGGGATCTCTTTGCAGAGGTGATCATTGGATTCTTTCAATGAGTATTTCCTCCTATGTTTCTAGAATATTGGAGTGGTTTTCCTTAATGACCTCTTGTAGAGTGCTATCTAGGTTCTTTTTTTTTGGTCATGGCCTTCAGGTAGGCCAATCATTTTTAAATTGTCTCTTCCGGATCTATTTTCCAGGTCAGCTGTTTTGCCAATGAGGTATTTCACATTTTATTCCATTTTTTTCATTCTTTTTAGTTTGTTTGATTGAGTCTTACTGTCTCACAAGTCATTAGCTTCCATTTGGATAGACTGGAAAGGGAGATACTTATGGCAGAGAAGGAACTAGTAGACATTGCCACTTCACTCGGCAGTTGAAAATCAATCTCAGAATTGTAACTAGAATGAGATGACTGAAATTTTTTCAGTAAAATATAAGTGGAGTCTGTTTCCTCTCTATAGTGACCATGTCTCATATAGGCTTGACTATAGTTCTTCCTTGCCCTCCAGAGACTTGTTGTTTGGTATCCCTTCCTTTCTAATTCCTGAAATGGCAAATCTTATGGGTCATCTCTAATACTGATTATATGACCATGGGAAAGACACTTAATCTCTATGAACCACATTTTCCTCATCTGTAAAATGGGGCAATTAGACATGATGGCCTCTAAAGTTTCTCCCATCTATGATCCACGAGCCATAAAACATTACTGCCAATAAAATTCTTCTTTAATACCCCTCTATCACACTAAATTTTTCCCTGGAGGAAGAATTCCTCTTTTTTCTAATCCTTTCCTTAGCAGATAAAAGAAAATCTGCTTGATCTCAAGGTTTACAGCTTTCTGAATCAGGATCTTGCAGTAAAACTTCTGGAGTCTTAATAGATCCCAGGAAAGGGAGACCAAAAAAAAAAAAAATCCAAGGGAGGATTTCTGTCATGCTGAGTGGAATGAGGAAAAGTCATAGGTAATTTTCTTCTCAAGACCACTGGGGAATTTTTGTGAGTCATTCAATGCTACCTGCAGATTACTATTTGAGAAGTGCTTACCACAATCCCCTGTCAGTGTGCCCTGATGTCCCCTGAAAGCAAGGAAGGCATTTTAGAGAGCTTAGAAGTCTTTTCTTTACCTTTGCTAAATGATGGTTCTGTTGATTAGTCTTGTAAGGCTGCTGTTTGCCACCAGGTAACTTTCTCTGGCTTTGTTGGAACATCATGTTCAAAGTTTGGTGACTGATTTGCCTCCAGGTAAATAAAGGCCAAAATTTTGTCAGTTAAGAATATTAAACATGGTTTCCAAAGGCACTGCGTCAGTATAAGCAGCATTGCATTTGGTAAGCAAAGATAAAGTCTAAATAGAGAGCTCGAGACACCTAATTTTAAGCTGTTGCTAGGGATATTTTTGAGTGTATGTGTATGTGTGTGCACATGTATGTATTCATGAACTTAATGAGTAATGTGATTTAAACGCTATAGGTGACTTTCTTTGCTCTTTTCCCATTTTATCTTAGGGAAAATGTGAAGGATACCCCTGTTTGCAGCTTTCTAAGGAATGCAGTAGAGGTTGCTAGCTAAACTTGCAAACCACAAAGCTGGGCTATGTGGGAAGTCAGGTATTTCCATATGTTGCTTTTCATTGAAGCATCAGGGAACCCTCCTCCTGAAATAGTCCATGTGTTCTCCATAAGAATGTGTCATAAGCTATGCTTTCCAATCAATTCCTCAGGACCAGCTTTTGCAGGGACTCAAGTTTCATTTTAGTAGCACTGGCTGGATTGTGCTGTCTTTCTTTCTTAAGGTTGCCCCCCACTCATCCTGGAAGTTGCCAAGTAACAGTGCAGATCTTCCTTGGCTGGGGATATAGCTTGTGGAAATGGGACTCTGGCCTCTGGCAATCACAGTGGTCAGTGGGGGGTACTTGGCCCCAGAAAAGTCATAGCTCATCAGTAGCTCAGAATTATAAGATGCAATCACAGGCTCTGGATGATTTTCTTTCCCTACTATTAATTTAGCACAAAGATAACATGCTGTCACCCCTGAGTGACAATCAACTACAATTCAGCCTTGCCTTCAATGATCCTTTCAGTCGTTGCACACTTTCCGGGCCAATTCTCACAGATACAATAGGTAAAGCATGCATCGAAGTCATGGCATCTCTTGACTACATGAGCGAGAGGCTTAGAAATCAACTCTTCCCAGAGCCGCAGTCCCGAGAATACACCTAGCATCAGAGCCAAACTGTTTGACACTCTCTCTCTCTCTCTCTCTCTCTCTCTCTCTCTCTCTCTCTCTCTCTCTCTCTCTCTCTCTCTAGCTCTCTGCATCATTTGCTCTTTTGTTTTGCTTTGAGAGTACCTCAATAATCATAGACTTGTGCTCTGGTGGGTAGTGAGCCTGTTTATTTCTGATTTTTCATGCAGAATAGGAAGGAGGTTCACTTGCTTTGCACAGAGACTGAGCCAGAGGCGAAAGCAAAACCAGTGTGATTTATTGAATGAAGACGCTGGACAATTACCAACAACTTGTTCCTCTTCTGCCTCATCCAAGCTAAACTGGTAAGTAAATCCTATTACCTTCTCCTATCATGTTGAACATTTGCTTGCTGGGTCATTTTTTCATTGTTTTCTAAAATGTGTGGTGATGCATGTTTAATGATATGATATATACATCTTCGAAAGAGTTAGCTGGGGGTGATGTGTGCAGGACACACATACACAGATCTTCAGGGAGACATACATTTCTATACAGATATACTGGGGCATAGGAAGGAGGAAATCTAGGCATATTTTTAATTATTTGGAGCAGCAAGCATTAGAATAATGTGTGTTATGCCTTTGGGAATAAAAACAGACTGCTGCCACTCTACATTTTACCATTACCTGTCATTATCCAGTCTCCTACCAAGGTATCTATCACATACCTGTTGGATCAGGTTAACTGTTGGGTCCCAGAATGCTGAAAAGGACCAATGCCAATCTGAGCAAACAGCTGCTTCTCTGACTCTGGTTTGCCAGCTGAGCATGGAGGCTAGAATGCTAGCATTTAAATGATCCTAGGTGATCAGGCACTGAATTATTTGAGCAGACCTAGTGCTAGGAACCTGGCAATGTTTACAACATGTTTAAAAAAAACCAGGATAACAGCAGCACAACAGATGCATGTGGGCAAGTCTCTGCCTTGGTTCTCCACCATCACAGGGCTCACATTTTTTAATGTGATTTTTTTTTTCATTCACACAGTGATCAGAGGGATTCACTGAGCACATAGTGGGGACTACTATCCTTCCGGGATGCGCAGTGGGCCAATAATGTTATTGTGGGCTGTGCTGTTTGTCCTTAATGCCAGCCATGTTCCTGAAGTGGCCACCATAAATGGCCACAAGAATGACCCAGCTTAATTCCTTTACCTTTCAAAATAGATAGGGGCTCATTTTTATGGAAGGAAAAAGGAATGAGAGAAAACAAATACTTCTTCTTTCTCCTCTTTATCATGGGCTTTTGTCTGAACTGTTATCCTTAGATTTTATAGAAGAATCAATCCAGCTTTCTTGTGCTAATACTTTAGGTCTGAATCCATATAAATGTCATGTAGAGTTGAAGGTTTCATTTGGTATATTTCCTCTGTTGTATATCACTTGGCTGTAAAGACAAAGGTGTGGCTATGAATCCTGATTAGGACAAAAGATAGATTACTTAGGAACAGAGAACACCATGTTCCTCAAAATGTGAATAGTTAGCAAATAAAGTTGGGAAATTTGAGGTTGATTCTCATAAGAGAAGCCCAGCTTTGCATAGAATCCCAGCCACCATGTGCTATTGATCATAAGGGCCATGCCATTCTCCACTTTGATCTGAAAGATTCAGAGATACACATGATAAAGATTAATGAGCTGGAAAATTTCCAGAGAATAGCATCTAGGATGAAGACAGGCCGGAAGTTCATGAAATGTGACTTTAGAAGCTGACAATTGTTCCTAGAGATGCTGTAGCCATAGCTACTGAAGACCTGGAAAGCAAAGTTCTTGCTACCAAAGTACTTGGCATTATCAAATGTCTTACTATCTGTGGAAATGACATTAAAGAAGAGAAAATACCATGTGCTTTAACACTGAACTGTAAGGATGAACACACCTTTCCTTATGACTTGCAAATAAGACCTTCCTCATATCAGAATGCAGACTACATTAAAGCAAGGTTTGTCTTACTTTTCTATTTTTTTTATCTCCAGCCTTTAGAACGGTGATTGGAACATAGTGAGTACTTCATTTATTCAGCCATTCATTCATTCATATGAGGATGTATTGAAAGAACTGAGAATGTTTAGCTTGGAGAAGAGAAGATTCAGGGAGGTCAAATATATCTGTCTCCAGTATTTGGAAGGATGCCACCTGGAAAAGGGACTAGACATTCCATTTGACCTCAAAAAGACAATATTTGCTTCATGAAAAAAACTTCCAATCAATTTATTAAAACTATTCAAAACTGGAACACAATAGGGAGTAGCAGGCTCCCCTTCATTAGAGGTCTTCAGATCAAGACTGGATGACTTCTCAGTGGTAATTCTCTCTTACAGGGGGAATTCTTTTATAAGGGTGAAACTAAATTACATTGGAGGAGTCCTTTCCAACTTGAAAATTCTGTGATAAATGGAAGAAGATGTTCTTGTCATCTTGGTGGCCCAGTGGATAGAACATTATTCCTGAGATCAGGAAAACTTGAGTTCAAATTTGACCTCAGATACTTGATAACTATTTGACCATGAACAAGTTAGTTAACCACTGCCTCAGTTTCCTTATCTGTAAAATTATGAATACTTCATAGGTTTTTTTATGAGTCTTAAATGAGATAATATTTGTAAAGTGTTTTGAAAACCTTAAAACCATGTCAAGGCTAGCTATTGTTATTGTTATTATGATGATTTCCATAATGCTATATAAATGCTATATAGCTTTTATATGATCCTATTATTAGATCAATCAACAGGGAGTCAGGGATACTATCCCTGTTTCTTCAGTTACTTGAGTAATATAATTATCATTCATCAGACCTTAGGGATTATTATAACTAAAAGTATCATTTTTATAAGAAAAGACATGAAATCTGGAAAGCCAAAGTCATTTGTCCAATATCAAAATCCAGTTAATGGCAGAGCCAGAAGTGAAATCTAAGCCTTCCAGTTCCTAGGAAAGCATTGTTATTGTTGTTTTCCCTCTCTGTACATTACCCTGTCCCTATCAATAATCATACTGGCCCTTGTCTACTTGATGGGGTACATTGTCATAAATTTCTTTAGGAACAGACTGTGGTGATCACCTACTTGAACCCATTCATTTTATAGGGGAGAAAACTTAGGCCTATAAATTAAAGATAGATAGAGAAAAGATACATTGAAAATTCAAAATTATCATTCCAATTCTTTGAACCAAAAGCTAAGTAGACTGACTACCTGACCACCACACAGAAGACTCTGTTGGGTCTGATTCTACTTTAAAAGCATGTATTCATTGCCTTTTATATACATGGCAAAAAGCAGGCCATCATAGTGAATAGGGAATTAGCCTTGGACTTGGGAACGTGAATTCAAAGTTTACCTCTGATACATCCTGGCCATGACACTGAGGAAGGCCATTAATCTCTCATCTAAGACAACTCTATAAGATTATAAACTGCAAAGTAGTTGCTACTCTACTTTAGTAAGTAGGGCTTCTTACCAGGAATTTTTTATACCAATAAAATAAAAAAATTAGGGGTAAAATTGTGCAAAGCATTGCCTTAGGCATTGGTAACACAAGCACAAAAATGAAATAATCCTTGCACTCCAAAGGATGAAAGAATCTATCCTCCCTCCAATTTATGTAGCCTTTGTTTGTTATATATCTCTGAGAAAAGCACTTCCACATCCAGGTAAATCATAATGTACTAAAGAGAAGCAAAAGAAATTAGCATTCATCTAAACTCAAAGAACAAACAAACAAACAAAAAACACAGAATCAAACAAAAATATTTTTATTCATTTTGAACTTAAATACTTAACAATAACAAAAAGAATATTTCCACTTACATACTATAACACATACAAAAAGGATTCACTACAACTTACATTTCACAGTTTAAAAAAAAAAAAACTATGTAAAGTACTAATGTTGTTTTCAAAGCTATTCTACTTTAATGTTTCTTTCTAACTTTTCTTTTATTCTTGGTGTGTTTTTAAATTTTTTCCCTTCCTTCTTCACCCCAAATATTTATTTAGTATCTACTATGTACCAAGCATTATGCATGCCATTCTAGAGGAGACAGCCGCTATAGTGAATAAAGATCTGGATTTTTAGTCTAAAGATCTGGGTTAGAATTCTGTCTTTAATACATATGACCTTGAGTAATTTAATTTCCAAGTATCTCAGAAAACTAACTCAATCTCTAACTTATAGATAAGGAGGCTGGATGGCACAATGGATAGAATGATGGCTTTGTAGTCAGAAAAACTCATCCCCCTGAGTTTAAAAATGACTTCAAACTGTTATTAATGGTGTGACCCTGGGCAAATCAGTTTCTTCATGCCCTAAATAGGATCACAAAAAGTCAAACACAATTGAAGTAACAATAAGATAATTGTCATATGTACTAGGCAGAAACAACTCTTCTGATAGAAATTTCTCATCTTGAGGAAAGGTGGGTGATTAATAATTTATATGTCTAATTGTGCTACTAAGGTATATGTATGCACACACATGCGCGTGTGTGTGTATGTGTGTGTGTATTTGTGTGTAGATGTAAATGAACTTCCAAATTTTCTTTTTTTCATAGAATAATTTTTCATGGTTTTTTCCAGAATTGATTTTTGTTATTTCTTATAAAAACATTTCATTTTTTCCAATTGCATGTAAAGCTACTTTTCATCATTCATTTTTATAAGATTTTTGATTCCAAATTTTTCTCTCCTTCCTCTCTCCTCCATTCCCAAGATGACAAGCAATATGATATAGGTTATGCATGTGCAATCATGTCAAACATATTTCAACATCAGTGAAGTTGTGAAAAAAGAAACAGAACAAAAGAGAAAACCACAAAAAAAAAGGTGTACACAGTATGTTCTGATTTGCATTCAGACTCCACAGTTCTTTCTCTGGATGTAGATAGCATTTTTCCATCATGATATTTTTAGAATAGTCTTAGATCATTACATTGCTGAGAAGTGCTAAGTCTATCACAGTTGATCATCACACAATGTTGTTTTTACTGTGAACAGTAGTCTCCTGGTGCTGCTCACTTTACTCAGAATCAATTCATATAAGTCTTTCCAGGTTTTTCTGAAATCTACCTATACATTATTTCTTATAAAACAATAGTATCCCATACATTCATATATCATGACCTGTTCAGGAACTTCCCAATTGATATTGATCCACTCGATTTTTAATTCTTTGCCATCACAAAAAAAGAGCTGTTATAAATTTTTTTTTGTATTTTGTAGATCCTTTTTTTTCTTTTTTTATGGTTTCTTTGGGATACAAACCTAGTAGTGGTAGTGCTAGTCCAAAGGGTATGTACAGTTTGATTGCCCTTTGGGTAAAGCTTTAAATTACTTTCCACGATAGTTGGCTAATAAATAAAATTATATCCCATGTTGTTCATATATGAAGTATATTTTGTTAAATTTTAATAGTTTTAAAACTGATCACCCATATAGACTATTACACTTTTCAATTAATGGTGAAAGTTAAACTGCAAAAGTTCATGAAGGAACCAAACTCCCACATTAACTCTGGCAATGATCTAAAAAAAGTCACCAGATAAAATAATAATCAAGAATACAATGAAACACTTTAGTTAACTTCTTCATCCAGCTCTGGAATATATAAAAGACAGCAAGAATTAAATAACTAGACCTAGAAGCATCCCACCAAGAAAGTCAGCATAAGCCTAGAAGATAAAAACAGAAGCCCAAAGTAGGGGAAAGCACCAGTGCGCATTGGAAGACCATATGAATGGCCAGATTAGAAAAAACCCAAATTCCACCCTCATTCTGAAGATGGAAACCTAAAGCAGCAATGTGATAGGAAACAATTGACCATAGAGTTTTGACCAGAGATACTAAAGCCTGAATGCTATCTGAGAGAAGATATATCAAGGAGAAGTAGAAACAGATTTTTAAAACTCTGAAAATGAAGGCCAGTACTTAAATGTTCTTAGCATCCTCATCAAAAGTGACAGGATGGAATAGAACTCCTGCCCTGACACAAAAACTCAATTGAGAAAGTAGGATTAAAAATCTGAGTCAACAAAAGAAAACAATGAACAATAGGAAGTTATAACATGAGTCAGGAATCACCTAAAAGGAATATACAGAAGAAGAGAATAATGCCACAAATGAAAATAAAGCCTCAGAGGGAAGAAAATTGACTTGGACCTAAGAACTCTAAGAGTTCCTAGGGAAAGTGAAGCAAGAGATAAAAAATGGAATTACATATGAAATGAAAGTTTTGGAGAAAATAATTGGAAAGAGGATAAATAGAATGGAAACTTAAAAAAAATTTTAAATGATGGACTCCCTGAAAAATAGAACAGATCAAACAGAAATTGATTATTTCATGAAACAAAAAGAAATATTAGAGTAAAATGAAGAACAAGAAGAAAAGAAGAGGAAAAGGAGCAGGAGGAGGAGGAGGAGAGAAAGAAGAAGAAGAAGAAGAAGAAGAAGAAGAAGAAGAAGAAGAAGAAGAAGAAGAAGAAGAAGAAAATAAAAAGTGTCTACTCTCAAAACCAATTAACCTGGAAAACAGAGCAAGAAGAGGCCATTTAAGAATAATTAGAGCTCCCAAGCCATGATTTAAGAAAAGAAAAAAAAAGTTTAGACTCTCACCACCCTCATATTTAGCCTCCCAATCTCTTACCAAGTGTAGTGCTGTGACTACTCTTTAGTCAAATCCCAATGTTGATTGGTACAAAAACATCAACTTTCTCCATTTTACTGATTCAATTTACCGTAAAAGCCTAGTGCTTATCTGTTCCTCAGTACTCACCATATGAGTACTTGACTTAGTATGGATACCTAATCATCTTCATGTGAAAACCTTTAAACACAAGCAATTGACTAGATTCAATCTCCCCCAGGAGGAGAGATAATAGGTGGGAACCACTTCTTGGATAAATAATGTTTCAATAATTTTTTTTGAAAACTACTCAGATTTAAACAACCAGAATACAGAGTAAAATTAGAAAGAATACACTGGCCATTTTCTTAAGAAAACTCCCAATTAAAAAGTCCCAAGAATATGTGAGCCAAAAATCTAGAGCTTTCAGGACAAAGAAAATTTACTGCATGAAGTCAGAGAGAAAAAATACAACTACCAAAGAAATAAAGTAAGGATAAACAAGACTTGCTATCAACTACTTTAAAAGATAGAAAAAGCTTGGAATATGATATTCTTATAAGTAAAAGACAATAATTTACAACTAAGATTAACAGACTGAAAGGCTGAAAATTATTTTTAATGGAATGGATTTTCAGTTATTTCTGATGAAAAGACTGGAGCCTAGATTTAAAAAATTGAACTGCAAACACAACAGTTAAGAGAAAAGCTAGAAAGATAAATATATTTCTGTATTAAATATATACAAATGGATTGCCTACTTAAATATACCTGATCAATGGGAAGGGTCTAAATCCAGGGGTCCTCAAACTACAGGCCGTGGGCCAGATGTGGCAGCTGAGGACGTTTATCCCCCTCACCCAGGGCTTTTAATGTTTCTTTATTTAAAGGCCCATGAAACAAAGTTTTTGTTTTTACTATAGTCCAGCCTTCCAACAGTCTGAGGGACAGTGAACTGGCCCCCTATTTTAAAAGTTTGAGGACCCCTGGAAGTACTTATATTCTAATAGGGAAAGAAAAAAAAACAAATTTCTCTTAAAAATTATAACACCTTACAGGTTCATAGAGGGAATTTATAAAAAAAATAAATTCAGAGTCTGGACACTGCTTTATTAGTTTAAAAAGCAGAGAAAAGGGGTAGCTAGGTGGCACAGTGGATAGAACACCAGTCCTGAAGTCAGAAAGACCTGAGTTCAAATTTGGTCTAGATGTATGATTCTGGGCAAAATCACTTAATCCCAATGCTGGGGGGCTTGGGAGGAGAGGAAGAGAAAGAGAGAGAGAGAGAGAGAGAGAGAGAGAGAGAGAGAGAGAGAGAGAGAGAGAGAGAGAGAGAGAGAGAGAGATTAACCAAATTGGAAGTTAAAACAAAAAAAATCTTGTATTGATAATTAAAAATAGGAAAAAGTGTTTTGAAAATAGAAACCTAAGAAAATAATAGTTAGCTTATCTTATTTTTAAAGGAGATAGAAAAATTAAATTGCTATTTTCAAAAATGAAAAAGTAGAACAACAAATGAAGAAATAAAGGAAATAGTTCTAATAAAAAAGTTTACTCAATTTTATGCCAACAAAATGATTAATTTAAAGGAAATGGAGGAACATTTACAAAAATATTTAAAGATCCAGGAGAACAGAACTAGAAATTAACTACTTAACTCAATGAATTCCATTACCATGTAAACCATTTTCAAAAGGGAAGGAAAAGAGCTAATTCAACCAAATTCCTTCTAGGTTATGATGCTAAACCAGTAAAAAAAAAAAAAAAGCAAAGCAAGAAAACTATACACCAATATTCCTAATGAGTATCAATACAAAATATTTAATAAAATATTAATGAAGAGTTTACAGAAGATTATCTAAAAGAGTTAGATTTTTGGCAAAAATGTAAGATTGGCTCAATATTAGAAAATCCATGTGCAAGATAGATCATATTAATAACAAAAAATAAAAATCAAGCATCTATATCAGTAAGTGCAGAAAATACAAAATATAATGTTTATTATGGTTTTTGTTAAAGTTAAGTTTACCAATAAATATATTTCTTAAAACAGTAGGTAGGATCTGAAAGCATCATCTACAGTGTTTTAAACAGGAGGTGAAACATATTTAATGTCATATGATAAGAAGGAGAGATTCAGAGAAAGCTGAAAAGACTTGTAGAAACTGATGCAATATAAAATTAGGAGAATCAAGAACAATTTATACACTGAAACAATGATTCTAATGCTGGGAATGACTTCAGAATCTATATCAAATCAATGACCAACCATGATTCATGACCACTAATAATGATGCTTGTTACTTACCTCTTGATAGAGGCACAACATATTAGAGAAGCTTAATTAGACATTCTCAGACATGGTTGATGTGTAAGGTTTTTTTTGTTGTTGTTGTTGTTGTTTTTGGTTTTGTTTTTGCTTAATGATGCTTATTTGTGATGACTGCGTATTTAAAATCAGCCAGAGTCAGGAATTCAGGTTAAGGGAAAAATCTTCAATCTTTATTGAAGTGAAGAGGTGAAGAAGGATTGCGATAGCAATATGGGCAGACAGGAAGCCAGCTGGCAGAGGGAGACTGGAGGTGAAGGGTGGTCACGATAGCAATGCGAGCAGCTGTGACAAGACACCAGCCAGCAGTCTCTCTTTCTGCTTCCCTTTTCACTCCCCTGCCTCCACCCACCAAAATTATCATTTCCTATACAACACATCAGGACTTGCACAAAGAGTGGGCGGGGACCATTCTTTCTTCAAGCTTATATATCAATAGAGAATGGTCCAATTTCTATTTAGCCTCACGTGCTTGGGACCTCAGTGCATCAACTCGAGCCTCAGCCCATTACATCTCCCGCTTTCTTTTGTGGTCATGCCATCCCTGATTCTTCAGGGAGGTCAGAGCCCCCAAGGGAAGCTTCCTGTTTTCTCAGGAAAGGAGATAAAAGCACTGAAAAGGAGGTGATCACGACCCCCCTGACTTCTTAGGAAGGGAAGTGAAAGCACTAAAAAGGAGATAATCACGCCCTCCCTGACATCTCAGGAAGAGAGATGAAAAGCACCAAAGGGAAGTGGGGGTTGCTAGTGGGTCTCTGGGCTGAAGGGTCTTATTAGAAACAGGTATGCACAAACCCATCAGCATGGGAGGTATTACACAAGCACACAGCAATAACGCAGAGGCTATTAGTGATGACTCTCCCCACAGTCAGTGCAGGCTTGATGTGGTATAACAAACATGAATTGTACACGCAATTGGTATAACAAACAATATAAATCAAGATGATGTTGTAAAAGATTGCCAGAAGTCCTAGAAGGAGAGTATGTAAACATTAGTCACACATATGCCTTCTTCAGCAGCCAAGAGATAGTCCAAAACCAACCTATTGTCTATTGCTTCACATATCAGGGAATCCAATGATCCCCCCAAGTTTTTGAAGTCCTGCAAAAGTCTTTTTATGTGTTAGGGAATCCAATGATTCCAGCAGATTTTGAAGTCCTATAATAATCTTATCATTTTTTCAGAAAATCCAATGATTCCTGAGGGCTTTCAAGTCTTGTGTCTCAAAGAATCCAATGATTCCTGAGGATTTTCAAGTCCTACAACAATCTTATCATGTCTCAGAGAATACAATGATTTCTAAGGGTTTTGAAGTCCAATAATTTTCTATGTCCATGAGTCAAATGCCATAACTGCCACACTCTTTCAATGGTGGGCACAATCAGCAACAGAACTACCCAATATTTCTTGAGTCTTCTCCTTCATTTCAAGGGTCTGCTCCATCTCTCTGTGATGGACAAGGCAAAGAAGAGTTTTTGTTGAGAGAGAGAGAGAGAGAATTTGGGGGCTGGGTTAGTAATAGCAATGTCAAAGAAAGAAAGAAAGAAAGAAAGAAAGAAAGAAAGAAAGAAAGAAAGAAACATCAATGAAGAATTTAGAAAATTCTACAGAAGAAACCTAATGGGTCAGAAGGCAATACAAACACCTGAGGCAGCTTTGGAAATAACTTGTTGAACTGAGTAAATGCTTTTTTAAAATGTATATAGTAAAATTTTAAATTTTATATACACTCTTTTTTCTGTTCTTTATAAATGCAAATGTTTATTTTTATTAGTGTTTGTCAAGTTCAGAAAAAATTTTTAAATATTTTAAAGTCAATTGAAATGCATCACTGGGAATGCAATCAAACTAGAAATGAATGATGGTCACTGGATTAATGGTCACTTTCAGGGAATGATTGGAGTCCTGGGAAAGTTCTTCTGCAGGGGTGCTATAATCCTTGAAATCTAATATGAAAGTTTTATGCCTTTGAGTTATATATTGCCCTCTTCCAGAGTCAGGATCAGAGTTAGTTAACAACCTCCTAAGGCTCAATACACAAACAGAACAACAATGAATGAATGAATAAGTGAATGAATAGCACTTATTTCGATTTATTAAGTGTTTTACTATGTACTAGATCCTGTGTTAAGTACTGGAAATACAAATTTAAGCAAGCAAGATAGTCATTATCTTCAAAGAGCTTATATTCTTTGTTATTATAGCTTTTTTATTTACAAGATATATGCACAGGTAATTTTTTAGCATTGACAATTGCAAAACCTTTTGTTCCAACTTTTCCCCTCCTTCTACCCATCCCTTCCCCCAGATGGCAGGTTGACCAATACATGTTAAATATGTTGAAGTACAATTTAAATACAATATATGTATACATGTCCAAACAATTGTTTTGCTATACAAAAGAAGTCGGACTTTGAAATAGTGTACAATTAGCCTGTGAAGGAAATCAAAAGTGCAGGCAGACAAAAATAGAGGGATTGGGAATTCTATGTAGTGGTTCATAGTCATCTCCCAGAGTTCTTTCGCTGGGTGTAGCTGGTTCACTTCATTACTGCTCTATTGGAACTGATTTGGTTCACTCATCATTGAAGAGGGCCATGTCCATCAGAATTGATCATCATATAGTATTGTTGAAGTATATAATGATCTCTTGGTCCTGCTCATTTCACTCAGCATCAGTTCATGTAAGTCTCTCCAGACCTTTCTGAAATCATCCTGCTGGTCATTTCTTACAGAACAACAATATTCCATAATATTTATATACCACAATTTATTTAGCCATTCTCCAATTGATGGGCATTCACTTAGTTTCCAGTTTCTGACCACTACAAAGAAAGAGCTTATATTCTAATAAGAGAAAACAACATATGTAGGAAAGTAGTGACCAGAGAGGAGTGTTTTGGCAGTGTTGACCTGATTACTGTTTTTAGAATTGGAAAGGGACAGAGAATGAGAGGGAGGAATGGTACATATATAGAGAAGATACCTAGATAGGGGCATGGTAGGTCTATGTCTGGAATAAAGATAACAAGTGTTTATCAACCCAAAGACCAAGGTGCCAGAGTTAGAGCTAGAGATTCTGAGACAGAGATAGAGACTGGTATACAAAGGCACTTGGTAGGAGGAATCTTACTTTATAATATAGTATATGAATGCTCACCAATGAGAAGTCCATGGTTCTAGAGCAGAAGTTTGGAGTACCACAATGAAAGGTCAGATAGCATCAGCATGGGACCATGGCCCAGATAGTTGTTATTCTTCTTAGCATATACAGTTAGCCATTCCATATTGTGACTTTCCTCATCATGGTTTCATGGGTCAACATACAAAATTAAATGGGAATTTTTTTGGAATTTTGCAGAAGTCACAGATGACATGCAAAAGTTACCAGACAACACAGGAGAAGTATAGAAACTCAAAAATACATAAGATATATGTATTGTATTATATAATATCAAATTGTACAATAATGTATTGTAAATACCCCATAAAAAAATAATGACAAAATTTCAGACTTCTCTGATATGAAGAGAGGGACAAAAATTTTTAGTGAATTTTCCAGATCTCAAGAGCACTGTATTCCTAATCCCCACGATGTGGAAAGGAAAACTATAGCTATGTATTCTGTGATATATCAAGCCTTTTATGCTGATGGAGAAGGGGAGAAAGGATATGAATAATGTATAAAATGTATAATTTTCAAACCTTCCCTATTATGCCTAAATATTTTACTTTGTCCTGTTTGACTAAAAGATGAACTTGAAGGCACACTCATCATCTCCTCTCCCCAATCATAAAGAGAAAATAAAAAAGAAAAAATACATTTGTTTTTCTTGTAAAGTCGTTTTCATTATTTTTCGTTCTTTGTGACCCCATTTGGGATATTCTTGACAAAGATACTGGAGTGGCTTACTATTTCCTTCTCTAACCTGTTTTACAGATGAGTAAACTGAGGCAAACAGAGTAAAGTGACTTGCCCAGAGTCACACAGTTACTAACTGTCTGAAGCCAGGACTTTGGGGCCCTGTGCTCTGTCTACCAAACCAAGAGCAGATCAACAAAATTAGCCCTCCATTAACCAAGTAGACAGTGACTAATTAGTTGAATAAGACAGGCTTATGACATGAGTAGAGTAAAAGAAGAACCCTAAATGAATATATCTGGTACATAATAGGCAATGAATTGATATTTGATTTATTACAATGCCATTTGTTTTATCACTCCTATTTATCCAAAGCCTATTTTTAAGCAACTCAGGAATCTTTTCAATATTATTTTATTCACTATCACAATTTCCTGAGGTCAAAGACAAGTTTTTTCCTTTTTTGTCCTGAAGTGACTGGTTCATCTTCTTTACTTGAGAAATGGAACATTATTCATTGTTCCTCTCTTTCCTCTACTCCTGCCCCTTAAAAGAAAAAGGTCTTTAGTCTCACACTTTTAAGATCTGAATAGCTCTCTTTCCAGAATCACAACAGAGTTTCTCATAGCTATCATGCCATAGGTTAATTTTTTGAAGACTGTTTCATAAAGGAGTGAAGATGTTGCCTAAATTCTAGTATTTAAAATTATATAATCAGCCACCCATCAATAATCACAAGAGTACAGACTATATTAACAGTAATGGAAGCATCCTTAGTTTTTCTCCCTTTTCCTTATTCTTTATCTCCCCCTGTTAAAATGTAAACTTTTTGAGGGCAAGAATCGGCTTGTTTGTATTTTTATTAGTGATATTTACCCTTGTATCTGGAATATTATAAGCACTTAATAAAGACTCGACATATCTATCTTCTATCTAGCTATCTGTCTTTCTGTCGGTCTATCATCTATTCATTTAAAGTGTTTTTGGTAGGTTGGCAGAGGGAATGCTTTGAGAAATGGCATGGAACTGGTAATGCTCATATAACACTCAAGGACCAAAATAAAATTCAATTCCACTAAAAAGGATTTGTATAAGGGAATACTAATAAATTAAGTTGAGCAGATACTGTAAGTAGGGGCTAAATTGTAGGGCAATGGTTTCAAATTTAAATAAAAAATGAGTACCATTAAGCTATCGCTATGAGGATAACTTTGGTCCATGTATTGATTTAGGAAACCATATATGGTGGTACCTCAGCATTCTGCTTCAATGCATTTTAACAAGAAAAAATGCTTTAGCACTTGATATTTCCTCCATACTTGTCATTCCTAGTTGTTGTCTTGGTTGATCAGTAGGGATATGAGGTTGACCAAGTATACTACCCAGCTCCTGATGCTACTGCTATTACCTTCTCCATTGGAAGCTCCTTCCCAGTAAAGGTTCAGTATACAGGACTCTTGGGTTGGTTGTGCACATACCAGGAAGGTTTCAGGACCCATAGGATGATGTGATTGGAGGTATAGTCTTCTGGCTCCCAAAATAGTAGTTCTGGAAGAGGCATGGAGCAATTGGCATGCTTAGTAGAAGAAGCAACAAAAGCAGCAGGAGGAGCCCAGGTGACAGCAGCAGAGGCAGCAGCTAATCCAAGCCCCTAAGGAAGCTTCAACAGTGTGGGGTTGAGGGAAAAGGATAAAGGTCACAGTTCCTCTCAGAAAATGAGCTGAATCAAGAATAGAGAAGACTGACTGGACTGGCTTGTTTCTTCCCAGCTGAAAGCCACTCTTGTCCCTTTGGGAAATTTGAGGAGAGATAGGCTGCGGACTAGAGATGTGCTCCTTATGGGGAAAAAATCATTTGGTTCTAGTCTCTTTTTTTGCCACTCATGCTTTCTGAAATCAATTAAGGACAAGTACTAGGATAATACTGTATTAAGATTTTCTATGTTCTATTATATTTTTATTTTGTTACCTATATTCCAATTTTACAATTATATTTTAATCTGGTTAGACCAGCCTGCTGGCTGTTTTTGACATCTCTGTGAGAGAAATTTAACTGCCATGCTAAGGAAGATTATGTTTATCCAAACACCAAGAAGCCACTAAGCATTTTGGATCAGTGGTTGTAAGAGATAGTTTAATAAGGCCAATCTGGAAGTATTGTACATAGTGGGTTGGATTAGAGAGAAAATGGAATCAAAGATGCTGCTTTAGAGATTAACACAATATTCCAAATATGAGCTATTGAGACTCAGGACCAAGACAGTGAGAAGGAACAAAGGGAGTTATCTAAAGAGGTCAACACAAATACACAGAGCATATAATTTGGATTTTTTTTAAAGAAATGTTAAGAAAATAAAAGAATAAGGATTATTTCTAAGCATGAAAAGCTTGAAATAAGCTATGGCTAGTAAAGAAAATTAAGTTTATAGATACACAAATATACACACGTTTTTGCTTGTTTTTGTTAATGCTATATTGAAGAAAAAGAGGAAAATCAAAGAAGGGAAAGATATATTCAGATTGTTTGAGGTGATGATAACTTATGAAAAAGAAAAGGTAGTCTTTCAATTTGTATTTTGTTTCTATTTTTTCTGTTAATGAGAATGATCATAGAGTTAATAAGGACAAAAGTATGACTAAATTAATGGAATTAAAACATTTGATAAGCAAAAACATAGTCACCTGGGCCAAATTAACTTTGACTTTGGATACAAAAAACAAAATGCTGTCAGTTTTGGTGGCCTTTGAAGACTGCAAAAAAAGGGATAAATTGGATTGAAGAACAAATGTCCCAATTAAGAGGAGAAAGACATACGAAGAGAGCAGAGACAAAGACAGAGATGGAGAGATAGAGGGGGAAGAGAGACAGGCAGAGTGGAGGGAGAGAGGAAGGGAAAAGGAGAGAAGAAGAGAGAAGCGGGAAAGAGACAGTGACAGTGACAGACAGAGAAACAGGGGGAGAGAGAGAGAGAGAGAGAGAGAGAGAGAGAGAGAGAGAGAGAGAGAGAGAGAGAGCACAAACAGTAAACCAATGAGCTTGACTGGCAAAATTCTAAAACATCATTAAAAGGATGGTTATTGAACTCCTAAAAAGGGTAACAGAGACCATGATAGGATTCCTAAAGAATAAGGTCTAATTTTATATCTTTTTTTACTGGGTTATTAAACTTATAAATCAGCAGAATTGTATAGTTATATGTGGACATAGTTACAATTACATAGTTACAGTATCTAGGTACATAATTATACATAGTGATAATGCTATAGTTAATAAGTACACCTAGATACCAATTAACACAAATAGAAAATCTTGTGAAATGGTTGCATTATTTGAAATCATTCTGCATTCACATTAGATTGTAATCAATGACAATATACTAATTATAATTTCAAATAGTGGGAATTCAAATATATCCATATTCTACCTCATGGGAATTGTTATTTGCACTAATGGAGACCTGGCTGTTTCAGTGATGATCACATTTTTTAATCTATGGAGAAGGTGGAGGGAGGGGTGGAAATCAAGAAGTGATCAAATGGGGCTCATCCCTTGTTGCCTCGACATAGAGAAGCATGAAAAACGTATACATATATATGTAAATCTACTTACTTAAATGTTACTACTAAGTATACATTAGATAATAGTACTATAAGATTGTGATTTTGAAACCACATAGCAAATGAAAGGCTGATGGGTTTTCTTTAATACTTTGCAAGCATAAAAGATGAAAATACAAATTATATTATTTCCTTCCCCTTAGGACCAGTCACGTGAAAATGACCCAGCAAATGCAGAATCTACATCTTTCCCAGACTAAAAAGAACAGCGCTCCATCTTCTCCTAATGCTGCGAAACGCCTCTATCGGAATCTTTCTGAAAAACTTAAGGGGAGTCATTCTTCCTTTGATGAGGCATATTTCAGAGCAAGAACTGACCGACTAAGCCTTAGAAAGACATCTGTGGTAACAAATTTCTTGCTTCTGTTCTCAATTGGGTATTCTTGGTTATTTTGCTTGGGGTGCTAAAGGTTCTAGAATGGATCAGCTTAGCTTTGGGCAATAACATTTGTTAGCCACACTGAAATAGCCCCAAGACTAAATAAGAAGGGGACATAAAAGCAGAAGATACTAACTTTTTGCTGTCCAGCAATCTTTCAGCTGTCCCTGGCTCTTCATTTCGCTGTCAGGTCTCTGGAAATACCAGTTTGATTGTTACAAAAATGGCATTTTAAACAGATTCTCTGAAGCAAGATATATTTATTCAATTATAGAAGATTGTAGTGAATTTGATTTAAAAAACTGCAAGCAGATCTATAGCATAAATAAAAGTCATATATCAGGTATAAACTTCCAGGTTTTTACAAGCTAATGCCAAGGTATGGAAATGATGTATAGACAGCCTGAATGAGAGTATATGGCATAGGAGAAATGGCATTGGAGAAAATAGAAACATAAAAAGTGCAATAATTAGGCAACTTAAATTCAGTTTGTCTCATTTTACTTTACTGTAAAATGCATATAATAATATCAACTATCTTCTAGAGTTGTTAGGAGGGTAAAAATAAGAAAATAGAAAATATCTAGCATAATACCTGGAATGCAGTAGTTGTTTAATAAATGATTTTTAAAATAAAACTATAAGACAGTATCTTTCAAGCTGGAAGGGACGTTAAAGGCCATCTAATTTCAATCCTTTCTATTTCAGATGAAAAAACTAAGGACCTAAGATGTTAAGTTACTAGCCAGAGGGCATAAAAGTGATTTTAAATCCATTAGATACCAGTCTCAGGGTTCTTTCCACTAGAGCCCAATCTGACTGCACTTTAAGCTTTAAACCAATTTGTTTTCTCAAATCTAATTTATCTTAAAGGAAAGCTTGATTCATAGTTGAACAGTAGCTGAATCTCAATTTTGACAGAGATACTCTGTGATATTTTCCTATTTAGCCTAGTGTTTCATATCTTGCAGTGGACAAATATCCCCTAAATGAAAGTGGCTTTATTCCTCCATCGCCAATGTCAAAATTAACAGCTGTACAACACTACCAAATATTCTCTAATCTCCATCTATGCCTGACTCATGCTCCAACCACCTGTGTATGTCAAGGAATTTGAAAGGAACAACAGATTTTAAATGAGCCTAAAAACTAAAGCTAATCCAATTAAACAGTGGACATTGATGTACTTCACTACCACACTTGAATCTTTTTTTTAACTTTTTTACTATAGCTTTTTTATATACAAAACATATGCATGAGTAATTTTTCAGCATTGACCCTTGCAAAAATTTCTGTTTCAACTTTTCCTCTCCTTCTCTCCACCCCCCCTTCCCTAGATGGCAGATAGTCCCATACATGTTAAATACTATATATGTATGTATACATATTTATACAGTTATTTTGCTGCAAAAGAAAAAATGGATTTAGAAAGAAGGTAAAAATAACCTGAGAAGAAAAAAACAAAAATGCAAGCAAACAATAACATAAAGAGTGTAAATGCTATGTTTTGGTCCATACTCATTTCCCAGTGTTCTTTTTCTGGGTGTAGTTGGTTCTATTCATTACTGATCAATTGGAACTTATTTGGATCCTCTCATTGTTGAAGAGAGCCACATCCATCAGAATTGATCATCATAAAGAATTGTTGTTGAAGTGTATAATGATCTCCTGGATCTGCTCATTTTACTTAGCTTCAGTTCATGTAGGTCTCTCCAAGCCTCTCTGTATTCATCTTGCTGAACATTTCTTATAGAACAATAATATTCCATAACATTCATATACCACAATTTACTCAGCCGTTCTCTAATTGGTGGGCATCCATTCAATTTCCAGTTCCTAGACACTACAAAAAGGGCTGCCACAAACATTTTTTTGCACACACGGATCCCTTTCCCTTTGTCAATATCTCTTTGGGATATAAACCCAGTACCAACACTGCTGGGTCAAAGGGCATGCAAGTTTGATAACTTTTTGAGTATAGTTCCAAATTGCTCTCCAGAATGGTTGGATCCATTAACAACTCCACCAACGATGCATCAGTGAAGCAGTTTTCCCACATCCCCTCCAACATTCATCATTATCTTTTCCTGACATCTTAGCCAATCTGAGAGGGCTACACTTGAATCTTAAGCAAGCACTACACTGCTTCATCAACAGTTGGCTCCATGATCTAATCAATGAAGATACTTGTTCTAATGTTATAAATTGTGATCCTTCTACACTCTTTCCTTCTTCATAGTTCTTGTTCATGTCTTTCTGCAAATCTTCCACAAAGAATTATAATCAATGTAGAAGGGATCTTCCTGTGATTCTTTTAATATTGTAGTCCTAGCAGTACAACTCTTGAGTTGTCCATCCATTATGTTTCACTCTTGATATGTGGCCTTCCTATCTCTTTTTTTGGTCATATCATTACTGTTGATCTGTAAAATTAAGATTGCATGAAATGTTCTCTAAGATTCCCCTTTCTTAAAAATCTTATGACTTCCACATAAATTCTTGCATTCAAGTCATTGATGGAATATACTGCAATCCACTGACCCGCTAAGCATTTTTTACATTGCCCTTTGAATCATTTGCTATTTTAGTGTTTACCAAACCAAAGAGTTTTAAGATTTTCCCTAATATATAGCATCACTGGGAAAATCCCACTTTTAAAGAATCTTCTTCAGAAAGAAATAACTTTAGATAATTTTGAAAGCATCATCACAAATGAAATCTAGTTGGTCAACAAGCATTTATTAAGAACTTAATGTATGCTAGGCCCTATGTTAAGCAGTGGGAATATAAAAAAGACAAAAGATAGTAGCTGCTTTCAAGGAACTCACAGTCTAATGATGACACAGCTCATAAATATGCACAAACACAATACATATCAGATAAATAAAGCATTTATTAAGTACTTATGATGTGCCAGGCATTATGCTAAGAGCTGAAATACAAAGAAAAGTTAAAAGACAGTTCCTATTCTTAAGGAATTCACAACTCAATACAAAAGGAAGGCACTAGCTTTAAGGGAGAATGGTAAGTCTATTATCCATCTATAATGTTTATCCAAAGTAATAGATGGATTGTCATATTATGCAAGAGAAAGAGAAAAAGAAACACAGAGAGAGGACTGTAGATTTATAAATATATACTGCATAAAAATTAATATATAAATACACATATGTTTATCATAATATACATTTTTACATTTTGTTTTTTCCTTATCCTTGAAAGGTAGTAGTGGTTATGAGCTTCTTGAGAGACTGTCTTTTTGCCTTCCTATAACTCCAATGCTTAGCAGTGCCCAGCACAATTTAAGTACTTTATAAGAGATAATTGATTGACATCTTCTTTACATGTATTTAGTATATCCCTATACATATACACTGAATGAAAGAGAGCAGTTATAGTTTTCACTTTTGTCCCTGTATCCTCATCACCTAACATGTGTTTGAACCATTGGAAATATCTAATAACTATTTGTCCACTGGTTGATAATGGAATCAGATCCTGGCATTGCCTTTCACCATATAATCTTCTGTGACTCATTTAACTTCTCCACCACAATTTTCTCATCTGTAAAATGAAGGGGTTGTACCAAACTGTCTTAAGGTCTTATCTTAAGGAGTATGATGGTTGTAAATCTATAATTCTCTCTGTTTCTAATTTAATAATTTTAATAATTATTCTATTATATTATTAATAATTCTAATTTAACAATGTCTGTCTTCCATGATTGGTTTGGATACCCTTTCAAATAATGCAAAAATAAGTTTCCTTCCAATTCTCACTTACACTCCTGAGACCCTGCAGTATGGAGGCTCTATGTTTCTTTAAAGGTACCTAAGTTGTGTAGCAATTGAAGAAACCAGTCCAATACCGTCTGCAAAAGGAGCATTTGGAGAAACTTGTTATGGACAATACCTCCCTATTCTGATTTTGCATAGAATATTCCGCAACACTGGAAAATACCTGAGGGAAACAAATCTTTTTTTTCTTTTTCTTTGTATTTTTGATACTTTGTACAATTTCTAGCACCTAATAAATAATTAATAAATATTAAATCAGTATTTTATACATCACTTGGTATTGATACACTCAGAAGAGCACTAAACAAAGTTATCTTCATAAAATGGTTATATCTTTCATAGAGCCTTGATTGAGTTTAATCTATGTGAGACATTCTGTCCAAGGTGAATCTTTATGGCATTTTTATAATCTCACAAGTTATATCCCTTTTTAAAAACAAAAATAGAAGTTGTGAGAATGTTACTTATTACATCCCTCAGTTGTATGACTATAAAAATGGATGCAAAAGTCTCTTTTTTCCTTCTCAAATTATCATTATGCAAATCCTTAGTGCATGCGCACATAAGCTTTTAAAGTAAAATTTTATACAGATGAGGTGGTAGATACATGGGTCAATAGTTGATGATATCTTCTTCACTGTGGATTTACTGTTGTTTTTGTAAACGTGATTTTTTTCCATTCTTCCGAAATTATTTATTTGGTTCAAAAGTGGTTCCTGAAGACCTTTCAGTTATTTTCTTATCAACAACACTTTCACTTATATACCATCAGGTTTATTCACCCCTCCTAACTACATCATATTTGCTAATGCTACTCCCATTAGTGTATTATTAATAGTGTATTAGGTCCTAAGAGAATGAGTTCAAATGTGTTCATTCAATTATCATCAGTGATTTAAAACATTACTACATAAAAGCACTAGCAATTCTTCTTCCATTTATATGGTTTCTGCCTGAGTCATCTACAAATCAGGATTCCTGATTCCAGCCCCAATGCTCAGGATAAACTGATCCACTTCCCCCTCAACTACTTACTCTATTTGTTGTTGTTCAGTCATTTCAGCTACGTCCAACCCTTTGTGACCCCATCTGGGGTTTTCTTGCCAAAGATACTAGATTGGTCTGCCATTTCCTTTGCCAGTGGATCCATTTTGTCAAACAATCAAAAATTAAGTGATTCTCCAACAGCAAGAGATACAGATAAATTCCATTTAAAATAACTGTCAATAACTATTTGATTTTTGATTTTCTTCCCGAGTTATTTTTACCTTCTGAATTCAACTCTCCCTGTGCAGTGGGAGAACTGTTCGGTTCTGCAAATATGTATTGTATCTAGGATATACTGCTACATATTTAATATATATAGGACTGCTTGCCATCTTGGGGGGGGGGAGGGAGGGAGGGGAAAAAACAAAACATAAGTGATTGCAAGGGATAATGCTGTGTAAAAATTAGTCTGGCATGGATTCTGTCAATACAAAGTTATTATTAAATAAAAAATAAAATAAAATAAAATAACTGTCAATAATATAAAATATTTGGGAGTCTATCTGCCAAGACAGTCAGGAACTATGTGAATCCAACTACAACATACTTTCCAGACAAATAAAGTCAGATCGAGTCAATTGGAAAAAACATCAAGTGTTCATGAGTAGGCCAAGTGAATATAATAAAAATGACAATATTACCTAAATTAATCTACTTATTTAATGCCATACCAAACTCCCAAGAAATTATCTTATAGAGCTAGAAAAAATAATAACGAAGTTCATCTGGACGAATAAAAGGTCAAGAATATAAAAGGAATTAATGAAAAAAATGCAAATGAAGGTGGCCTACCTGTGCCACACCTAAAACAATATAGTTTATATTATAAATAAATATATGATATAATAAAGCAGCAGTCATCAAAACTATTTGGTAATGACTAAGAAATAGAGTAATTGATCAGTGGAATAGGTTAGGTTCACAGGACAAAATAGTCAATGACTATAGTAATCTAGTGTTTGACAAACCCGAAGATCCCAGCTTTTGGGATAGGAACTCACTATTTGACAAAAACTGCTGGGAAAATTGGAAATTAGTATGGCAGAAACTAGGTATTGTCCCACACCTAATGCTGTATACCATTATAAAGTAGAAATGAGTTCGTGATTTAGACATAATGATATTATAAGCAAATTAGAAGACCATAGGATAATTTATCTCTCAGTTCTATGGAGAAGGAAAGAATTTGTGACCAAAGAAGAACTGAAGATCATCATTGAAGACAAAATAGATAATTTTGGTTATATTAAGTTTAAAAGTTTTTGTACACACAGAACTAATGCAGACAAGATTTAAAAGAATGCAATAAACTGGGAAAATATTTTTTACATTCAAGGATTCTGATAAAAGGCTCATTTCTAAAATATATAGAGAATTGACTTAAATTTATAATTCAAGCCATTCTCCAATTGATAAATGGTCAAAGGACAGGAATAGACAATTTTCAGATAAAGAAATTGAAACCATTTTTAGTCATATGAAACCATATTCTAGTCATGACAAGACCATTCTAGTCATGATTATTTCTAGCCATACCTCTCAGATTGGCTAAGATGACAGGAAAAGAAAATGAAAAATGTGGAAGGGGATGTGGGAAAACTGGGGCACTAATACATTGTTGGTGGGAATTGTGAACTGATCTAACCATTTTGGAGAGCAATTTGGAACTATATTCAAAAAATTATCAAACTGAGCATACCCTCTGACCCAGCAGTATTCCTACTAGGCTTATATCCCAAAGAGATCTTGAATGAGGGAAAGGGACCCATATGTACAAAAATGTTTGTGTCAGCACTTTTAATAGTAACAAAAAACTGGAAACTGAATGGATACCCATTAATTGGAGAATAGCTGAATAAGTTATGGTATATGAATGTTAGGGAATGTAATTGTTCTATAAGAAACAATAAGCAGGTATGATTTCAGAGAAGACTGGAGAGGAGACTTACATGAACTGATGCTAAGTGAAATGAGCAGAAACAGGAGATAATTGTACATGGCAACAAGAAGATTATACGATGATCAATTCTGATGGATGTAGCTCTTTTCAACAATAAGATGATTCAGCCCAATCCCAAATGATTTTATGAGAGCCATCTACATCCACAGAGAGGGCTGTGGGAACTAGGGTGGATCAAAACATATCATTTTTACTCTTTTTGTTGTGATTTGCTTGAATTTTATTTTCTTTCTCATTTTTATCTGATTTTTCTTGTGCAGCAAGATAATTCTATAAATATGTATGCCTATATAGGATTTAATATATATTTTACCATGTTTAACATATATTGAATTACATGCCATCTAGGGGGCAGGGTGGGGGGAAGGGGAAAAATTGAAACACAGGGTTTCGCAAGGGTCAACACTGAAAAATTATCCTTGCATATGTTTTGAAAATAAAAAATTTCAATAAAAAATAAAATTATATATAAAAAATTAAGCAACTTGTTCAGAGTCACAAAACTAGGAAGTGTCTGAGTGTTTACCCATTGAATCACTCCCTGCCTTATTTATTTTATACTGTGAAAATTATTGCTTGTAATACTCCTCTTTAAAGCTTTTAAAATAAGTTTCTAATTTAAATCAGTATGTTCTTGACTGCCACATATTTTTCAGTTGGCTTAAAGGTCAAGAGTTTTCTGGCTAAATAGTTTCTGGGACTCCTTGGCCTCCTTATTGTGAGAAATGCTTTGCATTACTTATACTTCTTCAAAAACTATAGATACAGAGTTACTGTGCTTAGCAAGAAACTTAGGAAGACAGAGATTAAGTGCCTCAGATCACTATTAGTAAATGTCTACAAGAGGATTTGAATTCAAGTCTTCCTCTCTTCAAGTCCAGTGCTTTGCCCAAGGGACTTGTCTATAATCTCCTCTATTTTGCCTTTAAGGTCCTCACAATTAGTATCCAACCACCTAGTCCACTGAATCCCCTTTATGCATTCTGAATTCCAGTAAAACTGACTTTGTTGTTTCCTGCCTTTCACTCTAATTCATAAGCTATTTTCCTCACTTGGATTGTTCTGTATTCTCACTTTTATCTCTTAAATGCCTAGCTTCATCCAAAGATCAAGTCAAATGTCTCCATGAGGCCTATCCTCAACCTCCAGAGCTTAATATTCTCTTGAAATTAGTCTGTACAGGTCATATTTACTTATATGTACATTTATTTTTTTCCTTTTTCAATTTGCAATTTCATGTGCAATCTTTTTATTACACTATATTATAGAGATGCTTGTTTTATTTCATTAATTAAAATTTAAATAAAACTTAAGAAAATATTTACTTTTATGTTTACATCATATTTCTTCCAATAACATGTAAACCTCTTGAAGGCAGGGACTTATTTTTCCATCTTGTGCCTCAAGCATTTCATTGTGCTCTATAAATAGTAAGTGCCTACTCTTGTTAAATTGAATCATAAATCTTCTAGAAACTTCTTCAGGGGAACAACATTGTCCAAACATATGCCATTCTTCTCTCTTCAACATTGCTCACATTCAACCTCTTTTCTCAACTCACAAAGGAACTATCTTGTTCTAGATTCCATAGCCTCTCAGATACTATTACAACAACCTCCTAATTGGCCTCCCTGTTTCAAATTTCTCCTTGCTCCACTCCACCTTTCTCATTATTGCCAAAGTAATTTTCCTTAAGCATAAATCTGACTATGTCATTCCTTGACTCAAAGAGCTCCAGTGGCATTCTAATGCTCCTAAAATCAAATATAAGCTCCTCTATTTAGCTTCTAAGGTCCCTTACAGCCCAATATTAATCTTTCCAACCCTACTGAGCATCACTTCCCTGCCTGTCTTCTTGAATCCAGCCAAACTGTGTGTTCCTTAATACCTTTTGCCTCCACCACACTACATTTCCTGGGATTATAGCTCTAGAACTAGAAGAAACCTCAGTTGACTATTCCAGGGCTTCTTAAACTTTTTCCATTTGTGACTGCATTTCACCCAAGAAAATTTTACCTAACCCCAAGTATATAGGTATATAGAATAGGTATACAAATCAACCATTTACTGATAACAAATTATAATTTTGCAACTCTACATTCAGTTATATGACCCCCATATGGGGTTGTGGCCCACAGTTTAAGAAACTCTGGTCTATTCCAACTCCTTCATTTTGCAGATAAGAAAATAGAATCTGTTCTCTCCATTCTTCACATATAATATTTCATCTCCCGTCTCCCATCTTTCATCTGCCCCTTATCTGGAATGAATCTCTTCCTTTCCTCTGCTTCACAAAATCTCTCTCTTCCTTCAAGATGCAATCTAAGTACCATGATGAAGCTTTTCCTGATCCACTCAATAGGGATCCTTTCAAATAACTCTGCATTTACTACCTTTATATTTACTTTTGTATTTATTTGAAAATATAAAACCTTACATTTACCTTTGTACATATTTGAATTTATTCCCTTTATATTTATTCTCTAAATCTTTACATATGCACTGATCTTCTGTATTAAAATGTAAGCTTCTAGTGAACATGGATTACTTCAATCATTGTATTTGTATCCTTAGTACCTGGCACTGGCATATAATGGTCAATTAATAAATACTTTTTGATTGATTGATAGTGATTAACTCATGAGCTACCCATTCAGACAGCAACTGCCACATAATTCTATAAATAATGTTTTACTGTGTCTCTGATAAAGCCACAAAAATCCCCAAATATAATGTATTCCCCTCAAGATTTGGAGGCACTTATGGTATAGTTGTTTGAAAGTCATCTATGACCTGAATCTCATACCTGAATATTTAGCTAAGATATTTAACATCTCTTAGTCTAATTACCTTAACTATGAAGAAAGGATGAAAGAATCTCTGTTGTACCATCCATCTTTAATTCCATGAAGATCTAAAGATTTGGGATCCAATAGGGCTCAGAATTGAGGATGTCAAGGTTACCATATGAGTAGAATTAGAGTAGAATGAGAATTAGTTCCATTATTATACATTTAATTTTGTTTTGAGTCATTTTCAGGCATGTCCAATTCAGCCCTATTTGGACTTTCCTTGGTGAAGATACATAGTTGCCATTTCCTTCTCCAGCTGTTTTTTTACAGATGAGGAAACTAAGGCCTACAGAATTAAATGACTTTCTCAAGGTCACTGCTAGTAATTGTCTAAGGCCAGATTTGAACTCTAGGTCTTCCTGACTCAGGACACCTAGCTACCAAATTTAATTCACATGATGAATTAAACAAGTCTGTACTTGCTGGCCTGGAACTCTGCTTAACTTATATAATAGTTTTTCTCTGAGTAAATGTATTTTGGACTCCTAGCCTTTCATTAAGTACCAATTACCTGGGTCATAATATGTTATATAATGTAGACTTATTATCAAAGCTCTTCTGAACATACAGATTGATCCAGCAGTCAGCGCCTTTTACTTGATGATGGAAAGATAACAATGTAGCAGTGAACATAAAAAGTATTGACTTCAAAAATCTTTACTGTATCACAATTGAATCCCATTCCAGACAATTCAGAGAGAAATGTGGTCATTGAAATGGTCTCTCCCCATACAACAAAGCAGTTGCTTAATGATCCAACTAAGATGCAAACAATATAGTTGATAAAGGAGTAGACTTGCAATGAGGAATATCCAAATTAAATGTCGCAACTGACATTTATCATCCATAAGATCACAGCTAAGTCACTGAGCCTCCCCAAGCCTCTCTGTCAAATCTCTATCTCCTATCTTTCCAGGCTTCCTTCAGGACTCAGCCTACCTTCTGAAAATGACCTCTTCCTCACTTAAAAGTCAAATGTCTTAGGAACAGAGGCATGGTTTTGCCCTTTTTTGTATATATCTCCAAAGCTTAAAACAGCACCTGACACATAGTAAGAGTTCAATAAACTTTTATTGACTAATTGTAGTCTCTAGCACAACAGCAGAGTTGTAAGGCTGAAAAGAGAGAATGTATATAAATTGTTTCATAAACTTTAAAGTACAGCATGAAGAACAATGTGTTCAGTAAAAAGATATGGCATCAAAGGACCTTCCCTCAAATCACTTCTGTCTGTATAACTCTGAGTAAGCTTTGTTGAGCTTTAATTACCGCATCAAAATGGTGAGGTTATCTAACATTATATAGATACTGTAATATTAAGATATATAAATGACATTTGTTTTATTATTGTATTTGTTATTTTTGTAACTAACAATAATAATATAATGCGATATGTGATACAATATAATTTAATATCAATTATATTGGTTATTCTGTTATGCATTATAGTCCTTAGTTATAATTCTATATTATATATATAAGATATATTCAATTATTAATAATATTAATGATTTATGATATTAGTTGTATGTTACAATTATACCTTTCATATCCCATTTCCCCCATCAAAATTTTGATATATCAAGGTTCAACATAAGAAATTAAATGAGAACTTGGGGGTGGAGTGGGGTTTGAGAAAGCCACAGATGAAGTCCAGAAGACAACCCAGAAAAGATATAGAAACTCAGAAATGCACAACATATGTACAGTATTATTTACTGACTCCAATTTTACAATAAGGTACTTTTATTATCCCATAAAAGGAAAAAGAGAAAAATCTAATTTCTATCTATGAGAGGGCAAAAAAATTTGTGTGGATTTTCCAGACTTTGGGGACATCATACCCCTAATCCCTGAAAGGGGAAATTGTATATATTGGATGATGATGATGATGATGATGATGATTCACCAACCTAAGCAAGTTTGATAACTTGGGTTGACCACTAGAAGGAACATTAGAATTCACCTAATGCAACCAACCTACTTTACCAGTGAGGAAGATAAGACTAAGATTGATTTAGGCACTTGTCCTAGTTTACATAGGTAGAATAAGCCATAGAAATGAAATTCAAATTCAGGTCCTTTTCCCCTGCTGACTTGATTTGTATTCTTATCATCCTTCAGAACTTCCAGGGCAATGAAGCGATGTTCGAGGCTGTGGAGCAGCAGGACATGGATGCTGTGCAGATACTTCTGTATCAGTATACTGCTGAAGAACTAGACTTAAATACACCTAACAGTGAAGGCTTGACACCTTTGGATATTGCTATTATGACCAACAATGTGCCTATTGCAAGACTTCTCCTGAAGACAGGTGCCAGAGAGAGTCCACACTGTAAGTAAAACTTAGAGCAGAATTTATGTAAGGTTGCTACTAACATGTCAATTTAATGGCAAGAAAGACCCTTCAAAGTTCTTCTGAAGCACCAGAAGGGATATTAGAATTCACCTAATGCAACTTACCCACTTGCTTTATAAATGAGGAAAGTGAAGAAAGAAGACTGATTTTAAAATCAGTAATATATTTTCATGTGCAAACCCTTTGAAAATAATAGACTTGATACAGAAAGAGACAAATTGTTTGCCACGCTGAGCATCAGGGGGTGCTTTAAAGTAGTATACACTGATTCTTAAAGGGAAGGAGCTTCCTCATAATAATATTTCCAGAGCTTTAAATGCTCGTGATGATTTCATCAAGTGATACTAGAAGGCATGGGTCACATGAAGGAGCAGAAAATCTGTGTGTGTTTGTGTGCACATGTGCAGATATATGTGTATGTTTGTGTGCACATGGGCACCATAATGAGCTATTCTTGGAATCATAGATTTAGAGCTGGAAAAGACTCTCAAACATCATCCAGGCCAACCCCCTCATTTTGGAAATAAAGAAATCTCAGCAGGACTAGGCATTTGAGCCACTGTCACATAGGCAGTGAGAAATAGCCAACATTTAAACCCTGGTCTTTTCCCCTCCGTTCCACGCTCTTTCTATAATTTCTTTTGTTGGGGCAATGTGGTACAGTAGATCATGGGCCCAAAGAAGTTCAATCTACAAGAAAAACTACTGAGATAGCGCTCCAAGCTAATAAGAAATTATTAAAGGAACCTGGCCCTGTTTAATGAGTAGGAGCCAAGATTTTCTCCACAATTTGAGATGCCCCCCTTTCTCCAGTGTCTTAGTTTTCATAATGCTTGAAACCCAGGTGATACAAAAGAGTAACCCTGACCTTGATCTTCCAGGAGGATCTACATACATTAGCTGACATGTCTTGCTCTTTCAAGAGGTCCTACTGAGTTAGTGGGCAGACTTATGGACTGGGATGATGGTTATGATATCAAAGCATCCCACACTGACCAATAGCAGAGAGGCAGGCCATGGGCTGGCAAACTGTCACTTGCTAGCCAAGTGCTTATAGCCATCTCCCTACATGGGGCAATAGAGTGGTGAAGGATTAAGGGGAAACAAAAATAGCTGGAGTACTTTTCATATCATTAAGTCATCTCCATCACACTGGACTTGGTCTCCCATCTAGTAGGAAAAAAAGGAGCTCCTCTAGTTAAGTTCCTCTGATTAAACAAATTCAATTCATAACAATCAGATGAACTTATGGTTTACAGTTTGAAATTAAAAACTAGACTGACTAATATATATGCATAGGTGAGTATAATACTAATCAATTGCTAAAATCACTACCTCTATGGAATCAGATGAAACTGATTAATACTAATTGGAATAAAATAGGGGTCCAATTAATCATCCATCACTAGATAAAGTACATATTAGATTGTATATCAGAAAGACCATACATGAAAATAGTAGAACATGACTGTAATATCTACTATGTGGGAAGTTGAACCTGGTGGATTAATCAAGCATGAGATTTTTAGATGCAGTAAACTAATCCAATTGGTTTTGCGTTGTTTGCCTCTAACACGTGAGCTCCTGGGAACAAAGGGCCACCAAGATACCTAAGGAGAGCTCAACTAGGCCCATTTTGGAAACAGAGGCAAGCCAAACCTTCAAAATCAATCAGCAGTGAGATCAGGTCCATTAGCTACCTCTGGACTTTCAGCCTGGGCAAGATAGGTAGATTCAGTCTCAAAATAGACAAACAAAAACACTTTGGATTTAAATCTTGCTTCAAATTAAGTATATAATCTTGTGTGCACAAGCTTTAAACTTTATATGCCTCAGTTTACTCATATGTTACGAAAGGAATAATAATAGCACCTACCTCATATGACTGTGAAGACCACCCGAGATAATGCCTAGAAAGTATTTTGCAGACTTTAATGAATGTCAGCTATTTATAAAAATGTCTCTGTCTTAATTTAAATGCCAGCTAT
This sequence comes from Antechinus flavipes, assembly GCF_016432865.1. Taxonomy (NCBI): domain Eukaryota; kingdom Metazoa; phylum Chordata; class Mammalia; order Dasyuromorphia; family Dasyuridae; genus Antechinus; species Antechinus flavipes. The sequence goes on along the minus strand of NC_067401.1, from coordinate 121,838,929 downwards.
CATTTCATTATTCTATAAAGCAAAGAATACCAGCAGTAATTGAGAAAGCCTAATAAGTATATTGTTTGTAAACCATAATATGTATGACCTATGGCTCCACTGAAATGAATCAAGCCCAGCTAGAAGCCTTTACTTGAACTATAAACAGCCTGTGACATTTAATGTCCACACTGGCTTAGAATCATTGTTTTATGTTTTCTTTGACAAACTCAGGAATGAACACTTATTTTTAAAGTACTTACTATGTGCTAAACTCTGGGGATACAAACCAAAGAGTGAGAGAAATAGAAAGAGAGATAGACAGACACACACAAAGAAAGACAGGGACAGAGAAAGAAAAAGAGACAGAGAGCCAGAAACAGAAATAGAGATAGAGACAGAGAAAAAGGCAGACAGAGACAGAGAAAAAAAAAAGAGAAAGGGGGTAAGGAAAGAGGAAGGGAAGAAAGGAGGGAGGGAGGAGTAGGAAAAGAGGGAAAGAAGGAGGGAGAGAGAGTCCCTCCTCTTAGGGACCTTACAATTGAAGAAAACAATTTATAAAAGAAAGCTTAGCTGTAGAATAGATGCAAAGGTCCTGAAATCCTAAAAAAAAAAAAAAAAAAAAGTCAGCAGAGAGGCGGAAGGCAAAGATGATGTTCTCAGGTTTTATGATAGTGCCAGCCAGGGGTCTGCAGAGCATAAATTCAGGGAGAATGATAAAATCTGGTGGTCCTCCATCTCACCAGAGAAAAAAGAGTGGATTAACAATCACCTCATGCAAGCCCTGTCAAGAAGCTGAATCCCATGTTAAGTATCAGGTATACAAAGATAGAAATAAAACAGTAACCCTTTGGTTATTGTTCAGTACTCCAATACTGTAGTATTCCTAAAGGTTAAACACAGCTAACACTGGCTCACTTGACTCCTAAAGAACCGTGCAGAGTGGATCATTTGGAAACATTTGTCTGCTCCCAAATTTCAAATATCTCCTACCTAAAAAGCTCCTCACTCTAGGCACATAGGACAACTCATATTAAAAAAAAAAAAAACCTCATCTCTGTTTTTGGTTAATCCGTAGCTCTCCTCCTGTTTTGTCTGGAAACTTGAAGAATTGGTTTTAATGGAAACTGAATCTAAAAGAATGACATTTTCAAGAAGAGTTTACTACTTTTTTGAGGGAAACAGGATTTAGAGAAATGAACTTGTAAAGGTGGAATTAAACAAAAAAGTTAAGGATGGGGAATTTTTGTCACTATGAAATTTATTCTGCAATAACATCTTTCCCAATGAACCAGCAAGGGAGGGCTTGGAGGGAGAATCAATGGGTCTGAATACTGAGAATGCAAACTGAGCAGCATTCTATGTGAAGAAACAAGGAGACTATTCATCCAGATGTTGCCACTACCATCCCTGCAGTGGGTTGTATGAAACATTAGACCTACTTACCTGGATGCTGCAGAGATTTCTGCACTTTCCATGAAAATAGTGAGACACCCCCCACACTAAACCCCTTGTGCATATTTAAACCTCATTTTTAAAAAGTCCAAATCTTTAACACCAAAATTGAAGCCAAAACACAGGGTTAAGTAGCCTTCTATCCTTTTTGGCCCCTTATAGAATAGTCCCTGGTGATATGATCACATGCTGATTAGACTGATAAGAGGTTTTTCTTAAGTCCTTTGTCTCCATTAGACCACACAAACTAGTTTAATGGAAAGAACATTAGACTTAAGAGTGTGACAAACCTAGGTTCAAACGCTGCCTAAGAAACTTACTAATTATATGATTTGGGGCAAGTCACTTAACCTGGAGAACCTCAAGTCCCTACTCTGTAAAAATGAAGAATTTGGATTCTGTGATTGCTAAAGTCTCTTCTAACTCTTATGAACTCAGAAAAAAATTAGCATCAATGGCAAAAAATAGACTCACAACTAACTCACAAACACAACTGAAAATGAGATTTGTGATGCCTTTAGTCACCCGACTGAACCCAACTCCCCTCCTTTTTTTCCATTTGCTAGAATCCAACAGTGTGTTTCCCTTGGCTCTGTTCTTTGCACAAAGGTGATCCAATTAGAGCAAGGTCAGGATAGAGTAAGGTAATCTGTTCTCTAGGATTTTCAGTTCATTTTCTATATCAAGTTCAAATGTGGGCAAAACTGTTTTAGCTCAATACAGCAATCTCACTCATGAGAAAGATCATGGCCTCCCACCAAAATCAGATAAGCGAAAACCTGCCATAAATGGTTCCCTGGAAGATACAGAGGCATATTATGGGTGTGGATGATGACTACATTTGGCATCTTTCATCTGAAAGTCTGAAAGCAATTTCAGACTACAACTTAGTGGCATATAGTTCTGTCTCCATTTCATAGCAATACAAATCGAGATACAGAGACCTAATGACCTTCATCATATCATTGCATAAGGCCATTTGAAGATCATCTAGTCAAATCCTCTTACTTTACCGATGAGAAAATTGAAGTTCAGAGAGAAGTGATTTACCCAATGCTATGCAGATAAGAGAGACTTCAAACCAGTTGCACTGACTCTAAACACAACTTTCTCTCCATGATACCATATTGCCTCAATCACAATTCATCATCCTGAGCTTCACTTTCCCTATCTATAAGTGAGGTGCTCTCTTCTACTCTAACTCAATAATCCTTTGATTCTAGACCTTGGCTTATGACTTGTTACTCAATATCCCAGACTTTAGCCTGAAATTCATTCTCAGTCCTATAGAGAGATGGACTAGAATTTCAGGAATAGAAATTACTGAATTTGCTGAAAACAACCCCAAAAATACTTATTCAGAACTACACTCATCCCCAAGGCCAAAGTGCATGACTAAAATACATAAAAAACAAATCCTCTGGTTTGTCAGTTATCTTTATTAACTGCTGCTTATGTCCTCCTGCCTCTAGGTGGCAGTCCAGTAGTGCAGAATCACATTCACTCATAAAAACAACCAAAACAACTCCTTCTTCAAGGATTATTGGAGTAGAAATAGAATTACTTATTTCCTCTCTATCTAATGGGATAAGAGAATATATCTGAATAGCAACCCAAGTATAGATGTCTATAAGGCACTTCACTGAAGAAAGTCTAGACCTATAAAAAAAATCACTTAGTATCTATAGATGGCCTTAAGGATTTGTGAATTATATATATATATATATATATATATATATATATATATATATACATACACACACACACACACACACACACACACATATATATATATATATATATATATATATCTATGGACCTCTATTCTTATTTCCAATTACAAAGATACATACACATTTACATAAATGCATAGGGTATAGGGAAAAGAACATTAAGTTTGGGGTTCAAATGCCAACCAACTCTTCTCTGTGATCTTAAAGATTCATTTAACATCTTTGGGTCTCAGTTTCCTCATCTGTAAAAAGAGTAAAAAAAAAAAAAGATGACCACTGAGAATTCTTTCAATTCTAAAATTATGATCCAAATCTTTCCCTTTTTTCCTCACATTCTGTCCTTTCCCTGATTTTTTACCTTCCTCCCATTACCATACATTATAACCTTTGGCACAGCTTTGGATTAGGGTATTGGAAAGACTCTAATCCTGGGGTTCTTAACCTGAATCAATGAACTTTTAAAACATATTTCGATCTTAATATTCAATGTAATTGATTTCTATTGATATTCTACATAGCTTATTTTATGAATTTAAGAACACTATTCCAGGAAGTCCATGGATTTCACTAGACTAACAAAGGGTGCATGATATTAAAAGAGATTAAGAACACTTGATCTAATCCAATCCTTTTTTTTTAAGGAAGCTGAGGGTTAGGGAGGTGAAATTATCTTTTTGGGGAGGTCTTAAACATACATGCAGAAATAGAACTCAGATATTGATGCTCTGATGTGATAGTCCACTTTCTTTCCACTAAATCATATTATCTCTCAAAATACCTATAAAATCATGTTGATGAAATATGCAATTATTTGCAGTTACTCCTGGGAACATTGATCCCCCAAAAGCTCTATAATTCACTCCAGGAAGACAATAATGACACAGCAATGGAAAGTGCTGAGAGCCACACACACACTAACCTTACCACCTTCTACTTTATACAATGCAATCTGACAGCATTAGGGGAGAATGAAAGGGAGAAAGGAATGGCCATCTCTGCCTCTTACTCTATGTCTTCCCTTTCCTTCTGGAGCAAAGAAGCTGCCATCTCACTCATACTTCCAATTATGACCCCTTTAGGGAGGACACATTATAGTTCATAGTTTTTGTTTGTGGGGTTTTTTTCCCTTTTGATTATTGGTTTCATTGCTAAGTGACATTCTATAAATTTTAGATTACTAGCTGTGGAAAGGAGAAGATATCTATTTCTTCTCTTATCTCACTTGTATCTGTTCCCTAGTCTTATAACTACCAGCCAGACAGCTAGGTTTCTGAATTCCCTCCTAATCTATAGGACATCCAAGATAAACCCTTTTGGATTTATGATTGTTAATGTAGTTATGGTATAAGATGGTCACAGATTCAGAGGTCACCTAAAGCAACTCAATTATTTAACGAGTGAAAAAACTAAATCCGTAATAGTCAAGTGATTGCCCAAGGTCACATAGCTATTAAGTGGCAAAGGTGGGATTAGAACCCAGATTCTCCGATTCCAAATTGAAGGATGATCTGAAATTCCCTTAAAAGGTATATAGGGGACTACATAAGAACACTAGAATCATTACTTTATACCTGTACCTCTTCTTTGACTCCAAGATTAACATATTTTGACCAGATTTTGCTAGGTTTCAGGATTATTAGGCAATCCTGCCGGCTTGGTTGTGGTTAACTTTTTACTATTTCTCCTTATTGGAAAAAAAAAACAAGAAGGAACAGATTTGCCATCATTGACAAGGATCATTCACAAGAAAATGCCATTTCTCTGAAGGCAATTCCCAAAGATGAGCTCCAGAAACATTTTTTATCAAAGTCAGCATCATTGGAGAGAATGAGTCACCTCCTAAAATGACTCCTTTTAAAAAGGATGACAATCTTAAGTTCTAGTTTGTCTGTTTAAAAAAAAAAAATCAGTCCCATGATTTTATAGTCACATATCTGAGCCGTTGTCAAGACAATGATGTCAATTCAGTGGAAACAGAAACAGTTTGAGTAAACACATGGGTGGATTGACAGGTTTTTCCCCCATTCTTCAATCCATTGTTTAGGCATCTTGTAGATAGAATCCAAGTCAAAGTTGCCTCTTCTGAAGTATAGTTACAGTAGGCAGCTATCTTGTTTCATCCTTGAGTAATCTGATTTCACTAGCTAATGTATTTTTGTTGATCTTCAATCATTTCAGTTGTATCCAACTCTTTGTGATTCCTTTTGGGATTTCCTTGGCAAAGATGCTGGAGTGGTTTGCTCTTTCTTTCTCCAGCTTATTATGTGGAGGAGGAAACTGAGGCAAACAGGATTAAGCGACTTGGCCAGAGTCACACAACTAGTCTGGAACATGAGTGTTTCTGACTCCAGGCCCAGCACCCTATCCACTGTGTCACTTTGCTATGTTTTAGAGTGGCTCAATAGATTTTACCAGAGAACCTGGTATAATCATTTCAGTGATTTCCTCTATTTCCCTTTTTAGAGTTTGTAAAATGTGGGTCATCAGTGATCCTCCATGCCAAAAATAAAGGTTTTTTTTTTCAGATATCACCAACATTAATAGACACATTCAATCAATTGGCCAATCAATCATTCAACATGTACTATATTCTATATTTAGGCACTGTACTAGAGATACAAAGAATGAAATAATCCCTACATGGGAGGAGTTTACATTCTAATGGATGAAACAGTTACTTCCAAAGTTCAAACATATATGTTGTATATATGTGTGTGTGTGTGTATATATACATATATATATATATGTATATATACATAAATACAAAGAAAGTGAATACATGCAAATATATCCTCAAAAGGTCAATATAAGGTAGTTTAGGAGGCAGGACATTAAAGTAGTTGGAGTATTAAGAAAAACTTGAGCAGAGAGAAAGATTTCAGGGAGACCCATCAGGAAGCTCTTGAATAATATATATCATTCTGAGTGAGAAGAAGAAGAAGAAGGAGGAGGAGGAGGAGGAGGAGGAGGAGGAGGAGGAGGAGGAGGAGGAGGAGAAAAAAAGGCCTTATATAGCACCTATTCTATGCCAAATACTGCAAATATATTATTTTATCTTCAATATAACCCTGAAAAGTAGATGCTAATAGCATCTCCATTTTACAGTTGAGGAAACTAAAGAAGACAGAGGTTAAGTGTTACACAACTAGTGTCTGAAGCAGGTTTTGAATTTAAGTTTACTGACTCCAAGCACAACACTCTCCACTATACCAAGTAGCTGCCCCTGGTTCCAATCAAAGAATTCCTTCTGGAAGAGATCTCAATGCCAATCTAAGCCAAGCCAAATTCCATTAAGAAAACTAATTGCACTGTGCCTAGCAAATTAAAGCCTAGATTTACTTGAATCCTCCAGTAAAAGGGATCCCACTTTTGAATTTGAAAACATCCAATCCACATTACAATAGCTCTAGTTTTTACTAAGTTGTTTTTTTTTTTATTTCAAGCCTGACTTTGCCCCTTCACTATTTCCATTTATTATCCCTAGTTCCACAGAACAATTATAACCCTTCTTCCACAGAACGACTTTTAAAACAGTTTGGAGCACCAACATAGTGCAATAGATAGTGAACCTACAGATAAGAAGACTCATTTCCCTGAGTTCAGACCTTGCCTTAGACATTTTTTACCTGTGTGACTCTAGCCAAATCACTTAACCCTGTTTGCCTCAGTTTTCTTAGCTGTAAAATGAGCTGGAGAAGGAAGTGGCAGACCTCTCCAGTATCTTTGCTAAGAAAATCCCAAATGGGGTTATAGTCAGACATGACTGAAAATAACTGAATGATAGTTATCATACCCACACCAACCTTCTCTTCATAAAGCTAAACAACCCTATTTACTTCAAATAATTTTCTTATGTGATGTGAGTTCAAGTTCCTTCATCATTTCCATGGCTCAATTTGACTCATTCTACAATTTACCAGTTTTCTTTCTAATATTTGATACCTAGAATTGGGCTGACCTAGGGAAGAGTACAATCCACTGGCTTATTATTTCCCTAATCCTAAAAACTGTCTATCTTCATGTGATCTAAAATCATAGAAACCAGCATTTTTGACTTCCCTATTAAATTGGTGAGCCCTATGAAGCTTGGAGGCCCTGGGTATTTTAAAAAATAATCTCTATTTTGTGTTCAAAATCTTTCCTATGCTGTCCCTTTCCCACCTTTCCTGTCTTGTTACATATTAATCATATTAAATTTCGAAACATACTCTGCAATCAAATAAGGTTCTCCTCCTTGCTGTTCCTCAAAGCAGACACTTAATTTCCTGACTCGACATTTTGGAGGAATAATATATATCACTCTGAGTGAAGAAGAAGAAGAAGAAGAAGAAGAAGAAGAAGAAGAAGAAGAAGAAGAAGAAGAAGAAGAAGAAGAAGAAGAAAACACCTTATATAGCACCTACTATATGCCAAATACTGCAAATATATTATTTTATCCTCACTATAACCCTGAAAAGTAGATGCTAATATCATCAGGCTTCCATGCCTGAAATACTCTCTCTCTCCATCTTCATTTCTCTTGGCTTCCTTTAAATCCCAGTTAACATCCTGTTTTCTATGAGAATACTTTTGATGCCTCTTAATGTTAATGCCTTCACTCTATTGATTATCTTCAATTTACTCTATATAGCTTATTTGTCCATAATTATTTACATACTGACTCCCCCTCCATTAGGATTGAGAGCAAGGATTATGCTTTACATACACAGCACTTAGCACAACATCTGGTGCACAGTAGGGATTTAATAAATGCTAGTCGAATGAATGACTATTCTATACTTATAAAATTGATTTATTGAACCACAATATTAAAATTTTACATTTATCACTATTTAGTTTCATCCTGTTAGGCAATGTCTATCATTCTGGCCTGTCAAGATCTTTTTGGATACTGTCAACTAATAAATTAATTATTCCCCCCAGATTAGTGTCATTAGAAAAATTGATGTTTACTATCTATTCTTTTAATAGGATTACCGATTTTTCTTTTTTTACATTTTGATTGTTTTTTAAATTATTATAACTTTTCATATATAAAACATATGTATGGGTAATTTTTCAATAACCCTTGCAAAAATTTCTGTTTCAATTTATCCCCTTCTTCCCTCAGCCCCTTCCCCTAGATGGCACATGATCCCATACATGTTAAATATGTTAAAGTATATGTTAGATATAATATATGTATACATATTTATACAGTTACCTTGTTGCACAAGAAAGATCAGATTTAGCAAGAACGTAAAAATAACCTGAGAAGAAAAACCAAAAATGCAAGAAAACATATAACAGAAAGAGTGGAAATGTTATGTTGCGGTCCATACTCATTTCTCAGTATTCTTTCATTGGGTGTAGCTAGTTCTGTTCATTACAGATCAATTGGAACTGATTTGGGTCCTCTCATTGTTGAAGACAGCCACTTCCATCAAAATTGATCATCATATAGTATTGTTGTTGAAATTTATAATGATCTCCTGGTTCTGCTCATTTCACTTAGCATCAGTTCATGTATGTCTCTCTAAGCCTCTCTTTATTCATTCTGCTTGTCATTACTTATAAAACAATAATAATCCATAACATTCATATATCACAATTTATTCTGCCATTCTCCAATTGGTGGACATCCATTCATTCAATTTCCAGTTTCTAGCCACTATGAAAAGGGCTGCCACAAACATTTTTGTACATGTTCCCTTCCTTAAGATCTCTTTATTTTATTTACCTTATCCAGAGTAATTTTGTCCCTATGCCCTTGATAGAAACTAATCTCATATTTGGCCCTTGGTAGCTTTCTGAGTCTTAAGTAAATATCTAGAAGCCAAGTGCACCAATATTGAAAAAGAGTGGGGAGAAGAAAAGGAATTGGGGTTACAAGCACTGAGTCAGGCTCTTAGACTCTGCTGGTAAGGAAATTCATTCATCCTTAGTACATTCCTTATCTTCATGTTCACAGGCTAAGTCTCTGAATTTGTCTGTTTTGCACACCAAGTTCCCCCTGACATTAATTAGCTCCCCAGGTCTCAGTGACCAAGCTTTTGGTCATCTAACACCACAATAGCATGAAGCCCACATCAGGAGACGGGGAGGGGTCTCTGCCCCAGCTGCCAGCCCACTCACCACCCACTCACAGACCCTCTATTGTACTGGTGAGGAAGGCAATACAGAAAGGACTTTAGTGGACTGGAGGAGAGACAAACAGGAATGAGGCAGGGAGGCCCCCGCTTGGAGGTTTCCAGCACTTGTGAGACTGAAAAGGAAAAAGTAGAGCATTGGGGGTAGGGGGGTCGAGACAGGGGAGGATAGAATATAAAGGAAGAAGAGATAGAGACAAAAAGAAAAGTAGATGGGCAGGATACGTAGTTGAAAAGATGATACTGGGACTTCTCTATTCATTCATTCAAAGCATCACCAAAGCAAGTCTGAGTATAATTCTGCATTTGTCGCTTCTCCAATTCCATCACCTATATTTCATTGTATTTATTTGTTAAGTCTTTTTTTCTTACTGACAAGATTTTAGATTACTGTGAGATTAATGAGGAGAACAAAGTTTGGAATTTTTTTATTTGGGGAATGTGTATGTTTTAAATTATATATGATGAGACAAATAATTGATGGATAAAGGAAGTTTTTATCTAGGTGAACACTTCTTAAACTTTTTTCCACTCATGACCCCTTTCCCCTCAAGAAATTTTTATGTGATCCCAGACAGATAGGTATAAAATAGATATACAAATCAAACATTTGCTGATAAAAAAAATCATAATTTTACAACTCTCACATTCAATTATGAGATTCATATAGGATTGCAACCCACAGTTTAAGAAACTGGTATCTAGGTCAGGAATTCCCAGTATGGAAAACTCATTCTATTGATTCAGAAATAATTATTGAAAACTTACAGTCTTAGAAGACTACTTGCTGTAGTGAGAGTTTAAGTGACTTGGCAGTGGCCACATAGCTAGTATATCTCAGAGACAGAGATTAAACCCTGATTTTCTGTCTCCAGAGATAACACAGCATAGGATATGAAGTCAAGAACTAGAATGGAATCCTGTTTAGCCACATGCTACCTATATTCTCAAACTTCCTCCAGCACTTGGAGCTCCTTTGTCCCCCAATACCCAATCATCCATGCTCCCTTATCACTCTGGAATCTCTCTCTGTCAGGCTGGCTCCCTCTTTCCACTGGTGAATGCCTCCTGGAGTCTCCATTCAAATCCCACCTCAGACACTAACTTGCTGTGTAACCCTGGCTAAGCACTTCTGTCTGCTTCAGTTTTCCTACCTATAAAATGAGGATAATAATAGTAAATATTTCCAGAGTTCTTGTGAAGATAAAATGAGATAATATATGTAGAACATTTTGCAAACTTTAAAGTTCTACATACATGCTAATTGTTGTTATTGGTGATTGTGGTGCTTGAAATAGTGTTGTAGTGGTTGTTATTGTTTTGTTGTTGTTATTTGGAGAAGCCCAGGTTGACCATCTCTCATTGCCTTCCCAGCTTTGTTTTGACATTCCAGACTTCAAAACTTTGCCCCTACAATGGACACCTTTATTCTCCTTATCCTGATTTCTCAGTTCCCCCGTTTTTTTTTTTTTGTCTTCCCCTATTAGACTATAAGCTCCTTGAGCAGAGAGGTACTGTGTTTCTTTTTTTGTTCATATTTGTATTCCCAACATTTATTACAGTACCTGATATTTAGTAAGAACTTAATAAATACTAATTTTCCTCCTTTATGCCTGATGTTGGATTAAGTCACTTTGGAAAACTAGTTTCCTCATCTGCAAAATGAGATAGTTGGTGTGATAAGAACAAAGTAAACCCAAGGAAAGGACTATGAGAGCAATCCTCTAGAGAAAGTAATTGATATACCATTAATTCTATGTTTTGTTAAGGAAGAGACTGAATTTTAGAATGTTTGACTTGTTTACTTTTACTAAGTGACGCAATGTAAGACAGTATGAATAGCATCCCCTCTTTAATCAAAGAACCTGGGTTCAAATCTCACCTCTGTCACTACCTACTTGGGCTTTCACATTACATCTGTGGGTCTCAGTTTCCTCATCTGTAAAGTGAAACAATGTGAATAGATGACTTTCAAAGTTGTAGAACTATGAACTACATTAAATATAAATGCATCTATAAAACAAATTTAAATCAATTAATTAAGAGAAGAGAATTAGACTGAATGGGCTTTTAGGTGCTTTCAAAATTTTAAATCTATGATCTCATAGCTCCAAGGCCAGCTCTCTATCCACTGTAACTGCCTCTCAAATCTGATCTCAGTGGGAATATACTTGTATTACACACACATACACACACACAGACAAATAAATATATTGTATATAGTGTATGTGTTATATGTGTGTGTATATATATATATATATATATACATATAACATATACATTATGTATGGAATTAAAGTGCTGTCTCACAACATTTTAAAAATCATTTATTAAATGACGCATTCATCCCTCAAGGTCTGTGTACAATCATGTAATTCCACCATTTGTATACACATATAATTAAAAAAAAAATCACTGGATGCTTTAACTAAAGGACAATCCCTCCTTTTCTATACAATTTGGGGAAAGGGGGAGTGGGGATCGAGAGGGGGCTGAGAGTACAGTTACTGGGTCAATTCATCAACCAGAAACCGGTGACATGCACTCTGACGCCGAACTCGTGTCTAAAAATACACAAATGTATACGGATTTGTTTGAAACTGTCCAAGCCTATATTTAGGACATTCCCAGCAAGGCTATAATGAGACTGTGTTTGAGAACTTCAGTCACAGCAGACTCTACCATTAATCTGAAGTTAGTTAAATTAACAACATTTAGGACTGGCTTGTCAATCTCCGTGTTCCAGGAAATTGCACCTTGAGGCTACTAATATTGCCAATTTTTCCACCAGAGTGTGTGCGGGCGCGTGTGTGTATGTGTGTGTGTATGTGTGTGTATTTTTTTTTTCCTTCAGACCCTCCATGTGCATACACCATCACTGCTTTCTTACATCCACAGCACTTACATTATCATTTATTCTGGCCTCCTTTAGCCTTCCCCAGGGATTTCACATAGTGTAGCTGCTCAGTGAAAGAGTTTTTTAGCTTTATATTTATTTGTTTATTTTTCTGTCATGGCTCATGACTGAGGCTTAAAAAAAAGTGTGACAGTATTCAGAGTGCGTGATTGACTGCTGGAGCAACATTCATTAACCATGACAAATCTGCAGGAAAACACAGTCTTGAGTGTTCTAAACAGCAGTTAAAAAAAAGAGAGAGACAGAGAGACAGAAAGAAAGAAAGAATGAAAGTATGAAAGAAAAAGAAAGAGAGAAAGAGAGAAAAAGAGGAATAAAGAAAGAAAAAGAGAAAGAGAAAAAAGAAAAAGGACTAAACTAATTTTTCATTGACCTCATCTGTAAATAAATTTAGTCTGATGGTGAACAAGGGCAATTATAAATTAGTATTCATTTCCTGTAATTAATATAAACATGACTATGAACATGAAGAATATGAATATATAACCACTTAATTTCCATTTCAAAATACAACTCAACAAATTTCCACTTGAATTGTCTTCTTAAATTTCACCCAATAGCTGAAAGAATGGAATTGCTCTTTCACTTGAGAAGATCTCGTTTGGTCCTTAGGAGCCCTGGGGGTCATAGGCTGAAAGGTATTGAACTTAATCTAAAACATCCAACTGAGGAAGCTACTTCTTGAAGTCTCAAATCATTTGGTTCATCTTCTGAATTCCTCTGGAGCCTCCATGATATCACACCTGTTTTTTCTCCCCTATTTCCAGAGTCCTATCATCTAAATGAGGCCCTCAGCCACTTGGTGGTGGAAATTTAAATGGCTGCCATTAAAGCAATGATTCTTAAAGTCTTTTTATGCTATGGACTCCTTGTCTAAACTGCTGAAGCCTATGGACTCCACAGAATGCACAAAATAAATAATTTATAAAATAAAATACAGGATTACAAAGAAAACCAACTAATGCATATTGAAATAAAGGTGTATTTTTTTCTCATTCAAATTCAGAGATTTCCCTTCAATGAATAACTTTATTCTCCTTGCTTTCATTTTGAGCCCCCTTTTGCCTTCTCCACTGGAATATAAGCTCTTTGAGAGCAGGAACTGCCTTTATTTTTTTTCTTCATATTTCTATACCTATAACCATTGTGTCCTTACCTTTTCCTCTTAAATCTTCAATTTCCTTGTTGGTACAGATCAGTTTTCTGATCCCCTTATTTATTAACATATACTGTCTCTCTTCAAATTCATATATACATATATATATATATGTTTGTCTATTTATACCCACCCAGTATAAAGTCAGCTTTTTAGGGTGTAGGGAATAGGACTGTTTTTCTCCTGTCTTTCTCCTGTCTCATGTCTTTGTGTCTCCAGTATCTAACACAGTGTATTGTCCATAATTAGTGCTTAAAAAATGCTTATAAAATTGAATCTCTTTCTTTGCAGTCATCAGCCTTGAAAGCAGGTCAACACATCTCAACATCTTGGTCCAAGAAGCGCAACAGAGGGTGAATGAGTTGTCTGCCCAGGTGGAAAATGAAGGACTCAGTATGGACAGTACAGATAAAGAGAAACAACTGAAAGCTTGGGAATGGAGATATCGACTTTACAAGCGCATGAAAACAGGCTTTGAACATGCCAGTGAGTAGCACCAAACTTCCAGATTTGATTAGCTTCTCTTTTTTTGAGTCAATTAGTAATCTGTCTTTACTCCTTGGTGGACCACCCATTCAGAATAAGGACAATAGGAACCTAGGCATTGGAAGAAAGTGGGAGCAGATTTAGGGGAAGGGGTAGATAGATCTCTTGATATATTTTCTTATTATTAAAATTCCATGTCTATAAACATGTGTCTCCAGTGGCTCCAAGTGGCTCCACTCTCCTGTTTCAACTTTCTCCCTCCATGAGTTTAACAAATGCATGAAAATGGGCCTGTTGACCTGTTTTTAGCTTTATGACCTTAAGAAAAAGTGGGGAAGGTAAGAGTACATGGTTTAAAAAAAAAAAAAAAACTTTTGCTTCAATTATAAAACTTCTAGTAAAAGCACAGGATCTATGTTTTCAATTTTCTGCTGTACTTTGTACCTGTTAATATAAGCTAAGACTGAAGTTTGGCAACTACTAAATGTGAGATAACAAGATAATTTTCAAATTTTTTAATTTTGTTTTTTCCCACTTCTATTCTTGAAGATAATTATTTGTTAAAGTATTTTGCCTCCATTAAAGCTATTAGCACATGAAACTTTCCCTGAGATTATTTCACAGAGTAAATTCAAATACACTTAAGAAAAGCCAGGGAATTGTCATTAAGTATGTAGACACTTTTACTTAATTAGTTATTCTTAGTATCTGATTGTAAACAGAAACATAATTCATTCATTTGCTAATTATTCTTTCAGGCAGGGAGTAGCCAGAGTTCTAGGCTTTGACTGTAATATACACATTGACTCTATACCAAACACAAACAGCTAGATGGTGCTGTTCCTGAAATTAGTTGGATTTGGCTGAAATCCAGTTGGATTTCACTTTAATTCATTCTTTGATACTTGCTAGCTGTGCAACCTTAGATAAGTCACTTACCTTGCCTCCATTTCCACTTCTGTAAAATCAATAAAGTGCTTTGCAGACCTTGAAGAGTTATTATTATTATTATTATTATTCCAGCAATTCTTTGTTGGGGTATAACATCTACAATGAATAGTGAGTGTAGTCTCAATTATTCATTCACTTTGAAGTAAATGTGATAAAAAAAAAAGTTCCCTTCAATCAATCAACAAGCATTTATTAAATACTTAGAATATGACACTCTCTGAGGTCACACACACACACACACACACACAAATGATGATTGCTACCCTCAAAGAGCCTACATTCTAATGGGAAAAACAATATACACATATTTGAGTATACATAAAAGATGCCCAAGGAAGATATAGGTTACTTGGCGGAGAAGGCTTAGGAGC
Source organism: Antechinus flavipes (assembly GCF_016432865.1). Classification (NCBI taxonomy): domain Eukaryota; kingdom Metazoa; phylum Chordata; class Mammalia; order Dasyuromorphia; family Dasyuridae; genus Antechinus; species Antechinus flavipes. The sequence continues at coordinate 121,823,753 of NC_067401.1, read as the reverse complement.
CAGGGTCCCAGAAGGACTCATGTAGAAGGTAGTATTTGATTCTATAAGGCAATGTTTCATAGCCATACTTACCTCTTCATTCCCAGCATTTAACACAATGCTTGACACATAGTAGAAAAGAATGAATAATTGAAATGAATGAATGGGGAAAAACATTTCATGAATTTTCTAAGATTCCCTATTGAGCTAAATAAATGGGAACTGTTATTTGCTTGAGCATGAGGCACACTGGACATAGCTCAATAAGTCCATGATGGCATTGAATATCTGAACTGGTTGGATAACTAGGCTCCTAAGTGACAATGTCCAAAAGTCAGTAGAGATAAAACCTTCTATGGTGTGTATTTCAGGGCACTCTGAAGAGGGGGTAACACTGTTTGAATGAGATTTGTTCTGATGAGCTTCTTGTATTTTCTCTTTGATCTCAGGACCCCCCGAGGTGCCAACCAATGTCTGTCTCGTGGTAACCAGTAACACATCACTCACTGTCACCTTTCAAGAGCCTCATAGTGTCAACGCAGCTGTAGTGACCAAATATAAAGGTACTGGATTTCAGACATTCCCCCCCCCCCCTTCATTGATCCTTCTGAGGAAAAAGAGGCTGTCTAGGGATGGAGTTGTCCCCTGTTCTGTTTGTTTATTTTCTTTGCTGATATAATCTTCTCTTATGAATGGGCCTTTACTGTTGAAACATTTCCTACTGGGAGCAAAGGAATGACAGTAGATAGAATAGGAAGAAAAATCACTGTAGGAGCCTGAATTGTGAGTCTTAGAGCCCTCAAAAAAATAGATGAGATTTTTGATATTTTATTTCCCCAGTATCTGGCATGTTGTAGGAACTTATTAAAAATGCTTATTGAATGAATGCTGGACCTCATTATCCAAGCAAAGCGGCTTTGGGCAAAGCCCTCCAATAAGCTTTCATTGGAAAAAACCTGAGCACAATCAGTGACAAACGAACAGGGATACACCCAGTTTAGAAATAGAGAAACTGAGGCTACTGGGACTGCAGTTGTTAGTTTTCTAGAAAGGAACAATGACTCCATTACCCTTTTTGCTTCCATCCATTCTTCTGGGAATGATAAAAAATTTAAAGAAATTATTCAGTGGGAGTTAAGTGAATGTTTGAAGGTTAAATCAAGTTCAGATATTTCTCTAAATGTCTACCTCTTCCCTCTTTTGCATTTTTTTTTAAAAAGTAAAACAGTGCTGGCCAAACAGATGTTACCTTCGTGTGCTCGTGCTTTATTTGTGAGTTCTCTGAAAGTTCTAATTTATTCAAATTGTAAGCTTTTTCATTTTCTACCCCAATATCATGTATTCCAATAGAATGTAAGCTCCGTGAGGGCTGTCATTCCTTTTTGGAGGCTCTGCAAAAGACCAACAACCAAACTTGGCACATAGTAGGGCTCTAGCAAATACTCTTGAATGAATAAATACCAGAAAATTCCATCAACATTTCCACTTTGACACTTCTCTTAGGAGATTTGCATTTAACAGTGGGTTGAGAAAGAAAGGTCACAAATATTCCATTAGTGACTTGAGGAGATTAATGAAGCATTATGAATAGAATTGTCTGTTACATCATGAAGTGAATTTCCTGGTGTTAATTTATAAATTGAGTCTTCAACCTGATCATTCATGAGAGTTATTTAAAATAGAGGACAAGCTACTGTACCCATAGAAACAGCATGACAATTCTGAAACTATGGATTGGTCTTGATCACTTAATATAGGAATATCATCAAAGTTACCAGAGACAGAGCTAATTATTTTGTTTTCCTTATTTAAAAAAAACAAAAAGAAAAAGAAGGAACAATGAAGAAATCCACTGAGTAAAATTGCAATTATCCAATTGGTTAGAGGGAAGATTTAACCAAGCAGTATTTGGGGTTTGGCAAAAACATCTCACACTACTTTCCAGACTTTCTGGGTTCAGCAAAATCCCAAGCCTATTTGGTCAACCACTTTTTCCCCTTAATGCTTAAGCTTGTGTGTGTTTGTAAGGAAAAAAAATGTGATCCTTCTGTTTCTCATTTGTTTACACTCAACTCATCAGCATGCTATTTGGTAACAGTGAAAAGATATCCAAGAAGCTTTTTAACAGCATCTTGTTTATAAGCCCTCTCCTTCAGACCTGGGGCTGGGTGTTGTGACAGCCACCAGTAGTGCTTGAGGCTCAAGAGGTTCAAATTCAATTTGAAACCCAGGAGACTTCAGGGGTTTCTTGACTGTGCCAAAAGTGCTGTCTGGTTTCTGACCATATCTCCCATGGATGCTGTGATGTGAAGGTATATGCAGTAGAGTGCTACTGTTGGGCTTTTCCTTGGCTGCAACAGCTCCAAAGATTTTTGGTTCTCCTCTCATCAATTTGCATGAGTTGTTCCATAAAGCTATTTTCAGATACGTCACTACTTTGGATGGGAGCCTCTTTCCAAGTCTTCTTCTCACTTACTTTAGGTACATTCCCTGCTCCCACACAGTTGCTGAAATGGGTTGTCATTTGTTCTTCTATGAAATTCTGTTGATTCTAGATCGGTGACCAAAATGCAGTCGACCAAAATGACATTTTGCTGCTCTTTGCTGGAGCTTCAGAAAGGATTCATCCAAATGGTTACATTGTTGACGCATAGGATGGCATCTGTTTTGCATCCACCAAATGGGTTGTTTTCTAGATGATTTGGGCTTTGCTTTTTTAACTGGGAATACTCATAGTTGGAGGTTTATTAATGATTAGATTCTGCAGTGATTATTGCAATGAAATAACTATTAAAACCTCCCAGCAAGGGCAACAAGCAAAGTCTGAAATGGTCTGCTTTCCCATCTTATCTTCTAAAGATCTGGACACTGCCAAATATAATTTCTCTTCTTTATTTTTCTTCACCTTATGGCAAAGGCTTGGAAATTTTCAAGGCTTCTGTCCTTTCACAAATTATGAGTTCATCATAAAAGCTGGTCATTTGTTTATCTGCTTTCTACCATGATCAGACTTGACCTTCTGGTAGTCATTCCTCCAATTAACATACCAGCTCTTCCCTCCATTTCCTTTCCCATTGTGGGGATAGGAGCATTATGGAATAGATCATGATGATTTCAAGGAAAATTCCTGGCAAATTTCTATCCTAGGAGGAGGCTACCATCATTTGTGAAAATGCCAGTGACCTACCAGGGGATTGTGATTTTGACCTTAAAAATTGGCCTCAGGGTATTTTATCACAATATTTGAGGGTAAATAATACTTGATGATACAGATCTTCCAGTTACCTAAGTTTCTTCCTGGCTATAACATTTTTGGAAAACCGCCTTTGGGCTTTCAGACATTCTAGGCCATAGCATCACCAATTGCCATGGTGGAATGAGTCATGAAGATCACTAGCTCTTCACCAACCAGATATAAATTGAGAGGTGTATCTTGATGTTTCAATTTCTGTTTAGCTCATTAGGTGAAGACTACCTCCCATGACTTCCAAGTTGTCACAATAGTATAGCAGAGAAAACCTGGCTGTAGATTCAAGGAATCTGGGTTCAAATCTCACCTCTTTATGCTTACTATCTGTATGACAGGGTACATCATTAAATCTTTGTGGTCTCAGTTGCCTCATCTGTAAAAGGAAGGAATTGTATAATATACAATGATGGTTTTTGAAGACCTATCTGACAATGTAGAATCTTAGTTTTCACCCAACACTTTCCATCCTCGATATAGTCATTAATGGCTGACTTGGAATGAAGAAATGAAGAATCTCAACCATCCTCTATAGTGTCTTTATACATTCTACCAATTATCCCACCTCTTGATGCTCCTATTACTCTCAGAATACTCTGAAGATGTACAAAATCTCCTGCCTTAGCAATTACCACCCTCATATCTATTGTTCATCTCCACTTTCACTACAGTCTATCCCTAAATTATTTCATGCCCTTTCTTCTATACCCACTGTAAATGTAAATGTGGCATTGACGGGTTTAACAAGCTCTTTTCCTCCAGGGTATGGTAATACAGAGAATTCAGTCAGTCAATAAACTTTTATTACGTGCTTACTATGTGCCAGGTACCAAACTAGGAATACAAAAATAAATAAACAAATAAACAAATGAATGAATGAATAAACAAACAAAGAAAGAAAAGAGAGTCCCTGTTCTCAGTCGGATGGAGGGAACAAGATGGAAATAACTAGATACAAACAAGCTATGTTCAGGATAAGTAGAAAATAACAGAGGGAAGGTACTAGCATTAAAGGAAATCAGGAAAGATTTCTTGTAGAGATGGAATTTTACTTGGAGCTTAAAGGAAGCCAAAAGGCTTCCTGGGAGGCAGAACATTTCAGGAATAGGCAATAGGCAATGAAAACACCAGAATTAGGCGATGGGGTATTGTGTTCAAGGTAAAGCCTCTCACATTCAGACATCTCCTTAATAGGGGGTTTGCTGATAACTAATTAGAACTAAGAATATTATAAGGGCAAGTTTCCCAAATAGTATTTGAAAATAGAATACAGAAACCTAGGAATAATTCCATGAGAAAATGTCAGTGATAGTGATGTTTTCCTCTTTAAAAGGTTAAATATTAAATTATGTATTATGGCAATGGCAATTGTTCAGTGCATGAATAGGCTCAATTAACTCTGTTTTCTGTAGACTTTCCCCAATCCAGTTTTCATTTTGGAAGTAGGTTCCATTCCCCTCAGACCCCATGGAACAATATTTATGTGTTCTATTGATATATTTAGATATATTAGAACACCCAAATATGTTCTGAGATCAAACCATTTTGGAAATTACTAATGTACCATTTGTATCATCCTCACCAAATTGCCAAAATTTGCATTTTTAACATCTTTAATCTACTAAAATTTTGAGGCCACATAAAAAAATGGATAGAGCAAGGAATCCCTTAGAAAAAAAGAAAACTTGGGTTCTTTTAGAAGGCAGGTGGTCATGCCATCCTTGACTCCTCAGGGAGATCAGAGCCCCCAAGGGGAGGTGATCATACCATCCCTGACTTCTCAGGAAAGGAGGTGAAAGCACCGATAAGGAGGTGATCATGCTCTCCCTGACATCTCAGGAAGGGAGATGAAAATCACCAAAGCAAAGTGGGGGTTGCTAGCAGGTTTCTGGGCTGAAGGGTCTTATTATGCACAAACCCATCAGCATGGGAGGTATTACACAAGCACATAGCAATAATGCAGAGGCTATTAGTGATGACTCTCCCCACAGTCAGTGCAGGCTTGATGTGGTGTAACAAACATGAATTGTACACACAAGTAATGGTATAACAAACAATATAAATCAACATGGTGTTGTAAAAGACTGCCAGAAGCCCTAGAAGGAGAGTATATAAACAGCAGTCACACATACACCTTCTTTAGCAGCCAAGAGATAGTCCAAAACCAATTTATTGTCCATTGCTTCACATGTCAGGGAATCCAATGATCCCCCAACTTTTTGAAATTCTGCAGAAGTCTTTTTATGTATTAAGGAATCCAATTATTCCAGCAGATTTTGAAGTCCTGTAACAGTCTTATCTTTTCTCAGAAAATCCAATGATTCCTGAGGGCTTTCAAGTCCTACAACAGTCTTATGTCTCAGAGAATCCAATGATTCCTGAGGGTTTTAAAGTCCAACAATTTTCTATATTCATGAGTCAAACGCCATAACTGATACGCTCTTTCAGTGGTGGGCACAATCAGCAACAGAACCATCCGATATTTCTTGGGTCTTCTCCTTCATTTCAAGGATCTGCTCTGTCTCTCTGTGATGGACAAGGCAAATATGGCTTGTTGGCACCCATATGATTCCTTCTCCACCTGTAGAGATACAAGGAAACCCTCTCCCCCAAGCAGTTAGCCTCTTTGGTCCCTCCCATTCACCACTTTCTGGATCTCTCCACTTCACCTGGCGATTATCTAAAGATAGTGGAGTTGCTCTCACTGGACACTGCTCTTCCGGTGGGTTATAAAACCTGTCTGCCGGAACCAGTGCATCTTTGTCAGAAATCAAGAAATTAATAGTATAAAGGGTTAAATTTAGAAGTTCTCTAGGGTTACCTGTGGCTCCCCCTTGGGCGCTAAATGTGATGACTGCATATTTAAAATCAGCTGGAGTCAGGAATTCAGGTTAAGGGAAAAATCTTCAATCTTTATTCTCAGTAGAGGTGAAGAAGGATTGCGATAGCAATATGGGCAGCTGTGACAGGAAGCTAGCTAGCAGAGGTGAAGGGGGATTGCAGGTGAAAAGGGGAATGCAGGTGAAGGGCAGTCATGATAGCAATGTGAGCAGCCATGACAAGATGCCAGCCATCAGTCTTTCTTTCCACTTCCCTTTTTACTCCCCTGCCTCCACCCACCAAAATCGTCATTACCTGTACAATACATTAGGACTTGCACAAAGAGTGGGCGGAGGCCATTCTTTCTCCAAGCATATATATTAATAGAGTATGGTCCAATTACTATTTAGCCTCATGTGCTTGGGACCTCAGTGCATCAGCTCAAGCCTCAGCCCATTACAGGGTTCAAATCTGGCTTCTGCTATTTCCTAGTTATATGACTCTGAGACCAGAACTTAATGCATTTACCCCAAAATCTCAGACTCAAGGATTACATCAGAGATAGGTTTTAATCACTACTGATAGACAAGTTCCCACACTGGGAATTACCTGCCACATGAAATCATAGCTCCTTTACTTATTTTTTATAATTTTATAAGAAAATTTCATAAAATAAAATTTTATGAGAAAATTTTAATTTATAATTTATAAGAAATTTTATAAAATATAATTTTATAAGAAAAATTTTAATGGGAAGTTATGGCAGGGACAACTACGGAAAGATTTTTGTAGTAGGAGGGCTCTTCAAATTATACCATGAAGGGAGCTACTCATAGTGTTCAAGGCAGCTCAGACACTTGCCAGCTGTGTGAACTTGGGCAAGGTCCATGGCTTCTCAGACTCAATTCCTCCATTTATAAATAATACATGGACTACTTACTTCACAGGGAGGTTGTAAGGATCAAATGAGATGGTATATGCTTTCTAAACATAAAGCACTATATACTTGTCAACTCTTATTATTTATTACTACAAATTTTCGCCTGGCTTCATGAGAAGAGAAAAAATAAATTAAGAGATTGGAACACCATCCACACTAAAATGAAAGCCTACAGGGATAATCTCAGCTGCAAAGGGAGACCACTGTTTCTATACTTCCAAAGAGAAAGTTGAAATTTTTTGAACATTTCCAATTTTTTGGAAAGGTATGTTTTGGTGGATTTACAAAGGTAGACTAGTAAATGCTTAACTATTGATTCTGGGGGAGGGGGAGGTACACATGACACACTTTTAAGTTCAATTTGCATTATTTGTATTTTTTCCATTATTTTCTTAAGGGTTGGCAATCAGCAAAACCATAATTCAAGCCCTGATTTTTAAAGTTCATCAATTTCCTGGCATAAATACTCAAACTGAAAAACCTAGTGAGCAGACTTCAGCTCACCTTTATGAAAAATCACTACTCTTAAGAATCAAAGGTCCTCTGTTCAAGTCCCATCTTTGATGCTAATTACCTACTCGATCTTGGACAAGGTTGTTACTTTCCTCATCTATAAAATGAGAGGGGAAGGAAGTAGAAAAGATCTATGATCTGAGATCCCATTCTTCTCTGGTATAGTTGTTGGCACAGTCCTGGTATATCTATGTATATGGAGAATATTACTGATTTCCTAGCAAAGATGGTGTGACTTTTGACGATTGCTGTCCCAGGCTTTCTACTATCTACTATCAATGTTATAATATTCCTTTCATTGGCCTGTTCTCTTGATTTTTGCTTTGTAAATTTTTGAGGTGACTAGGTGATACAGTGATTAGAAATTAGCTTTGGAATCAAAAATAACAAAATTTGAATCTTGCTTCAGATACTTATTGTGTGATCCTGGGCAAATCACAAAATTTCTTTCAACCCTAGTTGAGAAACCTCATTTCTACAATAAGGATAGCAATACCACCTACCTCAAAAGATTTTTTACAAGGACCAAGAAGATAACATGGAATGAACTTTCAAGACTTTATAGTGTTCTATAAATTCTAGATTTTTTTAAAAATTTTATTTGGTCACAGAATCTTCAAATCTTAGGAATGGGACAGACCTTAGGGACCACCTAGCCCAGAGGGGGCCAGATTTTCCACAGCATCCTACACTATCAAACTCCACATGTGAGCAGGTTGCATGAATTTAATTAAATCACTAACTACATATAATTTTAATAACAATCTAATTGATCCAAGCCTGTTAGAATGACACCTGGAAATAATCAGTTACACAACACTAGCAGTGGGCAGGTGATTAGGACCTAATGGTAGCTAATTAGGCAAAATTTCTCTTCTAAAAAAATCTCAGTTGGGCTGTATCCCCAAAGGTCAGGTGAGTTACAGATGGTCATATTTTAGACATCTAGGGCCCAGCCCAAACCCATCCCTATATTTTGTAGAGAAAGACACCAAGACAGAGATCATTTCAGGCAATGTCTTTTCATGGGAAAATACTGAATTTAGCATTAAAAAAAATCTAGATTCAAATCTTGCTCAGATCTATCAACATGGCTGTATTATATTCAATAACATCTGAGAGGTTTAATTTCTATAACTATAAACCGAAGGATTTGAATCTTCCATCTCTGACTTGCAACATAGTCATACAATGAACATTAGTGAAAAATTAGGATTGTAAATCAATTTCTTGTTCTTCAGAGCTCTTTGATCCCAAGCCCTTCCTTATAAGCGTAGATAGATAGATAGATAGATTAGATTAGATGAGATTAGATTAGATTACAATCTAATTATTTAATTTTTAATCTAATCTTTAAATTCATGCTTTCTTTATAGGTTTGTAATGGAATGATGTCAATAATACAGTAACATGAACCCTTTGGTTAATAAAGTCTCCATATTCAGTTACCCTCTATAGAGAATAACTATGGCGGATCCAGCAGACAAGTTATTGTAAATTTACCTATCTAAAAAAACTACACTGGACAAATAGGTGAAATAGTGGATAGAGTTGCCAGGTCTGGAGTCAGGTTTGAATGTGGCCTCAGACACTTACTAGCTGTATGACCCTGAACAAGTCATTTAACCCTCTTTACTGTAGTTTCCTCATCTGTAAAATGAGCTGGAGAAGGAAATGGCAAACTGCTCTAGTATCTTTGCTAAGAAAACCTCAAGAGTTAGATACAATTGAAAAATGACTGAACAATAATAATAACAAATCTAAAGAGCAGTTTTAACCCTTTTAATTTAGCAGTTTTAACTTCTTTTTAACCCTCCCCCCACCATGGACTTTTCAATTCTCACACTTTATAGCTCCTAGAACCAACAAATAGGATAAATTGCTTCTGCAGCCTAAGCTTAATTCTGTGAAGCTACTGATAGAGTCCAGGACTTTTCAGGAGACAAAATGGGAAGAGATGTCTGGACTTTCCATTTCAGAGAAGAGATAAAGTATAATCTTCTCTTTCCTCTCCATCCTTCTTGTCCAAGTAGAATAAAAGTTGATTTGAAAGTTTATTTTATTCTATAAAATTATTTTTTAAGCTGGTGTTTAAGTAGTTTGAATTTCTTTTGCCAACTGGATAAATGTGATTGATCTGTGCATTGCTTTATTTGCAACAGAGTTGCTATAGCATGGAAGAAAGATAGTGTTTCGTAATTTTAAAAAACAATATTCAAGACCTGGTCCTCCAAAAAACCACTCCTCTCCTTACTGGGGGTTAAGCCAAATTGAGAGAGACTCTTTTGTTTCTGATTGTTAATAATTCTGACAAACTTTCCAAGGGTAGAGCTAAACTGGATCTGAGTTGTTGTTTTTATTTCTTTGCCCTATGTTTAAAAAAGAGCCCAAGTATCATTTTTGTGTTCTGGGTCAAGACTGAGCTGTCAAGGGATGTGGTATCTTTAATTTCCTCCTATCCCCTATAAAAACTCTCTGCAGGGAAGGAATTGAGGGCAGTAACTAGGAAGCAGGAACTAGATAACTAAATACACTAAATAGGGTTAATATTAATATTTTTCAGATGAGGAAATTAAAATTCAGAGTGGTTAAATAATTTGTAAGTCATATAGGTGATAAGTGACAAATTCAGGAGAGAACCTATGCTTCCTAATTCTACATTTAGCCTTCTTTCTACTGCCTCCCTCCCTTAGTGTAGAACTTCAAAATCTGAATAATCTATGTAGCAAATTATTTACCAGGTTATGTTATTTTCTCTGTGGACATGAATTTAGATAATAGTAAAGCTTGTGCTGGATAGCTGCTGTTATAAAATAACAGAAGTAGTTGTTATATTCAACTATTTAGTGAAGATTTGGGGCAATAAAAACGGGAAGTTTTCTATATTTTCTATTTATTGAGTTGTTTTTGTTTTGTATCCTCCTTGCATATAAACAATTGCTGTAGATAATTTTAAAAAGCAGAGCTGATATTGTGGAAGTAGTAGAAGACTAGAAGAAAAAGTATACTATAATAGGATAGGATAGGAAGGGCTGGGCTGGTATGGATTGAGATAGGATGAATGGGATTAAATTGATTTCCTAAGAGTTAATAAAGATCTTAGAGAATATATTGTCCAATTACCTCATAAAGAAGAAAAATGAGACCCAAAGGGGTGAAGAGACTCCTAAAGTTATATAATTATTAGAGCCTGGACAGTTGCAGAATCCAGTTTTCTAATTCCTAGTACAAACTTGGAATCAAGGAGCCATGGGTTTGAATTCTGCCTTAGTTACTTAATAATAATCTGTATAAATTTAGGCAATTAACTTTGCCTCTTTAAAACTCAGTTTCTTCATCTGCAAAATAGTGATGATAATAATCCTTCACTCCACAGGATTTGTCAAGGGTCAAATGAGATAATGTATAAAAAAGGACTTTGTAAATCTTAAAGCACTATAACATGATTTTATTATTATCATTATTATTGTTTTAATTATCTCATCTTTCTTTAAACAGTATCAATCAAAACTTCACTTTCAGATGTTATATCAAAATTAATTTAAATATTCTGAATCAGCCCTGGTTATAACTTTTATTTTAAAAAAAATAAATTAATCTCTTTCAGTCTCAGTTTTAACCACTCTTAAAACTGGAACACTAATGTCTCCTTTTCCTAACTCACAGTAATGTGATAACCTAATAAAACAACTCTTGATTAACTCTGTATGGATTATGCACCTTTTATATTATTCATGGCCAATTTATCATACCAAAATAATCTCTACCTTCCACTTAGAATGCCTTCACTAGTTTTCTTTGCCACTGGGCCAGTGTGTTCAGGAAAGGCATACTAATATCAATATACTTATATTAACCTAAGCCAAAAAATGTTGTGAAAACATGTTTGTTGCTGTTAAAAAATCCATTTAATCTTTCCTACACCAAAATAAATTAATTCTGGTTCATCAGCTATTTGCAGATTATCTACGCCTCTGCTTTCTCCCTTTTCCTTAAATGTAGATCATTACAGAATTACGGAATCTTGAAACTGAAAGAGACTTTCAGCCTACTTTAGAGTTCTTAACCTAGGACTTTTTGGATAGATTTCAAGGGATTTATGAACTTGGGGGGTGGAAACCTATCTTTATTTTCACTAACTTCTCACTGAAATTTGTGATTTCTTTTAATTATGAATATATACAATAAAAGATTGTTCTAAGAAGAGGATTGTGGGTTTCTTTAGACCTCAAGTTCATGGTTTAAAAGAATTTTTTAAAACCCATGGTCTAATCCAGCTTCTCTCCCATTCCTATGAGAAAACCTAAGAAATTCCAGTTTTTGCTTAAATACTTTTACTGATCAAAAATCCCCTACCTTTGAGAAATCCTACCCCATGCTTACAATAGCCATTGTTTTCAAGGAGTGTGTTCTTAAATTGACCTTTTTAGTCTGTCTCCTTTTAACTTCTAGACCCTTGTGTGGTACAATGGATAGAGCATGGGACTCAGAATCAGGAGAATTTGAGTTTGAATTATACTTCAGATACATACTCCCTTTCTGATTCTGAGCAAGTCATTTAACTTTCCTGTGTTTCCATCTCTCCTTCTATAAACGGGGATAATAATAGCATCTCCTCATAAAATTGTTGTGAAGATCAAATGAAGTAACCTTTGAAACTCTTAAAGTACCATATACACGCTAATTACTGTTATTGTTATTATATCCATTAACCTTATTTTTGTCCTCTGGAATTGTCTCTCACCTATTTGAAGATATCATTGTCTCCTCTTTTGTTTTAAATATCACTATGTTCATGGTATTGATTTCTGCTCTTTGTTATGCTGATTATCCTCACTCTGGACACTCTACAATTTGTCATAAAATTATTTAAAATGTATTGCTTCAAATGAGCCGCAACATTCCAGATGCAGTCTGAGCAGCATATAGAATAGGAACATTTTAACCGCTCTCTGGACCTTCAATTTCTATTAGGGACTACATATTAGATCTGTGATTTCATTGGTATAGGGCACTTCTAGATGAAAAAACACCCTCTACCAACAAAGGTCTACATCTTTTTTGCAGAATAATCTCATATTCTTTGAAAGTTGCCTAAAAGGAGCTTTGAGAATTTCAATGATGCATCCAGGGCCCACAGTCAGTATATGGCAGAGGTGAGATTTGAATCTATTTTCCTGTGTTCAAGGCTAACTTTTCATTAAATTATACCACCCTGTCTCTCTTAATATAAACTAAGATTCATACATCCTGGGATTTCTCCAAACAAGATTGACATCTTGGTTGATTATTGTCTTTTGTTCTCAAAGGGGACCAAAATGGCATCATTATATTAGAGTCAAGTTATAGTGTGTCTGACTGTGGTTGATCAGACCAATGTTGGGTTGACTTTAAATATGGAAGGAAAGGAAAACCTTTGAGAATTAACATCTCATATAAAAGCAAGATTCCAATATTCACATATTCACTCATTCATTCAACAAATATTTACTGAGATCCACTATGCTCAGTAAAGAATGAAAGAGATAAGAATATCTGACCCATTCAAAACTTGACCACTGAACTCAAGAAACCTCCAATCAAATGATAAGGTTTATGTAAAAACCTCTGAAAACCTCCAAACAATTTACAAATGCTACTTATTGTTATTATTTTCACAAATATTATTATTTAATTTTCAAGGAAACTTTTTAGTATTGGAATTATTCTCTGGTTTATAATAAATTTATTATAAATCCAAAGTGGAGACCCTAGAGTTTAATCTACTTTGTCTACAATCCCCTCTTATTGGTTCTTCTCTCTTCTTCTTCTTTCTTTCCCTAGCTCATACTCCTACCTTATTTTTCTTTCTCTTCTCTGTCCCACCCTCCCCTTATGAGAGGAAATTTTCTGGCTAAATCCCAGAAAATTTTCTGCCTAAATGATTGAGACACTTAGAAGGCAATAAAAACTAACATGTATATGAATTCTTTAAAAGTTTCAAATGTTCCCTCATCAGCCCCATATTTGCTCATGTACTCTCTAACAGTGTGGGGGGTAGATGCTCGTGTAAGCCTCGTTTTACAGATAAGGAAAGAGAGATACAGATTGAGAGATGTTAAATGACTCATCCAGGTAGTATTCCAGCCCAGGTTTCCAGGTCTTTTCCCATGACACCAGACTCTCTTCTAAAAATGCCCATAAGTCAGAAAAGAAGAGAGCAGGGGAGCCACTAAGCCATTTGCTTCTTACCATGAAATTGGGACATTCCTCCCAACAGTTGCATCTGAAGCAAACTCAGCCTGCCAATCCAGATTTAAAAGTAGAGTGCAGGGAGCCCTTGTGTGCCAGACCTTTTCTGCTCTTTCCATCTACCAGACCACTGCCCCCACACTGCCCCTCCCCACCCCCAGACAGAACAAACTGTATCACTTACCCCCTGGGAGACTGGCAGTTGCTAAGCCCCGACGCCATGAAGCTGATATTTTTCCAGTAGTCTCAGTGGCAGGTCTCCCCTGGAGGCAGACTCAAACACAGCCCTGTCCGAGTGAGGCTCCCCAGCTTGGCACCCGACAGGAGCCGAAAACGATGAGCAGCTGTCTGGATCACCTTCTCCCCCATCAAGAGTTTTCTCTTGATTCATTTTTGGCCAAATCCCTTTGGAACGTTCAAGTTTGTCAATAGCCTGAGATGACTTTCTAGAGTTTCTCCCAAGGGGCAAAGTATGTTTTCCTAAGAAATCACTGTTCTAGCCATGAGTCTAGTTTCAAGTCAGGAGCAAAAATAATAAATTATCCCTTGTGACTGGCGACTGAGGTGCTCCTGCCCCTTAGAGTGAATGCCTTTCAAGGCCTTCTTCCTCATTTCTAAATGGCATGTGGAATTTCCAGTACTCCAAATATGAATGTTGATCCAAAAATAATGATCACTATCAAGATTCACCACCATCCCCTAAGATAAGGGGCCAAAAAAGGATACTTAGTCAAGCATTTATTCTTACCTTTTTTGCCTATGAAAAAACAAGGTGATGCTCCAAAATATTATGTTGCTTATTTGTATAAGTAGATGAAATTTCCATTTTGATAAAAGCACAATTGTCATAATTCTTGGACCGAAGATTTAAAGATAGAAGTGACCTTTGAGAACACTGAATCCAATCCCTTCATTTTATAGATGAGAAAAAATGAGACTCAAAGACACAGCAATATGTCTGTACCGTGAACCCCAAAAGCCATGATGCTTTCAACTATCCTGCTCCAAAATATCTGTAAAGAAAAGTTTCAAAAATATCAAAACTTAGCTAATTAAATCCAAAGCATAAGATGATAGAACAGGATCTATCTATCTATATCATCCCCATTGACTTATCTGTCCCAAAGCTGCTTTCATTAAAACTACCAAAGATGAATTGACATTGCCAGTTAGACAAAGCAAACACATCATCCCTCTGGCCTGAAGCCTGGGAGCAGAGAATAGAGGAGGAAGGGAGCTTGAGTGATCAGACAATCCAAACCCAGAAATCAAATCTAAATCCAGACCCAGAATGGTTAAGTGACTCATCTATGATCATAACAGGCCATAAACATCCAATAAGGTCACCTGACTCTAGAGACAGTGATTTTTCTATTGTACAACAATGTTCCTGTCTATGCAATAGTCTATAGGACATTAAATATGAAATAATAATATCATAAGAGTAACTTATTTTTAACGTGAACTTCATCAGAACATAAGATTATTATTATTCACAATAATAATAATAATAACTTAATCAAGCTGAACATCTTTCCTGCCTTTCTAAACACTTCCCTTTCCTACTTTGCTCATCCATTTACTTCTTTTTTTAGAAAGGTTTTACTAAGCATTACAGCTCAAGAATGGAACTAATCAACACACTAGGACACCCTGTGCAAAGCAATTTAGCTGCCCAGAGTCGAGATGCTCCATTGACAAAAAGAGGGTGAGGATATTTTCTGTCAAGTACGCTTTAAACGATCCTGGAAAGGTGCACTCTTTGCCATGGAGCTCATCCCATTCCTCTAAACCACATTTTCCAAGGATTAAGTAGGGAAAATGTGATAAACAGAAAAACATCCTTATTTTCCCTGGATTGTGTTAACTACATATCTATCTATGCGATGCTGAATAAATTCAGTTTAATCAATTAACAAAGATTTATTTAGTGCCTATTATATTCCAGATATTTTGCTAGATGCTAGGAATGCAAATACAAAGTCTGGAATAATGCTTATTCTCAAGCAACTTGTTTTTACATTCTAATTGGGGAGAGAGGTTCATATATAAGTATATGCAGAATAAATATAAAAACAATAAGTGTGGAATACTTAAATCCAACAAGCATTCATTAAATACTACAAAATTCCAGTCATGATATTAGGCGCTGGGGAAATAAAATCAATATTCCCTGCCTTCAGGTAATTCATATTTTATTAAGAGAAAACAATATGTACACATAAATAAATTTTTTAAATTATACAAAGATTTTGGGAAGAGGGGAGAATTAGATTTATTGTATATGAGAATTCATTAACAATAGCACAGGAATTACAGAGGGCACAATGATATGATAGTGTGTAATAGGTTAGGGACTCTGGAGAGATGACATGCAGAGATAGAAGGTAGAAGATATCAGTGATGAGAGGGGAAAGCTCATCTATCCTGCTCAGAAGAAGAGGGACATTTAGTGAAATCATAGTGCTGTTGTTTCCTTCACATTAGCAAAAGAAATGTACAAAATGAGTCACATCGGTTCAGGCCACTAGTAGCTCCATGACCATAGTCCAAGAAAGGGTACATGAGGGCACTCACATGTTTCACAGCATACATTTGCTCAGAAACAGCACAAGCCAAAAGAGGTTTAAACACAGAGAGTCAACCCATAACCAAGCAAATAACATGAGAATAAATGCAGTAATTATAGATTCATTCTTTCAACCAAGTATTGGGCTTCCACAATATATACCAAGGCATTAAGTGCTGGGAGAGATACAATGATGGCATCTGCCCATAAGATACTTACAGTCTAATAAAGTAAAAATTTGGCAGTAAGCCACTTGATAATGCATAAGGCTGGGTCCTTATGTCTAAAAACAAGTTTGAGAAGCACCTCTAAAGCCGACTGTGTATGCTTCCATTACATCAGATTCTATGTAGAAATTCCCAAATGCAGACCATTATTTCACCCTTTCCTTTACACCCTTCACCCAGGAAAAGCAGGTTCTTTCCCAAGCCCCATGGGTACACGCCTCTAATGGCTGCAGATCACAAAATATGGTTCACAAGAATGTTCAGATCAAATTTTCCTGGACTTTGCAAGCTATTATTATTTGGGTGTTATGAATTAAGTATAAAAAGAAAGATCTTGGCATTTATAGATTCATTTCAATGACGCAAAAGACACTGGAAACTGGTTTTAATTAGAGAAAAAAATCCCTCTAAGATTATAGACTCAGAACAACACAAGGAAAGAGAAATGTTGAGCATTTTTGTGTTCTCAGAATACATCCATGTCCTATTCCCCTTATTCTTGTATTCACTGTAGCTAGGGCACAGAAATAACAATGAGAACAAAGAATAATCAAGCTCTAAGGCCAAAGTTTCAGGAGACAAATATCTCTTTGGCAAACTTTGGGCCCAAGGAGCAGGAGAATGTCCAGCAGAGGGTGCTGTTACCGTGCCCAACTATAGAGTTGAATGGCCACATCCTTAAGAAGAGTGTGATGGATTTTCCTTTTATCATTAATCTCATATCAAGGATTATATTCAGAGAGCAATTTAGGAGAATAGTATGTGGAAGTGCTCAACACAACCAAAAAAATATTCTCACATATGATAAAGGGTAGGTACGAATCATAGATTCAGAATTGTCACCAAGAAGGACCTTGCCTCCAAATAGGATTTTATTAAATGATGTTATTATTTCTTGGTTCTTAAATGTTTCCAGTGAAAAGATTAAATGAAATTTCTCTAGGATCTCCTAATCACTTATATTTCCTGAAAATTATTCTGCTTATTTAATACAAACTATTTTTTCAGACATTTAAACCCATTTCATCAAATTTTATTTAGATAACAAATACACAAAAGGATACCTAATTTCTTGGTAGAGAACTCTCAGTGTAGATCATGAGAACTCTTTCTACTGATTGAATCTGACCTTTCATTCAAAATGAACTCTCTGTTATTCCTTACATCTCCTACATCCATATTTTTGCAAAGGCTGTTCTGCCCTCCACTGGAATGCAAACCCTCTTTACGTCTGAATTGTGTGACTCTGGGTGAGTCACTTCTATTTGACTCAATTTCCTCATTTGGAAAATGAGTTGAAGGAAATGGCAAACCACTGCAATATCTTTGCCAAGAAAACCCCAAATAGGGTCTCTAAAACTTGGATACAACTAAAATGATTGAACAACATAGAGCTCTATATCTGTAGTTTCAACACACATACCACACACACACACACACACACACACACATACGCACACAGACACACATATACACACACACACAATTTATGTTCTGTATGCATACTTTTTTCCCAATGAAAAAGAAAATTCTTGAAGGCTAGGGATTATTTTATTTTAATTTTTATATCTTCAGCACATAGCACAGTGGCTGCCAATGTAATAGGTACTTGTTGATTAATTAACTAATCAAGGTAGATGTAATGGAGATCTCATCTTGTCTGTATGGTATATCAAGTGAGTCCTAGAGTGTTGCCAGAGGCACATAGATATTTTGTAAGTTTTAGGATTTGAACCTAGATTTACCTTGCTTCAACCCACAAAGTTTCTCTAAATTGAGGGTTCTTAATCTTTTTTGTGTCATGGACTCCTCTTATGACCTGATGAAGCTTATTGCTTCCTTTATACACACACACACACACACACACACACACACACACACACACAAACTTTTTTAAATAATGGAAGAAAATGCTAGATTTTATTTAGGCGTTAATGAAAAGTTAAAAAAATTCTATCAAAATCCATAAACCTTCTGAAATTTATTCAAGGATCCCAAGTTAAGAACTTTTGCTCTTAATGATTAATATAGTACTTTTTTTTCAAATAAAGTTTTAATTTTAGAATTTATACTACTGTCTTGAATTGCTTGTCTAAACTAAGAGAAAAAACCCAAAACATAAAGTTCAGATTGTTTAGAAATGTTGTTGCAAGAAAACAGAGGGTAATAGAAAATTCATTGCCCTGGAAATCAATACAACTGAGTTCTAGACCTGGCTCTGACTCCAATCAGTAGTCCTTTGACTTTGTCTGGGCCTCATTTACTTCATCTATCAAACAATAGAATTTGGACCAGAAGATCTCTGAAGTTCTGTCTAGCCCTGTTATTCTAGAATTCTAAAAGAACCTTCCCAAGATATATTGCCATAACAAGAAGTCTTTTAAACTTAGTGGTCTAAGATTTTCTTACATTCAGCAAGACCCCTATCCCCATCCCAAGACATCTCACTAGCCTAGGAGGGAGTAAAAGAAATATTTAAGAAGAAAAGGGAGCTACCAAAAAAGAAATCTATTGATTTCCTAGTCTGTTACTATGACTCCGGAGCACTTAATTTTTAAAGATTACAAAGATCATTAATTGATTTTGTTATTTTCAACAGTATAATGATCCAAGACAACTTTGAAGAACTTATGATGAAAAATGCTATCCATAACTAGAAAATGAAGTGATTATGTATGAACGTATATGAAACCATATATTCTTTTAGCTTTGTTTTTCTTGAGGTGTTTTTTTTTAGGGGGGAGAATATATTTTCTTTCATAACATGACTTTTATGGAAATTCTTTGCACAAGTTCACATGCGCTTTCTCAAAGGGGAAGGGAAAATAGAAAGAAAGAGAATTTGGAACTCAAAGTTTTAAAAACAAATGTTAAAAAGTGTTTTACATGTAAATGGAGAAAAATACAATATAAAATAAGAAACTTTTAAAAAATATTAATATGCCACAATGATGCCTTATTTTGGGTACATGTTGACTTGGAAAGGAAGACTTGTGTATCAACATGAGACCCTCAAAGACTTGAGGGGAGAGGACAAGGCTTTATCTAGATCACAGTCACCAGAAACATGAGGATACAAGTGGAATGGATATAACTAGAATCTAGAAGAAATAAATTACAGCAGGCTCCGATGGATCTTGAATACAATAAATATCAGGACATGAAAGAGGGAGGAAGATCATCAATGATCAAATGAAAAACTCCCTGCCTGACATCCTCATAGTTCATGCTTCCCTTGTTGAATGCATGGGTCAGACCTATACACTAAGGTCCTTGTCTAATGTAGACAAAACTCAGATGTTTTATAGTGGAGTCTAGGTCTTGTTCAGTTCTATGGCTAGCTACCCTCAATGAAAAAGGAATGGTTTATAATTGAGATTGTGTGGGAAATGGAAATCTATAGCATGAAAGGTCCTAGCAAATCCCAGAATGGGGAGAGAGGACAGGAGGAGAAGAGAACTTTATAAGAGTAGAGTAGCCTATTACAAGAAAACTGTTTGAAAAATCAGAAAATTTTCTGGACTGCCACAATTGAACAGAAAAAAATTAAAACAGAATAAAAGACAATAAAAAGAAATTATATACAAACAGAATATAAGGGCAGTCAAAGAGAAAAAGGCAGGGCAAGTGAATTTTCATTTAATCTCAAGGGAGAAAGCAAAGGCATGTCAAGGGGAGAGAAAAACAGAGACATACATAGAGAGAAAGACAGATATAGAGAGAAAGAAAAATTGAGAGAGAGACAGAAACAGTGAAGGAGAGAGAGAGAGGAGAAGGGAGGAGGAGAGAATGGGAGGGAGGGATGGAGAGAGAGAGAAAAGGAAGGAGAAAGAGGGAGGGAAGAAGGGAGAGAATGAAGTGTGGGGAGATAAAGAGACAGAGAGAGGGGGGAGACAGAGACATTCAGAGAGACAGGGCAAATGAACTTTCTTCCTATGCATAAGAGAGGAACTAGAGAAGATGGGGCAAGGGGGGGGAGTTAGACAGACAGACAAAGACAGGCAAAGATAGAGACGCAGAAAGAAAAAAACAGAAAGTAGCAAAGATGCTTGGATGCAGAGTGGAAAAAATAGAGAAATTCTGGTAAATTTCCACTGAGCTTTTCCCTTATTGACGAATAAGAGAACAATGCAGTTAAACCAAAGTGGTGAAATGGTTTTAAATCTTTAAGGAAGAAGAAACATCTGCTACCATAATTCCTGAGACTGTAGGGGGTTAATTTTATAGAAGAGGCTCCTGCACAAAACAAAATAAGCCACTTTACAAAGAGAGCTTTTTTTTTGCCATGCTTTAAAGCTATCAGGAAAGTGAAGAATTTCAAATTACCAGGGTGTTAACATATTTAATTTTTATATAACATTAGAACCATAAAAGTTGCCTCTTTAAGATAGAGAATATGAGATACATGCATTTAATTTCCACTTCAAATTTCTGAATATAAAATGTACACATTATCCACTGCCCTGCCAGGAATAGATCAAGTTAAATCTTAATGCTTTTGGCCAAAGATATTGTGAGACTTACAGAGCAAAGATTAGGTACAGTGGGATCTTTTAGAGCAAGTCCCTAAATTAAGTTGTGTTCCTGAGTTTGGAAATACTTTAACATTTCAAAAGAAACATTTTATAGAATTCAATATCAGAGGAGTAGCCATCACCATTTCATTTTATTACAGTGCTTATATGTTAGCTTTTACTCCCTTTTTGAAGAAGCCAGAGAAAAAAGGAATCTTATATATGAGGACATATCAGACTCATATTCTGAATTGGATCATGAGTTAATACTGCTTTCTATTACCAAAAAAATAAAGGAATTTCTGAAATAGACCTTAAGTTTTACTAGTTTAAGACTACACTTTTTGGAGACATCCTATATTTATGGAGCAGACTAAAAGATATCAAAGATTGTAATCAAGTTAAATTAAGTCAATAAATATTTATTAAGCAACTACTTTGAGCTAAGCACTGTGCTACAAGGCTCTGGAATACAAAGAAAGGCAAATGACAGTCCTTAAGGAGCTAATAGTCTAAAGCAAGAAAAAACATACAAAGAGTTTGTACAAACAAGATATATAGATGAAATTGAAGATAATTAACAAAGAAGAGTCACTAACATTAAGGATGATCAGTAAAGGATTTTTATAGAAGCTGGGATCATAGGATCATAGATTTACTTTAAGCTGGAAAAGAATATAGACACCATCAAATCCAACCCTCTCATCCCCTACCTAATAATAATAACAATAGCTAATAATTATTTAGCACTTATGTGTATTAGGGACTGTGCTAAGCTCTTCACAATTTGTGTCTCATTTGATCCTCATAACAACCCTGGGAGGTAGATGCTATTATCATCCCTATTTTGCAGATGAATAAATTGAGGCTCATAGAGGTCAAATGACTTGCCCAGCATCACAAAACTACTAAATGCCTGAGACAGGATTTGAACTCAGATCTTCATGATTTCAGGCTCAACACTCTATCCATTGTGCAACCTAGCTGCTGCTTTAGTTGCTCAATAAATAAGTTTAGTAGCTCCATAAATATAACTGGGTTTCAACTAGTGCATGTAATGAATTGCCTTAAGTGGTTGTCTTATTCAAATTCACACTGCTTATTTCCATTGGACTGAATCCAACTACCATATTTTACATGATTATAACTTCGAATAGAACTGTGAATTTAAATATGTGTGGTGACTTCAGGAGATTCATTATTTGCCCTATTCAGGACCTGACTGTATAGTTCCCTTGATCAATCTGGTGGCATCGACCGTCAATCATGGCAGCGAATATAGTCTAGACACTAACTGCTGTAAAGGCTTACATAAGTTTGAGGTCAGTGCAAGTAATGACGAATAGGAATTATATTCATACTATACACAAGGGACAGAAAGCAGTACTCTTTGGCTGAATCTAGAGGGCAGGCTAATCAAATTTGCCTAGGGCAGAGATAAGAGAGTTAGCTTGTAAATTGGATAATAGAATCAGGATACATGACAGAGAGGATGATAGACTAAGATGCACAAAAAGAAATACTTTTTTGGACATGACTGATTTGAGAATATATTTTCATCAGTTGTGCTTATATGATACAACACTTCTCTGTATTCTCTGCTTCCTTCTCTTCCCTTTTTCCCTTCCTGTTTCTGTCTCTATCTCTCTCTTCTTTCTTTTTTCTCCTTATTTCTTTCTTTCTTTCTTTCTTTCTTTTTTCTTTCTTTCTTTCTTTTTTTCTTTCTTTCTTTTTTTCTTTCTTCATTTCTTTCATTCTTTCAGATAATTAAGTGGATAGAATGTCAGCCTTTGAGTCAGGAAAACCTAAATCAAAATCTAGCCTCAGATAATTACTAGCTTATGTCCCTGGGCAAGTCATTTAACCTGTCTGCCACAGTTTCCTTAACTGTAAATTGGGGATAATTATCACACCTACCTCATAGTGTAGCTATGAGGATCAAATGAGATAATATAAATGAGATAATATAAAGCACTTAGCACACTTCCTGGACCAAAATAGGCATTTAAAAAATGCTTGTTTCCTTCCTTCTAGGGAAAAATGTAAGTCTTTAGGGGGAGTACCAGAATGCTATATATGGATTCCAGACGTTGCAGTAGGTCTCACCAGGATGTCACAAGGTTGTGTCTTTAGAAAAACAACAAGCTGATTTCTCTTTTGGAGAATAAAAGTCATAGGGTAACATTATAAGTCTGAGAAATTATATAGAGCCTACTCACGCAAAGAAAATGAGACATTATATTGTGTTAAAGATAAAAATCTATTAGGAATACAGATTTATTATTTTATCAAAACATTACATGGAATATGGTTATCTGATAAAAATCTTTCCTAATAGCCAAGAGAACTTGTCCTATAGGAAAAGTCTGAGGTTTAATTGATAATAACATTTATAGTACTTGCTATGTGCTACCAGTCTGTTAAGGACTTTATAATTATTATTTCAACATCCCTAAGAAATAGGTGCTATTATTATTCCAATTTTACAAAAGAAGACTTGACCAGCATCAACTAAGTAGTAACAAGTTAGTAAGTGTCTGAGGCCGGGACACAGGTATTCCTGACTCCAGTTCCATGTCTCTATCTACTAGTTTTCCTAGCTGTTCCATTCCAAGGACTTTCCAGGAAATTCTAAGTTGTAATGTCTGGGCTAGCTTTCTGGAGGTCCTCCACCAGCCTTGATCTTAGTGGAGGATGCAGAATCTATGCACCCTTTTAACCCACATCTGTGTGGAGACAGAGACATATGTCATGTTTGAACTACAAATAGTCAAATGGGAAGACAAAAACAAGCCAGAAAGATGTAATTTGAGGAAGAAGTCCCCAAGATTGGACCTAATCATGCAAGCTCAGACTTTAGGTTGTTGGGTTGTCAATATACAATCTAGACTGTCAATAATACAGTCTATCAGGAGAGCATTGGGAAGGGGGAAAAACTGGCCCAGATTATTTTCTAATTGAGTAAAAAAGGTAGGAGACAATTTTACTTCACTTTTGGTTTTTAGAAATCTCTTCCAGAGGAAATTGCATTTCTTTCCTTTTATTCTAGAAGTGCTGTCACATGGAGTTGTTGGGGCAGAAATAAAAATATATTTATCAATATTTGTGCCAGAGTAAGTCTCTATTGACCAAGTCAAAGGCTGTAGTTAGATCTATAAAAAGCCTCATGTGCCTTGTTGGGCTAAATACTAAATCAATACAATAAGTTGCTTGCTGATTGTATGTACCCTTCTAAAGCCTACCTATTCAAGGAGATTTTTTCCTTAGCCCTCAAGGTAATTCAAAAGATGTTTGCTGTGCCATTTGGACATTCTATATCCAAAAGTGTTACTGTGTAAGAGACACCTCAATTGTGTTTCTAAATACAGAGGTGTTACATGTTCTTTATGTCCAACAGACAAGCCTCTTTTCTAATAATATAGAGGGGTTAATTTAGATAATAGGTGGGATAATTTTCTGATATAGAAAAGAATACAATGAGACCTTTATCCAATAATCCATCTTTACAGTCACATAATTGACTGAAAGAAGAAAAAAATGAGATCTCACTGGATCTATTGCTTATTGGGGGGGTTTAAGTATAAAATTTAGTAGGAAAAATATAGTTGTGAAGTCTCTAGATTTTCAAAAATGTTCCTATCTACAAATGGCACCCTACTTGAACATCAACATAAAGTCCCAGGACACTATACAATATTCTTAGTAATAATCCACAAATACAAGAGATTAGTCTAATCATAGATGAAATGGATGAAAAAATGTTACCCAGATTTTGACAAGCAGTCTATAGTTTGGGAAAGTATTATAGCTAGATGATGAATTAAAGCTATATTTCAGTGGTAAGTCATTGGACCGGGCTGTGTTTAAGGCACTATGCATGGTGTCTAAGGAAGCTAAACTCTGCAGTCCAGCAAATCTCTATTTCTTTAACATTAATCCTATCTCCAAAAAAATCACAATTATAGATAATCCAAAGTGAAATGAAATGAAAAAATGCATAATAGATATTAAGAGGCTACAATCTTTTGCCAATAATGGTTTGCACACAAGAAATCAGAGAAAACCCATCATCACAACTTTAAATGATCAGAAAATGAGTTGAAAAGGTTCTTTATTATAAACCATTAACAAACGGAGGTGCTGGGTAATGGAGTTGTAATGCCTAGGATGTTTAGGTTAATGGAGAAAAAAGCTTCTTGTTATAAGAATCTAAAGCTAGCTATTCTCAAATAGTCTTGGTGAGAATGAAGTATAAATCTAATGAACATTGAGTTCTTCTTTTCCCAATTTATATTCTGACAAAATACAAGCCAAAAAGGAGTGTCAGGGAAACTAAATGTTACAATTAATGGATAATGGTCACCTTTGTTCCTGTTACAGATTTTGAGGCTATTGATGACAGACCAAAATGGAAGAGAAAATATGGCACCCTGGTGGTTTTAAAAACATAAGTTCCAAAGAACCTACCATTATTATAGCTGATTCCATAAAGACAGTAAAATTGATATAGGAACAAAAGTTTAAGGACATTCATATTTGATATTTTTGTATGTTTATTCTAGAATATCTTATCCAATGAAAAGAATTGATATGTACTAATTTTCTCTATATGCATTTGGTAGGCCTGTAAGAGCCAATTTCTACTCTGGAATTTAAAATCCTCTCCCAATATGTGGTTTCCTATGAGATTCACTAGTGTCCCAAATAAACAGGAGAACATAGAAGTTTGAGAAATGTTAAGTTGGACATAAGTCCAACAGTGAATGAAACTGGGTAAGATACAGGGACCCAGGGATGGCCCCTATGAACTAGTTCAATCACTACCATATAAGCATTCATACAAATTAGATTACAACTACTTCCGTGGAGTAAATTGACTGGGTCAGAAGGGGAGAACCAGAGTTCAGTATTCAGATAAATCTGTTTTTATGTCAGTGATATGAGAATAGTTAACTTCTACTTCTCTCCTTTTTTGAATGGATTTGCACTATAGGGATTTAAATAAGTGACACTTTTAGAGAGATGGGATTCTCTTTTGTCTCTCAGATCCAGATTTCCTACAAACATAGAATACCTAAATTTTGCAAAATAAAAATATAGACACCTGAAACTCTGTTCCCTCATCTTATGAGAATCCAAGAAAACAACTTTACCAGTTTGTTCTTATAATCTCATCCAATTTTTCATCTTATGTGAATATATCAACCCTGAAATAATGCCTAGATATTGACTGATGCGCACTGTCAAACTCTCAATCTCTTGATTTTCCGGATAGAAACTGGCTGAAGATTGTTCCAGAGCAAGGATATTGTTTCATAGTTGTTTTTCATTTAAGTGTGTTAGAGAAGGATCTTAGTATGAAGTGTTTTTTTCTTTATTAAAGCTTTTTATTTTTCAAAACATATGCATGAATAATTCTTCAACATTAACCTTTGCAAAACTTTATGTTCCAATTCCCCCCTTCCCCCATCCCCTCCCCTAGATGGCAGGTAGTCCAATATATATTAAACATGGTAGAAATGTATGTTAAATCCAATATATGCATACACATTTATACAATTATCTTGCTGCACAAGAAAAATCAAATCAAACCAGAAAAAAAGAGAAAGAAAATAAAATGCAAGCAAACAACAACAAAAAGAGTGAAAATGCTATATTGTGAACCACATTCACTTCCCACAGTCCTCTCTTTGGGTGTAGATTACTCTCTTCATGAAGTATTCTAATAGTAATAATAATCATCCTGCATTTTTGAAGAAATGACTAATGCATCGGATCCCAAGAAGTGTGAACTTTTTGAAGTAAAAGAAATAAGGAAAAAAAACTTCTAAAATATGTATTTCATCAAATAGAGTATCTACACAAGTTATAATAGCTACTTGCTCCATGATCA
The DNA here is from genome assembly GCF_016432865.1 of Antechinus flavipes. Taxonomy (NCBI): domain Eukaryota; kingdom Metazoa; phylum Chordata; class Mammalia; order Dasyuromorphia; family Dasyuridae; genus Antechinus; species Antechinus flavipes. The sequence goes on along the minus strand of NC_067401.1, from coordinate 121,796,820 downwards.
GGAGAACCATGAGAAGGTCACCACCTCAAGGATTAAAAAGAGACATTATGGACTAACAAAAAAAAATGGATAGGAAGATGCACAGGAAGAAGCCAAGAAGGGGCAGCTGGGAAGAATAGTGGATAAACTTCTAATTGTGGAGTTTTAGAGGGCCTAAATCTGAGGTCAAATCTGACCTCAGAACTTCTACTAGCTATGTAATCTGGACAAGTTGCTTAACTCCACATGTCTCCAAAGGGGAGAGAGAGAGAGAGAGAGAGAGAGAGAGAGAGAGAGAGAGAGAAGAGAGAGAGAGAGAGAGAGAGAAGAGGGAGGGAGAAAGGAAGGAAGGAAGGGAGAAAGGAAGGAAGATAGAAGGAAGGAAGGAAGGAAGGAAGGAAGGAAGGAAGGAAGGAAGGAAGGAAGGAAGGAAGGAAGGAAGGAAGGAAGGAAGGAAGGAAGGAAAGAAGGAAGGAAAAAAGGAAGAAAGGAAGGAAGGGAAGTAGGGAGGAAAGTAGGGAGGGAGGGAGGGAAGAGGAGGAGGGAGAGAGGAAGGTACAATTCTACATTAGAAGAAGGAGTTCCCCATAAGAGAGTTCTCTATATTAATGAAATCTCCAAGAATTAAAATTTATGATGGCATTTTTACAAGAGAGACAGACAGACAGAGAGAGAGAGAGAGAGAAGAGAGAGAGAGAAAGAGAGAGGGAGAGAGAGAAGAGAGAGAGAGAGAGAGAGAGAGAGAGAGAGAGAGAGAAAACATGGTTCCTGGGGATGGCTTGGGTAAGTTTTTAATTCTTGATTGCCCCTAAATGGTTCCCAAATCTATCATGAATTTTTATAAATTAGATTTTATTCTGTCCATAATATAAGCTAAGAGGAGGAAATCTATTTGTTTGCAGGGACACTTTTAATTGAACATATTTTTCAAAAAATATCTCCAATATTTACAAGTTTAGTTTAGCAGTATATATTGGGAGACAGTAGGATACTGGAAATCATTCTCCACCAGATATTACTATGTGACTTTGGGCAAGTTATTTTACCACTTTGTAGATTGGTGTCAGAAGACCCCAGTTCAAACCCCATCTTTGCTGCTTTTTATAGGCATGACTTGGAATGAGTCACTTAATCTTTTGGTTCTCAATTTCTTCATCTGTAAACTGAAAGGTTAAATAAGATGACCATTAAGTCCCTTCTAAGGCTAAGCCTATGTTGTCCTTGGAAAATAATAGATAAATGGTGCTGTCTTTGATAGGATCATCTTCTCATGTTCTGAGAATTATCTTTTGCTATATTTAAACATTTAAATATATTTGACACTGGTATAGCAAATTCATTACTATTTGTTAAGAAATAAATAGAGTCAAAAAATGTGTCAACTGAGAATTGCTTGGGGACAGAGGATAATAATCTGCTTTAAAGGCATCTTTACTTATTTTTCCCAACCCAATTTAAGAATCTAAAAAGAGTAGCTTTTCACAGTAGAATTAAGGTATTTAAAAAAGGCCTCAGGAATTGATCCTTTGTTTTAAAACACCAAAAGCAAAACAAAGCAATAAAATTATTTTAAAAGAACACATGTAGGGGATAAATGAATTAAATATTAATACTACAATACTATCATTAAACTTATAATAGTTACATTTGACTTACTAATTTACTCTAAACATTCTATGACTTCATCTATATGGATTCTGCCTCAGCTGAGACAAAGAACACTTTCTTATCTTCTGTTTCTGTCACACCTGGTGAAATAGTAAATTCCTAAAATACTAGGGGAAATCATAAAGAATTAAGATTAGAGAGTACTTTTAAATAGTAATGATTGAAGGTTAAGACAGTAGCACTTAAACTCTGCCAGGTTCTATACATTGAAAAACTATTGACTGCTATCTAAGCAAGATATTAGAATGGATTTTCAAGATCAGCCCATCAGCTCATCACCAGGAAGTTGGATACTAAATAATGAATGATTGGGTCATGGAAACTCATGAAACAAAACATAACACATAATAGCTCTTGGTCCTGGGCAACCTTATTCTGCTTCTGCTATGATGATGGCAGAGTATGCAAAGATACATACAAAAGATCAGAAGATGCAAAAGAACCCAAAATTTTTAGACCATCTAAAATAATAACTCTAATGGTGATATCTTATTCAATAACAAATTTGACATTCTCTGAAAGGGAAATAAAACATATTGATAGCAACAAGAATAAAATGGGGAAATAAAAGGAATTTTCAGCTAACTGGGAAGATAGCTCAGTTCACAGATAAGAAGCAGGTAAAGAAATTGGAAGAGTTGGTTTTATTCTAAGTCTAAAGACAACAGGATTATATGGGTTATTAAGGAAGAATGAGCATCTCTGGTGTAAGGGCTTATCTACCTCTGGTGTCCATCTGGCACTCCATTCTCACCTGGGACTCCAAGGAGATATAGCATACAAAGTAATCTCATTCTGATAATCCATCTCAGCAAATGGGCTAAATCAGATTGAGGGTAACCAGCAGACCTCACACTCATTGTTGAGTTAGGAATATCTACCCCAAGCATATGAAGACTTCCCCTGGCAGAGTGAGCAGATGAGAACACTTTGTTCCAATAGCCATAAGACAACTGAAGCAAGCACCATGCAATGCTTAAAGATTGGTCAGACTTTGAAAATGTCAAGGTCATCCACTGCATCATGGGACATAACCAGTCATCCTGACTTTTGTCTTGCCATCAGACTTTGATGATTGTAGAAGAGAGAGTGATGAGCATTTTTAAAATGTATACAAAGAAGATATCTACTTTATACACTAATAACATCTTCCAAAAGATATAGAAACATGAACATTGATGAAGGACTTGACATGACCCTATACGTTAAGTATATAATATGCTGTTACATGCGGTGACTTCAATGCACAGGTAAATTTACTTGGACACATCCCTGAAAAAGTGCCTATTAACTATCAAGAGGCAGCATGCATGATACAGTGGAAAGATTACTGAATTCAGCATCATAGGACCTAGGTTTAAATCCCAACTCTATCACGTAATTAGTGAGTGACTTTGAACACGTTGTTTAACCTCTCTATAAAGTTTTTCTATTAAGTAAGCAGGTTGTATGGATCAATGGTGTCAAACTCAAATAGAAATAGATGCTAGCCAGACAGTATATTTGCAACCTAAGTTCAACCGCCACTTCTACACATATGACTTCCAAATGAGAATATCTAGGACAATGTCTCTCTCAAGCACCAGTTTCTTATCACCATTTACCTAATGAACATTTCCAATGAAATGTATCATGGGCATCTGAATCTTAAATTCAATATGCCCAAAATAAAACTCTTATCTCCCCACATACATACTCCCAACCCACTCCTCAAACTTTCCTATTTCTGTGAAAGGCAATATCATTGCTCCTGTGACTCAGGTTTGTAACTTTGGATTCTTCTTTTATTTACTCTTCATATCCAATCAATTACCAAGTTTTATCAAGTCTACCTCCACAACATCTCCTGCAGTCATCCTTTATTTTCCACTCACATAGCCATCATTGTACTTCTCCTCACTTCCAGTCTTTTCCTTATTTTATCTATCCTTCTCATAGCTTCCAAAGTTATCATCTTAAAACATAAGTATAACTCCTTTAGCTCTCTCTTCAAGAATCACCAGTAACTCAATGTTGGCTCCATGAGTTCAGCATCTCAAACACTTTACAAATCTGACTCCAGATTTTTCACATTGCTCTCCTTTATGGACTCTGCATTCCAGCCAAACTGGACTTCTTGCTGTTCCCAGACTCAGCATTCCATCAACCAGCTCTGCACTCTAGTGTGGGTTGTCTTCACACCTGGATTGTACTTCCTCCTTCTCCTATACCTCTCAGAATCCTTAACTTCCTCCAGGGATTAGCTCCTGTAAAACCTCCTAAGAAAACTCTATCATGATTCCCCGTGTTTCTTAATGTGGTCTTCTTCCTCAAATTATCTTTGTTTTTGTTCTTGTTTTTACCCGTTTTTTATCCTTGCTTTTTATTTCCCAGTAAAATGTCAACTCCTTTGGGGCAGAGATGGTATTTCATTTTTATGTTGTTTTTCCAGTTCCCAGTACAGTAATTTGCATATAGTAAGCACTTAATGCATGTTTGTTCTCTTTAAATAAATTTTTATTGTTATCTTTTGTTTTTTTCCATTGCTTCTATATCTCTCTTCATTTATCTTTCTAAAAAAAGACATCTCATAAATTAATTTTAACACAGAAAAATAATAATGATAATAGCAACAATAATAACAAAGCAATAATAATATAGCATCTACTATGTGCCAGGCACTGTGCTAAGTCCTTTACAAATATTATCTCATTTTATTCTCATAAAATCCCTGAAAAGTAGATGTTATTAACATCCCTATTTCATAGATAATTAAACTGAAGCAAATAGAAGTTAAATGATTTGCCTAGGAACACATAGCTAGTAAATATGAACTCAGTGAACAAAATGAAGAAGATGAGTTCAAATCTTACTAAGCTTTGTAAACTTTGTAACTTCTTCACTTTGGGCCCAGCATTCTATTCACTATATCATAAATATTAAATGAGTAATGAAACATCTTTTTTTTAAACTGACAAAACCAATCAATATGTTGTGGGGGGAAATCTGACATTTTTATATACAGTTTTCCATAACTAATGATTTTCTAGCTCTATAAAGGAATGGAAGATTTCTTCCTATGTCTCTTTTTGGAGGCTACCTTGTTCTTTGTAAAGAACAAGCTTGTTAATAAATAGCTCAGGTCTGATCAAGTAGTAAGTATGAACTCAGTGTGGGCTTAGTAAAATTTGAAGTCATCTTCTTAACTCTTAGCCTAACATTCTATTCACTATACCATAAATATTAAATAAGCATGAGATTTTTTAAACAACATAACCAATTAATAAACTGAAAAAATCTGACATTTTATATGCAATGTTCCACATCCAAGGATTTTCTGCCTCTGCAAAGGAATGGAAGATTTCTTCTTGCACCTCTTTTTTGAGGCTACCTTGTCCTTATAAAGTACATGTTCCTTAATAGCTCAGGCCTGATCATTCAGCCAGACCAGAACTTACCTAATTATGCTATAAGGCATCTCTGACCCTCCCTGCATCTCTCCATCTTGTCCATAGATACCTTTCACTGAAATAACTGCTATACTTATATAGAGATTCAAGGTTTGTTAAACACTTTACTAATATTATATCATCTTTTCTTCTGTTCTTAATAAATCCCCACTGACTCTTAGGAACCAACCACTTCCCTGACTAAATGCTCATAAGCCATTCATGCTAAGCCTTTAATAATATATTATAATATAAGCCTTTAATAATATATACTAGAATTTTTCCTGGAATCAAATTAGTGAGTTTGATTACTCACTTGCCTATAATTTAAAATTCCCACCCACTTTATTTTTAAAATATAGAAGCAACATTTGTTCTTCTCTAGTCCTGTAGCACCTGTCTTATTCTCCAAAATTTTTCAAAGATCATAGATATCCCGCCAAGAATCATATCCTCCAGTTTTTTCAATGCCCAGGACTTTATCCATGCCTGGTAATTTAACAATATCTTAAAGACAATAAAACATTATTTGGCTTTCCATTTAATTTAGAATTGGATTCATTGTGAATCACTTATTTTTAATCTCTCCAAATCCATCTAATGATCAATCATTCTCTTTGGCAGAGAAAGAGAAGAAAATGAGGAGTTGAGTAATTTTGCCTTTTCTGACTTATACAAGATCATCATCTTGACCACACCATTCAGCTGTCCATTTTCTTTCTTGACCTTGCTCTTAACCACAATATAGCTTTAGAAGGCCCTTTTTTTCTGACTTTTGCATTCAATACCAATCTCAGCTCATGCTAAGCTTTAAGTCTTGTGTTGTTATTGTTACAGGACTGTGGAACTCTTTCATATTCTTGCACTGTTACTTCAACTTCTATACATATTTTTTCCTAAAATCTAAGTTAATAAAATAAATTTTTTTAAAATTTAACATGTAGATTATGAACTTTTAAAAAAATATTTTGATCATTGAATTTCAATCTATTTGCTTTCCTTTGTACTTGTATTTATTTTATTTTCTGTATTTAACAACATTATTCTGAGAGGGGGGCCATAAGTGTCACCAACTTACCAGCTGGGATTCTTGACACATAAAAAGTTAAGAACCCCTGTTTTAAATGGGAAAAAATATTGAATTAGATTAGGTTGTCTCTTCTATAGTAGAGCCCCAACTTGTATTCTTCTCAACTGGTTTGTTCATGTTTCATTAAAATGTAATAACCACAAAAATGCTTCTTTCATTAAAATAATAATACCTTCCATTTATATAGTGGCACTTTAATCACAATATTCCTATGGGGTAGAAAGTACACAGATTATCACCAGATAAGGAAGCTAATATTCAGAGAGGTTGTTATTATTGTTATTCAGTTGTTTCCATCGTGTCCATCTCTTCTTGATCCCATTTGGTGTTTTCTTGGCAAAGACATTGGAATGGTTTGCCATTTCCTTCTCTAGCTCATTTTACAGATGGGGAAACTGAGGCAGTTAAGTGACTCGCCTAGGATTACACAGTTAGGAAGCATCTGAAGACAGATTTTAACTTAGATCTTCCACACTTGACAATCTATATTACCTAACAAAACTGACAGGTGTCAGTCAGAACTTGAGCCCAAATCTCTAGGTTGATTCCAGTATTTGTTCGAACATGCTTCCAAGAGACATATGACATTAAATCACTGTCCTTGACTTCTCAAGATATCACAGAATCATGTCTCCTTCATTCCAGTCATGCTTTCACCTTTCTTTGTCTTTTCTGCTGAACTGTTTTCCTAGTTTCTTCCCTCCCAGCAGGAGTCACAATGTAAATTCAGGTTGGCCCATGTTTGTGTCGGTTTTTTCCTAGGGGAGCTGTTTGTTCTAATAAAGTCAAGCCTCTTTTCTTGTCTTGTAAGTGGGGACTTTTGATGGGGGAAGTAACACTTCACAGCTTCAGCAATCTCCAAGTTGACAGAGAATTTCTTTGATCTCTTACCACTATCTGGGGGTAGTTTGGAAAATTATTTTGGGATTAAATGTCTCTCCTTCCAAAAATACTCACCTTAAAAATGTGAGTGCAGTTCTTGAATCCAGCAGTCTGAGGTTTTGAGTGCCTAAAATTGAGACTGTGACAGCTACATAAATATTAAATGAGCAATGAGATTAAAACTGTTTCATTACTGTTTGAACTTTGAGTGAGGCTAAGACCACAGTTACATATACCTGGAGGGAGAACCTAATTTTGAAAGGACCTTGATATTTAATTTGGAAAATTTTAAGAATACAGTGTAACATGTTACTCTTCAAAATGAAATATATATGTTGTATGCATATGTAAATATATATATATGTACATATATATACACATATAAGAATAGAGAGAGAAAAAGAAAAAAAAAAAACCTGTTCAGTGTTCCCAATTTGTGATGATGATGATAGCTAGCATTTATATAGTGCTTCAAGATCTGCAAATCACTTTACCCTCATTTTTGTGCTCACAGTAATCATGGAAAGAAGGTTCTATTATTATCCCCATTTTACAGATAAATAAACTGAGGCAGACAGAAGTTAAGTGATTTGACCAAGGTTATATAGCTAGTAAGAGTCTGAGGTTGGATTCGACCTCAGTTGTTCCTGAGTCCAATATTCTAACCATTTGGATACACATAAGGTAACCTTTTTGTGTCACGGAGCAGACTGGTGATGAAGCATATGTACCTTTTCTCAAAATAAGGTTTTAAATCCAAAAAATATATAATATTTCCAAGGAAACCAATTATATTTGTATGAAGATTAATATTAATAATGATAACCAGGTAAAGAACCTGTGAGCTAAATACAAATTTGGCTTATAATTCAATTTCAATAAATGAACATTTATTAGATGCCTACTGTATTCTGTTCTTATAATTCCAGTAATGTGGCATAGTGGTCGGCACATATTAGGAGTTTAATAATGAATATTAATATTAATAATATATGTACAAGATACTCTAGTAGACTTCAAAGATACAAAAATAAAAATAAAAGTATCTGCTCTCAAGGAGCTTACATTCCACTGAGAAAACACAATGTAAATACAACACGATGTAAATACAAAGTATATAGATATGTCCTCCAACAGACTGTGGCCTGATCATGGAAGGCTCCTGGCTTCTTATGGATACTTTTATTCCACTTCTATTTAAATCAAATGGAACTCCCTACAGGGCAGATAAATTTGGCCTTACAGAGACTGATGAGCTTATTTTCCTGAAGCGGCATGTTGTCTTTGAACTTCTTCACTGATGTAATTCACAGCCGTTTTGCTTTTCCATTTTTTTTTAGAAACTAATATACCAAAACCATATAGTATGTGTCTGATTAGTTTGGTACATTATTGAATTAAGCTATACAGTTTATATGTGTATATTCAGGGAGTCGGGGGATTTTGCTATAAGCTGTATATTAATATCTTAGATGATCTATTTTAAGCTGGCATCCTCCATTCAGATACTCCAAATTGCAAGGCAAAAAGAATTAACTCCAATTCTAACATAAGGTCCAAAAAAAGAAAATAGTAAGCCTCCTAGGAGTAAATATGTCACATAGCTTTTTTCACAAGTGCCATATTAGCCAGGTAAAAGAATAAAAGAAAAAGTAAAGATTTTGGAGCATGATGGTTTATTCTCTAAGTTAATAAAGAACAGAGCTACCATGGGGAGTCTTCCTTGAGAGCTCTTCTATTTGTACAATAAGGAAGCATATGGACCAGGAGCTAGTTAGGATGTGTGACTTTTAATAATGCATAAGATTAAATAATTTTCAAATATGATAGAAAAGAAAAAATAGTCATTAACACAAGGAACACAAAAGATACAGAACTGAATGAAGCTTTAATAGTGTAGTAAATAATGAATGGAAAAAAGAACAAATCATAGGAAACAATTAACAATTATGTGAAAGAAAATTATAATAATGAGACTACATACTAAAGTTAATGTAATGGATCTAGCTCAGTCCTCAGAGGGAAAAATCAAGAACACACACACAGAAAGGGGAGAGAGAGAGAGAGAGAGAGAGAGAGAGAGAGAGAGATTTCTGAGAATATACAATAACAAAATAAACCAAAAAGAGATTAATAGACTGAATATATAAGTTAAGAATTAGAAAAAATCAATAAACCTAAAATGAGAACAAAAGAGGAAATATTGAAAATTAGAGGAGAAATAGATAAATTGGAAAGAAATAAATGATAAAACAATTACAGAAGATCCAAATATCCCAATTCCCCTAGAGAGAAGTGGAGAGAAAGAGAAAGGAGTCTAAAATGGAGACAATTTTCCAGTCAATGAGTTCTCCCTTCTCCATGGAATTATTTTTTTCTGCTCTGGACCACACCTTATCTAAAAATGTCCCCATCCAGAGAAAAGAGAAGCAGGTGAATGAAGGAACAGAGGCTAAAACTCATTCTCAAAAGGGAAGGGCTCAGCATATGGGAGTCAGTGAAAAGGTAGGGGGACTTTGAGGAGGACTAGCAGTGGGGGGAAGCTGAACTTGGCACCAAGAAGGTTACATAACATGAACCAGCCTCAAATTTTGTGCCAGCAATTTACATGAGTTTCGGTGACTGTTTACATTGCTGTTTATTTAAAAATCAGTACTTATCTTGGCCACCGCAGCAACAACCCATAGCTGACATAAAAATATTGGACACCTTCATTACACCCAAGTCACCTAGATTCAATACAAATCCCTGTTCTGCTTTGTGGTCACAGTTCCCACCCCCCATCTTTTCACTCCCCTACTCCCCCACCTTTCCTTGGAAGCCACAACAAGGACGTCACAGTATTAAAGACAACTCTGACCTTAGCAGGGAGGAGGGAAAAGGGGTTCCAGACAGTCTCCTTAGTGCCCTCACCCAAACTTCACTCAGTAACAATCTTCCATTGCCAAGGCTAGCCTGAAACTTTCCTAAGATTCAGAGATTTCTAGGTTTGGAAGAGACCTCCAAGGATTAGTTGCCCAAGCCTTCAACCTCTCTAAGGGTCAACATCTAAATAAATCACTACAAGAGATTAGCCAGTGTTTATTTTGTTCTCAAAGATATCTGGAGGGTTGGATTCCTGTGAACTCACACTCTCTGTTTTTGTTAATTTGGGATGGTTGGTATTGGGGTTTTTTTTTCCTCCATCTATCCCTCCTCCTTTCATCATTCTTGAAGACAATCATATTATAACAGGAGATCATAAAGACTTGGAGCTGAAAGGGATCTTAGAGGTCATCTAATCCCACCCCTCTTTTTACAGATGAAGAAACAGGCCAAGAAAGGTTAAATCAAAGGTCGTAGCTTTAGAGCCATAAGGAACTTTTGGGGTCATTTAGTCTCACCATTTTATAGATGAAGAAACTGAAACCCAAAGAGATTGATTAAGTGATTTGCCCAAGGTCACTCAGATAGTAGCCCACAGAATAGTTGACATTTATATAAGGATTTTAAGGCTGACAAAAAGCTTTACATACATTATCTCATTTGATCTTTACTATAGCTTTGCCAAATAGGAGCTACTGGTATTTTTATCCCCCTTTTACAAATGAGGAAACTGAGGTTCAAAAAGAGTAAATTACTTGGTTACCACAGTCACACAACTGGTAAGTGTTAAAAGTGAAATTCAAATCTAAGACTTCTTTTCTTTTCAAAGAAAACCTAAATTCCCTTGTTATGGGTGCTACATATCATATTCAAGCCATTTATGGCCCATGCCCCTGGTTACTATCACCTCTAAAAATACTAACTTCACACAAACTGATTTTGATCCTTAAAAATGTGAAAGCTTGCCTTTACTTCCTCCTCCTGTCACTAACTATCCTTGGGATCTTGAGCCCCCAAAATAGCTAATGACAGTTACACAAAATAAAACCCTCTGGTTCTCAGTTAGCTGCTACATAAAATAAGAGAATAAATGGCCTTTAAGATCCCTTCCCAGGTCTAAATCTACAATCTACAAATAAAAGGATTTTAAAAGGTTGAAACAGGAGGAGAGCATTCCAGACAGAAGCACAATGAGAAAAAAGATTAAAGATGGGGAACAATAACAGTTTGGAGAATTTTTGGCAATCCAATTTAACTGGAGCACAGAATTCAGATAGGAGAATAATAGAAGATGATTCAGAAAAAGGTAATTTTGTCTCAGATTGCAGAGAATCTTACATATCACGCTGAGGCGTATGAATTTTATTTGTTTGGTATTGAGAAGCAGGAGAACAGATAATGAAACAGTTCTTCTATCTGTACAGGCTCTTGAATGTTCCATTTACTATCAAGCATAATTTCTTTATCAGAATCGCTTAACATAAGAAGCAGTAGTTGGTTGGTTGTTGTCCTTCATTCTTGAAAAGGACTAAAATGACATCACTATATTGAAGTCAAGGTAGAATGTGTGCATCTGTGGTGGTTTGGACTAATATAAGTTTTGAAGCCTTTATCACAGGTTGGACACAAGTAAGTCCACATTAATCTTTGGTGTGGAAAAAAGCAATAACAATAATGAATGGAAACAATAAAAATTTGCTTTTAAAATGATAAAAAGAAATGAAGATTAGTAATGGATCACACCAATTTTTTCCATGTATTCATGGAGGAAAGCATCCAAATAGAAATGTCTGTGTCATGCATATGATCTTTGACTTAGAGAACTTTTTGGTCCTGAATGTTTCAGTAACACTTTTCTAGGTTCATCCCTGCAATAACAAACCCTAGAGTCATACACAAAGAATTGCTGACATTGTCAGGTGAGCAAGCCACTAACTTGAAACATCATAGCATGCCCTGGGCTTCTCAGGAATCTGGAGATCTAGGTTCAAGAACTGCCTCCACTACTAACTGATAACTCTTGGCAAGTCACTTCTGTGCTCTAGTGGTTTCTTCATCTTTACAAAGAAAAGTTGGCCTAGAAAGTTATTCCTGACCTAATATCATTTAAAGTTTAGAGTGTTAAATGTATACCAAAATGCTGTCAAATACCATTAAAATGTATTAATAAAAATCAGGTAACTTTAGATAAAGGGCAACTAGGTGACACAGAGTAAAGACTGCTTGGTCTAGAGTCAGGAAGACTCATTTTCCTGAATTTAAATCTGACCTCAGACACTCCCTAGCTGTGCGACCCTTGATTACTCATTTCACCCTATTTGTCTCAGTTCCTCATCTATAAAATGAACTGGAGAAGTAAGTGGCACACCACTCCAGTATCTTTGCCAAGAGAAGCCTAAATGGACTCAAGAAGAGTTGGACACTCCCCAAATGGGATCAAGAAGAGTTGAACACTACTATAAACAAATGAACAACAACATTTAGAAGGGTTGAAAACACAACAGTAAAACTAAAAACTTCTATACTGGAGGAGAGAAATGGAAGAGAACACAGGGGGAAAAATGGAACCAAGGAAGATAGACATTTTATAGTGTTTCCTATCAACTCAAGTTTCAACCTTGCCTCTAGCATCTGCCTCTTTAAGACACTTCTTTCAGCTAGCTCATGAACAAGATGGGGATAATAGTGTTTAAGGTTTGCAAAACACTTTATATTCATTTATGACGACAATACTTGCACAATAACCATTTTAAGATCATTGTAAGGAAGTACTTTGTAATGTTTAAAGTGTTCTAGAAATGAGAATTGTTGTAGCTATTATATAATGTAGTAGACTGAGAGAAAATCTCCAAACCAGTAAAAAAGATACACACTGAACAAATCCAACCATTCTGGAGAGCAATTTGGAACTATGCTCAAAAAGTTATCAAACTGTGCATATCCCTTGATCTAGCAGTGTTTCTACTGGGCTTATACCCCAAAGAGATATTAAATTAGGAAAGGAAATCACATGTGCAAATATGTTTGTGGCAGTCCTCTTTGTAGTGGCTAAAAACTGGAAGTTGAATGGATGTCCATCAATTGGAGAATGGTTGAATAAGTTATGGTATATGAATGTTATGGAATATTATTGTTCTGTAAGAAATGATCAGCAGGATGAGTTCAGGGAGGCCTGGAGAGACTTACATGAATTGATGCTAAGTGAAATGAGCAGACCCAGGAGATCATTATACAAGGCAACAACAAGATTATATAATGATCAACTCTGATGGATGTGACTCTCTTCAACAATGAGATGATTCAAACCAATTCCAATTGTTCAGTAAAGAAAAGAATCAGCTACACCCAGAGAGAGAACTATGGGAAATGAATGTGGACCAAAAACATAGCATTTTTACTCTTTCTGTTATTGTTTGCTTGCATTTTTGTTTTCCTTTTCAGGTTTTTTTCTTTTTTTCTAGATCTGATTTTCCTTATGTAGCAAGATAACTATATAAATATGTATACATATATTGGATTTAAAATTTAAAATTTTAACATATTTAACATGTATTGGACTACCTGCCATCTAGGGGAGGGGGTGGAGGGAAAGAGGGGAAAAATTGGAGCAGAAAGTTTTGCAAGGCTCAATGTTGAAAAATTACCTATGCATATGGTTTGTAAATAAAAAGCTATAATAATAAAAAAAGAAAGGTACACATTGGCTGTGTGACCCTTAATGGGTCACAACCTCTGCATAACTTTTTTGAACCCATATGTCAAAAGAGAGAATTGGACCTAGGTTTTTAAAGTTTTGAGAATGATCAAATGGATAGAACCATACTGTCATCCTCTTCCACACTACAATTTCCATTAGTAGAGGGAGTTTCCACATTTAGGAATTCCCTATCCCGATTAAATCACATGTACATCCCAACCCTTAATATCATTATCAGATGAAGATACTCTTCTGAAAAAAAGGGAGTGAAGGGGTTGGGGGAATCTTTAATCCTTGGAAGTTTTCATTTTGATTCTTGGAGACACAATAAACTTCTAAAATGGAGGAACATAGGACTCAAACAAGAGGACCCATATTAATCTTAGTAGTTTGAGTCCAGTAATTTTACTTCTCTAGTCCTGATTTTCTCCTGGATAAAAGAAACATCAGGACATTATCCTCCTTACTTCACAGAGTTGAAAACTGAGGTAAACATGTTTAAGTGATTTACCCACAGTCATGCAGGTAGTAAATGTCTGAAACCAGATTTTAATTCAGGTCTTCTTGCCCCTGGGTTCATATTCTATCAACTCTATTCAGTCCATTTGGAAATAGGGGAAAAACAACTCATCTAAAACAGTATTCTATGGACCAGCCTTCAGATATCAGGGTTCTATTTTTGTTTTTAGCAGGAGAGAATAAGGATCAAATCACTGATTTGTGATTTCCTCTCTGGTGAGACAAATTCAGGTGCCCCATAATCCTCTTTAAGTAACATCTTGCCCACAAAATCTGAAGGTGTCAGTAGCAAAACATGGAATCTGGTCACCTGATTCCAAGGCCTTCATTCTATTCACTGGAATCCTAGATTATGGAATTGCCTGCTCACTTCCTGTTTTTGTTGAGTTATTTTAGTTTATCTAACTGTTCGTGACCTTATTTGGGTTTTTCTTGGCAAAGATACTGGAATGGTGTGCCATTTCCTTCTCCAGCTCATTTTACAGATGAGGAAACTGAGGCAAAACAGGGTTAAATGAATTGCCCAGGGTCACACAGCTAGTAAGTATCTGAAGCCCCATTTGAACTCAGAGTTCTCCCAACTCTGGCCCAGCTCACTATCCACTACATGACCTACCCTACACTTCCTAATAATACTTATTTAGTAGAATTAGGGGTAGAGACTGGACCTGTGATTTCCCAGGATAGGGAGTTCTCAGTGAGGGTCTTCTTCTTCCAATGCATCTTTTCTACAACTTATAAACATAGAGAGTTAACCTAAAGTGGTTAAATAACTTTATCAAAATTATAAAGTCAGTATTTTTCAAAGATGAAGATAGTCTTTCTGATTTTAAGACCAGAGTTCTATGTACATTATCATTATCATACTTCTCTGTTATTAAAAGCCCAGATGGTTTAATGGTTTAATATGGTAAAATGGTAATATGGTAAATATATATATATATACATACATACATATACATATATACATACATACATATACATATATATGCATACATACATATACATATATATATACATACATACATATACATATATACACATACATACATATACATATATATGCATACATACATATACATATATATATATACACATACATATATATATATATCAGGCCCCTAAGGTATTTTACTAAGATGCTAATTAACAGTCAGTTTTTACTTATCTATTTGTACATTATCCTTAGAAGAATATACGCTAAAGCCATTTGACTGAGGATGCTTTAGAAGGAAGGAAATCCTGATCATTCTTTCAGCCAATATCTGCTGAGTCTGGTTTTCTGTTTAAATAAAAATAGGTGCATTTTAAAAATATGCATTAATTCAAACACCTACTCTGTGATGAAATGACAAAATAAAACTAGAGTCCTTCTCAAGGAGCTCATCTAGAAGATAAAACATATAATCCTAAAGAGAATTAACTATAAATGAAATATTAAGAACACACGAAAGAGCTGTGACCTTTTCGTCATAGCTAGGAAGTTTTGGTGAGAAAATTCCCTCCAATATCACATTTTTTTTTACAAATGAGGAAACTAAGGTCCAGGGAAGTGAATAAATGAATAAGTATTTATTGTTTATTAATTGCAAAGTACTGTGTTAAGTGCAACAAATATATAGAGAAAAATGAGATAATCTCTGTTCTCAAAAAACTCATTTTTAGTAGAATCGGAAATGCTTATTAGGGGAGAAACCATGAATCAGAGATTTCAGCAGCAAATCAGTCAGAAAGACTAGTGGTTCTTGGGGTACATCAGCAAGGCAAATGATAATGCATCTTTTCTAGTGTCACTGACATTAATGAAACCATATCTGACAAACCAACATGACAAAGACTTTGAATGTGAGAACTTGTTTTCTGAAGCTTCAGTAACTTTGAGGAAGGGAAGTTGAAAGCATCCTATGCTGCTGCACTTATGGAACAGTTGTTATGGCCTATCTTCATAAGAATTGATCAATTTGATAATGAATTGAATATTGATTGATTATTGATGGCTATGGAGGCTGGGCTAGAAGCAGAACTGGGGATCTGTGGGATATTGCTATTCCCGAAACTTACATACCTATCAATAGCAAATTGGTGTTAGTGGTAGCAGGGATAGTAGGCCCCTTCTCCACAGGGCTTACTGTGGAGCTAGTCCGAAAGTGAGGCCATAACCTGAAAAGCACAACTATTTCAGAGTCTCTTATGAATAGGATTCTGGATTGTCTTCAGGAGGAGGTAATTGAGGAGAGAAAGTGGTAGTTGAGGAGCCGTTGTAGTTTGATCCACCTGGTACACCTTATCTGCTGTCTCTTCCTCAGGAAACTGCTGTTTTGGCTAGGCTAGCTTTCCTGAGGACTTAAAACTAGTTCCTCTTGCTCCAAATTCAAGGAATTACCTGAAGCATAGATTGTCACCTGTGACTCTGGGCAAATATTTCTTCAAAACCTCCTAATTTGCTCTCATATTCTTCAGATACTTAGAAATTCATATGTATATTAATATACAGACATATACATAATTATATGTATGTAATTATTATAAGTAATTATATGTATATAAATTTATAATATATATAATTATATGTATATTATATGTAAACTTATCTATAGCAGATTTTAGATACAATGCATAGTGTACATAGATATGTATTACGAGTTTTATAATAGGCATTTAATGAAGTTTGCTAAATTGAATTAAATTGGAATTAAATTAGTTGAGAGAAACTGGCCCTGCTTACAGCATTCAGATTCCAACTTCATTTTCAACACTTCTCAATATAGATTGAAATGTAAGGGGGGTGAGAGGAAAGAAGGAGAGGGAGAAGTCCTTTCAAGTGTCAAAAGAAAAACCAACCCACAAAATATTTTTACCCTTAATTTAAATTATTGTTTTTCTAGGGAAATTTAATTTGAAAAAAAATCTTTTTCTAATTAAATGGAAGACTGTGCTATGCAAACAATAAAGATTCTTGTTTGAAAGTAATTCATGCCCTTGCTTCTAGGACTACCAAGGGAATTGGGGGAGAAAAAAAACATTTGAGCGGCCCAGAACTTGTGTTTTGTCAGAGCCAAAGAGAATTCACAGCTCTAAAGTTTTCACGTCAGTTCTCAATTTAAAAGCCACAAGTGTTGAGTGGGTTCAGACCTCAGCAAGACACATCTTCTCATCTCTAGAAATGACTATATTTGATCTCTCTCCGGGTTTTTTATGCATGTTCCTCTTCCCCTCTCTCTCTCTTTCTTGCTATGGTTGGCCTAAAAGGTTAGAGAAAGCATGATTAGACCAATTGGGAAAGAGTTTCTAATACTCTGGTATAGGACTAAGCAGTCTAGCCAAATTCCGTTCATTAGTGAAGGCGCCAGGGTGAGTGTGGCCACTAAGAATGCTGGGTTTGGTTCTACAGAAGTGCTAATATCGAATAAGCCCTTTCCTGTTTCCTGGGAGGCTGTGTGGACAAGGGAAAAGTAGATGGGTCTGAGAATCCAAGGTTTGGATCAGATTCCCAACCCAGTCACTGACTCACGTATGGCTCTGGCAACTTTCAGCCCTCTCAGATTTGCAGCTATCCTGTTTCTGTATCTCTGTTGCTATCTTAATATTCACTCTGCATGTGTCAGCAATTATGTTGTCCATAGGGTCATGGAATCTGTGAGTTAGAAGCAACCTCAAAAGTCATCTAGTCTAACCTTTACACTTAAGGAGTATCTAAGGGAATATTTCTACAGGTATAGTACAGGCAACAAGTGCTCATCCATTCTCTGCTTGAAGACCTCCAAGGAAGAGGAGTCCACTATCCTTTAGAGACATACCCATTCCTAGAAGCTAAACTTTGAAGACATATTTTTGCAACTATGTGAAATTGATACATCCCACTCCGAAGCCACCCCCAATGCCAACAAAAAAGCTCTATTTGAGAAGGCAGAACATTTCTTGACAATAAATAAAACCCCAATATAAATAAGAAAATCATAGATCCCATATAATGTTGCTATAATGATCATCACCATATTTTGCCCTTTATTTATATAAAGTCAGCAAACTTCAATTATCAGGAATTTGATCCTGCAATTTAGGCATGCAGTCACCAGGTGGCAGTGATCCCTTGGCCATATAGACAGAGTAGAGACCTTTGCGGGTTTTGCCTGAAATTTCTCTGCTCAGGCTCTTAAAATATATGTATATTCATGAACTGTCTACTTTTAGTTGTTAAAAAGATCATTCTTCACTACAAAGATTGACCCTAAGTGACACTGATCACCCACTATTTTTTGTGGCATTTTCCATTGCAAAAAAGATTATCTTTTTAGAGCATGGGACACCATGCCTACCATTTGGATATTCTATGGTGCTTGGCCACAGCTTAATGATCTGCTTAGGTTTGGGGCTAGATCTGAGAGTTCCTTGAAATCCAGAACTCCCAGAGAAAGAAATTCCCTCTATACCAGTTAGCACTTTCACAATGGATCAAATGAGATAGTATATATAAGGCCTTATACATAAGGCACTTAATCTTATGCCCAACACGTAGTGTTTTTGTTGTTTTACAGTTATTTTTCCATGTATCCAACTCTCCCATATTGCATTTTCTTAGCAAAGATATTTGAGTGGTTTGTCATTTCCTCCTCCAACAGATGAAGAAACTGAGACAAACAGGGGTAAGTGCCTTCTCCAGAATCACACAACCAATAAGTGTCTAAGGCTAGATTTGACGTCAGGAAATTGAATCTTCCTGACTCCAAGCCTAGGACTCTATCCACTTCACCATCTAGCTGCCTTGCTGGCACTAAATAAATGCTTGTTCTCTTCCTCTTCTCTCCAATTTTCAGGCTTTCAGAAGTACCCAAAGCCATGCAAGGTGAAGGATTTGCTCAGGGTCTAGTATTTGAGCCTATGCTTTCTTAGCTCCAAAGTCAGCTGTCTTTTTATTCCATTACTCTGCATATTCTTGGTTTAGAGATCCAGAAAGCTCAATTTCCCAAGGTGTATGTAACTGGAAGCATGGATTTCGAAAATGGTTCCACTCAATTATGCTTGTCTAGAAGAACAAATGCTTTGTTAAAGTAACAAAGCATGACATCTGGTTTATCTCTAATTACTAATTACAGGCACAGTATTACACAATTTAGAATCAGATTTAAAGAAATGCTACACTCATGTCATGTCATTAGTGTTAAAACTCCCTCCATCCATGCCAAACACAGCCCCTCCTGGCCTGCACTGATTGTCTCCTAGGGCTGCTTGGGCAAAAAGTAACTCATCTAATGGTCAGTCTTTAGACCATAAGAGTATCTGACTTTAGCTGGAATCATCTTAAAATGACAGCCATTCAGTCTATCCCTAGGCCTGTGCTCCAAGTCTTGATAGGATTTTCTAAAATTTGCCATTTTCTGACAGAGCCTTCCAGAATCCAAGCTCACATTTGCATCATGAGAAAGCATCTGAATAGGTCTTCAATAGGAAAAGGAAACACAAAGTCCCATGTATTCCTACTATTCTAGAAGTGATCCTGATAATTTCTGAAAGTTCTGAATTTCCTGAGATTTCTAATGCCACTCAATTTGACTGTCCCTACTCACTCTATGATATTCTGATTTGCATTTTAATTATATGGAAAATAACAACAACAACAATAATAAATAGCATTCATTTAGTGTGTTAAGGCTAACTAGATCAGTCAGGTGGTACAGTAGATAGAGTACTGGACCTGAAGTCAGAAAGATTCATCTTCCTGAATTCAAATATGGCCTCAGACACTAACTGGCTGACCTTAAGCAAGTCACTTAACCCTGTTTGCCTCAGTTCCCTATCTATAAAATTCTGGAGAATGAAAACCACTCCAGTGACTTTGCCAAGAAAAGCCCAAATGGGATCATAAAGAGTCAGACACAATTAAGCCACAAAACAACAAGCTCAGCTAAGTGCCTTTTATATGCAATCTCATTTCATCCACACAACACTGAGGTCCGTATTATTATTGTTCTGAGAAAGAAAATGAGGCCGAGAGAATTAAAGTGATGAGCCCAGGGTCACACAAGATGGCAATTGTGTGGGGCAGAATTGAAACTCAGATCTTTATGACTCAAAGGCTACCAGTCTATCCACTATACCATCCTGCTGCTTTTGTTCAACACCACCATCATAATAAGCTTCAATTCACCTACAAAGCTGAAAAACTTAGAACCACATTCTTTACATACAGTAGACATTAAATGTATACTCAACTAGCCTGCTTATGCCTAGCTTCAACACTGGGTTTCACCCAAACGTAGGCATTTAGGGCTTTAGAATAGCCTAGTATTAAAAAGCTTTTATATGAAACCTTCTCATTTTAATACTAAGGTAGTTGAAATTCTTGAAAAGGTCTCCTCCTCAAAATGGGATTTCTTTGGAAAGAAAAAAATGTGTAAATATATAATCAATCAATAAGCATTTATTAAGTGTTGTAAGCGAGGCACTGTGCTAAGCATTGAGGTTATAATTGTTGCCCTTCATTTTTGAAGACAACCCAAAATAATATCACTGTGCTAGAGTTAAGTTACAGTGTGTCCAACTAGGGTTATAAAGAAACAAAAAGTGGTGACCCAGCTAATAGATAATAAACCCCAAAGTAAGGAAGGTTAAAATTTCTGAGATGCTTCTAGCATGTATCGACTTCTCAACTACCTGTCCCAGTCTTCCAGACAAGTCACTAAAGCTCTAGATTGCAGGATAGAAGTCTACCTATATTCATAAGGAGTGTTCCTCTAGGAAGCATATATTCTAAGAAAGCTCTAAGCTCAAAATGCAATCTATGAGATCCTGATTAAGAAACTTAACTTCTTTGTACCTCACTATCTCTTTCTGTAAAATGAAAACCTGCCTCCCAAGGTTATTGTAAGGATCCAATAAGATAATATTTGTAAAAAGCTTAGCACAATGATTGGCCCTTAATAAGCATTTAATAAATTTTTGTTTCCTTCCTTCTCACACTGACAAAATCACAGGTACAACGTTTAAGAAAACAACAATAAAAGATCAGTTGAGATCCAAATGATCTGTGATTTTTTCAATGCAGGGCTCTCTCTATATAGAATCGATGTCCATCAACATAGATCACAACCCTCTGACCCCCTACACTTAGTGGAAAAATACTAGGGAGTCATCTGAAGCACACGAACAGTGACTTTCACAGGGTCACAAGACTAGTATCAGAGACAATATATAAAGTCAATTCTTATTCCAAGCCTATATATATCTGTATATGTATTTATATAAAGGGACATGTGTAAGAATTTTTATGTAGGTTAAATATACACATATACACACATGTACATGCACATATATGTTTTAATGTAATGTATTGTGGTAGAGTATGTATATGTATATACGCACAGAGAACTCTTTCTTGCATTTCTTTGAAGTGGGATTTGGGAGAAAATTACTTCAAGCTCAGAGTTTATACAGTCAGATTTGTGAGGGGGAAAAAGTGCAGGCTATATTTGGACAAATATGGTCCCAGCTTATACTTTATCAGAAAGAAGGTGCCAAATTTCTTTCTTTTCACTTCTGCTTAGTTCCCCAAATATTTCTTTTTCACTCTGTCACCCTTGCCTCTTCTTTACATAAGGAAGAAATTGCTTTTTGCTCCATGTCTCTTCAAAGTAAGAGAGAAGGGAATATGTACAGAGAGGCAGGAGGCAGTGTGACTTCCCCATGATAATCCTTTCCAATAAGAAGATTTTTGTTTCTCTCTTTGTGGCTCTTCTTCCTCATCCCTCCCACTCTTTGAAGCCCAAAGTGGGAATGAAAACTAATTTGAATCAAATGCTTAAGATTATCCAATAACATTTCATCAGGCTCCAGGCTCCTTACAAACTTGCTTTTAGTTTTTAAAGGGGGCAAGGAAGAATCTGTTTTCTTCTGAGTATGGGTTTATTTTTTATTTTTTTAATGTTATTGGTATTTTTTGGTTTTGCATTACCTTCATTTCTGAATAGGCCCTGCCTCCTCTGCTATATCCCTTGTAACAAAGAATAATAAATAGAATGGTTGAAGAATTGATTATGTTGAGAAGGTGAGAAAACCGGATAACACCTGTTTATGTCAGAGCAAAACTCATAGCAATCTGGCTATCTGGATGGCATCTCTGCACATCCCAACATTGTCTCTGTCTTTGGAATAGTCTCATACTTTGGAAATATGGAGAATTTTTAGTGTATGCCAGGCAAGACAAACTGACTCTAACATATCCCCTCAAACTCCAATGGAGGTAGACTCTAAACACAGGAACTTTGGGAGTGATGGTGCCCCATTCCACCCTTGCTTCCAGCCTGAACCTAATAGCTATCCTTGAGAAGAGTCATCTCTGTAGAAAAGGGACCCACCTTCTTTACAACCAAATCAAGAAGCATTTATCAAGTTCATGCTATGGTCCAGGAAAGGCCTCTTGTAGAAGATAGGATTTGAGATGAGTCCTGAAGGAAGTCAGAGGGTAAAGACAAGGAGGGAGAACATTCTAGGCATGGAGGACAGCCAATAAGAAGTCTTCGTCAAAGCCTGCCCTGCTCCAAGAACAGCAAGGCCAGAATCTGCTGCCAAATTCCACTTCCTGATAGGGAAATCCAAAAAACATCAGAATAGTATCATCACCCAGACCACCAACCCTACTTGTTATTAATCTAAGCCCTGGAGCCATCATCCAGAGAAGCAAAATCTGGTGAAGAAGAGACTATCCATAAGGCAGTGATAGGATCTGGTATGTGCTAGACAAGTCAAAACCCTGTAACCATCACTTCCCTTCACTTCAATGGCAAGTGGACACAAAAGCTCTAGAAGCAGGTATTACTGTTTCTCCGTTCCCCCTGTCTACCAGTCAGGCCTTCTTAGCAATCAATCTACAAAAGACATGTAAAAGAAAGTTTTAGTCACTTCCAAATGGTTCCACATAATACACAAATCGGAAATGATAAGAAGATAAATTACCATTTATTCTGTTGCTATATCTAAAGGACCATAGAGCCTTGCCTTTTGACTTGCAGCTGAATTATTCTACATATGTCATGAACCTCTATTAGAATACGAACTGCTCCTAGAAGGCAAAAACTATTTTATTTTCCTATTTTTATTGCCAGTGCATATCAAGCAAGTGGTTGAGGGATGATTTTTTTCATTCATTCACTTCAAATGAATCGTCCCATATATCTAATTTCCCATAATGGTGTTATATTCTTCCTTTACCTTGCCCTGCTCATGCAAAGAGTAGAGGAAGATACATCATCTTGTCTCTGTTTTAAAGCACAGCTTTATTATTATTATTGCAAAGTGTTTATTTTCTTTTTTGTTCTTTTTCAGAGGAAAAGGGAGAACTGTTCTTTTCCATTGATACTGTTGCATTTCTCGTACATATTGTTTTCTAGTTCTGTTTATTTCACATTATATCAGTTCATATAGTCTTCCCATGATGCTTAGTACAGGCAAATTTCAATTAAATATATTTTTTAAAATATATATTTGTTTCTGCACAATTTTAAAAGTATTATCAAATGATAGATCTTTTACACAATAGATATTTTCCAACAAATCCTTTCAGAGAGTATATTTTCCCTCCAAAAAATGATTATTAACTGAAAAGATATGTACTTCACTTTGATATGTTATTGTTAACAATTAACCATTGTAGTTTATTAGAATTTTGCCTCTTTACCTTGTCTTTCATTATATTGTTTCAGCTGTCATATGTATTATTTAAAAGCTATTTTAGAGTAACTTTTAAAGAAACAAATGTCTATGATGAAATTTGGTACCTTTCTCACTAATATTTAACTTCTCTATAAATATCTTTCTCTAATTTTTAGCATGAAGCTTAAAAAGCCACTGTATGTTTAGTCTTAAGAGTGACACAATATTAGAGCACCTGAGAGCTCTTAGCTGTCAGTGGACAGACATGCATATTTAAATTTAGGAATAGTTCTTGTGTCTTCTTTCATTCATAGAACATATCTGAAGCAATTCCCTGGTGAATTATGCCTTTTTCTCTTCAATTCCTCTTTCTTCTCTTCTATGTGGCAGAAAAAAAGAGAAGCATCTCTGTAATTTAGGAAACATAAAAATTAACACCACTAGGTTTTCCCCAGTCACAAAAGGTTTGGTTTGTGTGTGTGTTTATTTTTTTTATTTTACTTGTTTTTCAAATTGGTCACTGGATTTTTTTATTTAGTCTTACAAAACCCTCACCCTGTTCCTTTCTTATTTCTTCAACCAGAGCTGATGTAACTTAATCTGCATATAGCATTTATTTCAGTCTCTTCCCACTGTTATTAGTGATGCCATCAGCTTACAAAGCAATCCAAATAGACGCTTTCCAGGTCATTTTTCTTAAAGGGGTAGTATGCAAAAAGAGGGGGAAAAATAACCAAAGCTTCATGGTATAGTGGATAACCTGCAGAATTAGAAGCAGGTCAGATCTGGGTTCAAATTCCACCTTTTCTTCATTTGCTAGCTATGTGATCCTTGGTAAGACCTTTTGACTTCTTTGAATGTACATTTGCTCTTCTGTAAAATTAGAATGATAGTGAATTTAGTATTCATTTCATAGGGTTATTAGGAAGTTCATCAGAGGTGAAGGATGTAAAGCATTTGCAAATTCCAGAGTACTTTACACATGCATCTGTTTTTATTATTATTAAGATAATGTAGTAGAATGGCGAGGAATTATATGAGTTTGGAAAATCTGGGTTTAATTGCCTTCTTTGACTCTAATCAAATCATTTAATTTCTATCCCTCAAGCAATTCCCTAAGACTTGTCTATAAATGGGACTCTCATCTAAAGCCATAGATAGGTTGTGGTCTGTGTTGGGGAAAAGAGTTACAATACTGTGATTCTTCCAAGATGATTAGCATAAATTCTTAATTGTATTACTGTTAGTCACCATGTAGTTCCTAATTCAGATTCTTAATTAAGGAAGAGGACAATTTAGGACCCCAAGACCTCCTTTGACTGCTTGATCTTCCTGAACTTAGCACTTAATGGGAAACTGTTTTACTCTACATCATATGTAAATCAGAACTTAATAAAGCTAACCAGCATGATAGTGATGATGTACAGTGTATATATTCCAACCACTGCGCCACATTGTTATATGTGGGTACACATGTTGTACATATATGTACACATATAAATGTATACATATAATTGTTGGCATTTAAAACATTCTATGTTTCTCACCTATGTTACATATATTCTTTGAGCTACTACAATTCTCAAAGGAATAATACTCGTGTTCAGAGCACTTTTGAGGCTGATGTAGGGTCTTCTGAGTTCATAATGGTCTGATCAGCCAAAGTCAGGCATATCATACCTTGACCTTAACATAATGATGCCATTTTGGAACTCTTAAAAAACGAAGGACAATAACCAACATATGTTCCATATGGCAAATATCTCATATTTGTATGAGTATATCTACTAGATAGCCCATATATATATCATGCTACATAAGCTCCCTATCTCCCATTTGGCACACTTCCAATATACACCTAAGTATCTCACATACATTCTAGATGGCCTAATGGATTAAATGAAGACTTGAAGAGTCTTCCATTTCCATCTCACCAGAGATATTTACTAGCTCATTTAATTTCTCTCTGCCTCAGTTCCTGTGAGTGTAAAAAAGAGAAAAATAATAACACCTACCTCCTAGCATTGTTGGAAAGATCAAATGAAAACAATAATACCTACTTTCTAGAATTGTTGGAGAAATCAAGTGAGATGATTTATGTAAAGTGTTTAGCAAACATTAAAATGTTGCCTCCTACATGAAACTTGCCCTGATAAATCTGTTACAATTCCTTTTAAAGATGAGTTACTTTCTAGTTTTTCAGAAAACACATAATTACCATTTCCCAAGACAGAGAATAAAGTGAATCCATGCAACAAAAGGGAAGAAAGTTTACTGTTTCTTAAGAGAAATAAGATTTGGGAGTTTCAGTTATACAGTTATAACTTTTTTTTTCTTTCTCTCTCTTTTCCAGTGGAATGGAGCATTTCTAAAGACTTTTCTCCTTTGGCTGGGGAAATAATCATGGATAATCTTCAGTCTTTGAGATGCACAATCACTGGGCTCTCCACGGTAAATGACAAATCATCCATTTGGATTTTCCCACTCCCCCATCACTGATATTTGTGTTAGGGATTTGGGTAATAACCGCCAATAGTCTCCCCAACCCTCCCCTCTATTCTTCTGGCAGCATCTACTGCTCATTAAGCATGATATGTCTGGTATCCATAATCTAAAATTCACAAAGGAATAAGCAGACAGCATGAACCATTTTGTAAGTTGTCATGTTCTAGGGAGATCAGAAAATACTGGCCTCAGGCAGGCAGTGAAAGCTGCTGGTTTCTGGATCCTGCTCTAATCTTTATGGGGATCAAAGGCTCCTGATAGAGCCAATTCTGACTCCCTGTCTGCTGGTTAACATAACAAACCCAGCCCTGCTCAGTTGGGATCAGTCATCAATTTCTGTCACACAATTTCCCAAGAGAAATCTTTTCCTCTTGATAAAAATATCTGTCTCAATCTACTTTCAAGAGTAAGAAACTGTATATCTCAGAAGATATATGACTTAGTAACATGAACCAATACCTCCATGAGCCCAAAGCAAGACCAGTTATTACAGTTCTGTTGGGCTGATGTAGGTTCTCTTTACAGAACTCCAAAACAACCCAAAAGTTTTTCCTTAAAGTTCCAGATCAACCAGAACTAAAACTTTTGTCTCAGATGATTGAATTGGAGCAAAACTGAAACATGAAAATATATTCCCCCTTGAACTACTATTGCATTTTGGTTCAAATCCCAAATGTACATATGTATTTGCATATGGCCACCTAAATGTGTATACACACACATGTGCATGTGTGTACATCCCAAAAATTCTTAGTGAAACAGTGAAAATTTTGGGGATACCCTGTATATGTGTATATTATATAAATCATAAGCCTGTATCTATGCATTAAAATGTATATATATAAAATTTTAGTAATTTCTCAATTGAATGTCAACTCTGTTAAATCAGAAAGGCCTGAATTCAAATCCAGAGCCAAATTCAAATTCACATTACAGGCTGTGCAGCCCTGAACAAATTATTTAACTTCTCTCTGCCAAGGTTTCCGCAACAAAGATGTTAGCCCCTCCTTCCTATGAGCATTGTGAAGACCAAATAAGGTAGTTAAAGTGATTAACATAGTGCCTAATACATAGTAGGTGCTCAGTAAATGCTTATTTTCTTTATCCTGGCATAACCTGTTTTAATTGGGAACTAGGATGTCCTACTCATTACATAATCACATACACAAAGATACTAATATTCTATTCTGACCTAGGATTTCTTTAATTTAGAGAAATCCTCAGTGAGTCAATTTCCTAAATCAAAGCAGGTTGACACTTTCTGTGACTTAACAGTGGCCTACCCCACTGAGAGGTTATTCACTTGCCCAGGGACAGAGTCACTATGTGTCACTGATCAGATTTAAAGTCACATCGTCCAAGATTCAAGGCCAGCTATTTACCTTATAAATGTCAAAAAGCATTTATTAAGCCCTAGGACTTTATTCAGTTAAAGACAGGTTATTTATTCAAAACTCTACTTCTAAATAAATGAATCACAGTATTTATGACTTATAACCCATTTGTCCTGATTTCTAATTAGTTTAAAACAGCATTTTCGCAGTCTTCATGGTTGGGAGACAGGGTATTCTACTTAATTGCATATTCTAGCTAACAAAGCAGCACTATATATATACTAGACACAAATTATTACTTTTAAAAAGAATTAGAATAGAATAAAATGCATTCAAAAGCTCGAGGTTTCTCATTATGTGTGACAATTCACATTATACTGTAGCTGCTGTGATATAGTATCACACACATTTCCTTGGCATATGTCTTGCCTTCATTAATATATATCTCAGTCTCTCTTTGACTTTGTAGAAGGCCTTAAAGGGTTGTCCAGCAAAAAAAAAAAAAAAAACCATTTCTTAGTGGTTAATATGGTGATGGCCATTATCAGAAATTGTGAGGCTGGTCCTTGAGTGACAAACTAATAGACATTTTCAAACCCATTCTTAAAAATTATTCAATCTTGGTAGATAGGCCCTTCAAGAACCTATGGTCATTAATATAACATAACATAATACATCACCCAGTGAGACATGAGCGGATATATTTATATCCATACACATAGATAGACATCTGTACATTGAGATATATGCCACATGTAGTTCCACACATCGTATGTAAAGCTAGTTTATTATTAGAAACCACCCTAAAGTACAATCCTCAGGACAGGATAAAAATCTTTATTTGGCCCTCCTTCTTTGGAGTCATTTTTTTAAGTCAAATCAATAAGCAATTATTAAGCACTTACAAAATGCTCGGCACTGTGCTAAGTACTGGGAATACAAATACAAACCAATAGAAAGATAGTCCCTGTCTTTAAGGAGTAATATTCTAATGAGGAAAGATAATACATAAAAAAGAAAAGGGAGGAACAGTAAAGAATGGGAGAGGAGAGATGTAGGTACCTGGAGCATACAAATTTTAGGAAAAACCCAGGAGTCAGGAGGATAGACTGGAAAGGAATAAAAACAAAACCTTCTCAGGCATTGTCCTTGAAATGAGAGAGATCAGATGGTAAATCTAGCTTAGCTTCATAGCATGACAGTAATGGTGGTTATATTTGCCCAAGGCCATTGAATTGTAGATTTCAGTCATGGTCATATATTGGCTGTACACTTCCAGGTTGCCAAATGTGTAGATAGATTCAAGCAGACCAGAATTTGAGGAGACAGATTTAGCTATGGGTTCCATACATTTGATTCAGTCAAGGGTCAATGATCTCACCCCTGAGCCCTGAGATAAAATCAGCTGAAGACAGATTTCAACCCAATATCTGGTATTTTAAAAAAGGAAATCAAGAGAACCCTTGGGAGAGTGGAGAGGGTGTGAGTTTCCATTGATTAAAAGAAAAAGTGAATATTGAAAAAAACTGCACATTTTCCACTGAGATTATTCCTAATATTTAAACACAATTCTTTGGTATATTTCCACTCAGATCCCTAAGGATGGTAACACACATTCTGCTACCACCACATCATTTTGTGAAGTAAAATGCCTGATGAATTTTTCTCTTATTTCAATCCTTCTGCAGGGCCAACATTATTTTGTCCAAGTCTCAGCTTATAATATGAAAGGATGGGGACCAGCTTATCCCACAACTCCTGCCTGTGCCGCTCCTTCTAGTAGGTGATGGTTTTGAAATCATGCCAGTTTTATTATGAGAGCTCCCATTCCATCAGCATGGTTTTTATTGTCAATCCATCTCTATCAATCTTCTCACACCCAGCCTCTATTGCTTAAGAAAAAACATGGCCACCTTGGAGCTGGCATTGGAGGTAGCATGAAGGTTGTGATTTGCATGTCTACAACTACCTTTCTACTGAATCTTTCTGGTATAAACTGTAGGTCATTATTGGGGCTTTACCCTAGTCTCATGAGTCAGATTTGTGTATTAAGGGAATGGAACAATAAAAGCTGCTGCTTTATCAGGCATTGTCTCAAAAACTTTCTATTAATAGGATGTCTTTATATATATATATATATATAATATATGTAAAGTGACATTCGTCACAAGAAAGTTCAAGCTCCTGAATACATTTCACTCTATGCTCAGTCTTTAAAAAGACGTATCTAGAATATATGGTAATATTAACTAGGATATGTAAGAAAAATAGGATACCCTATTCCCTGACAATAGCAGATCATGCATAGTACTATATAATGAAAACCATTGTTTTGAACTGATGAGAAATAATGAAAGGAAATGTAGGTTATAAATTCAAATTGTGACCAATTTATTTAAAAGTAGATTTTTAAATAAATAATCTATCTTCAATATAATAAGACAATAGATTATGATTTAGAATGACTAGATCTCTTTTCTTAATATTTGTGTTATTTTGGACGAGTTATTACATCTTTATGGGTTTCATTTTCTCATGTAAAATGAGAAGATTGGATTAGATGTCCTCTGAGTCTTACAGACTTATACTATGTTAGAATTAGAAGGAACTTCCATCCAACCTCTCATTTTACAGACAAGAAAAATAGGCTATAAAGAGGACATAATTTGTTTGGGAAATCCCTGGGGGAGTAAGACATGTTATTGGGATTTAAATCCTGGTCCTCTGAGCCCAATCTCAACTTCTTGAAAATTCACAATTTCAACAATATGGGCACTTCTTCTATTAATGCTGACTACAGCACAATTTCTTAGGAACCAGGGAGATTATATGTAAAAAAGAAAAAAGTGTGAACTTGGAGTCATAGGACTGAATTTGCCAGTCATGATCGCTGTGATTTTAAGCAAATCATTTTGATTCCCTGTGTCTCGGTTTTTTCACCTGAAAAATGAGAAAGTTTAGAATAGCTTTGAAGTCCCTTTTGGCCCTAGATCTATGATCCTTTGAATCACAGGATTCAAAGCAGTATATACTGTTCACAAGTTATTGTGGTAAATATACAGATATAGATGATATAGATACAGACATAGACACAGCTAGAGAGAAGGATGTTGACATAGACATAGAAAAATGAATGTAGGTACAGGCAAAGGCATAAACACAGATATAGTTATCGATATATACATAGGCAAAGATAGATACAGATGTAGACACAGATATAGATGCAGACATAAACATAGATATAGATACAGCTAAAGATAAAGATGTAGACATAGACATCAACGTAGATGTAAATAGAAATGTAGACATAGATATAGATATAAGCATAGATATAGACATACCTATAATTGTATAGACACAAACAAAAACATATAAATAGGCATAGATATATAGTTGTAAACATAGATATGGATGTAAATATAAGCGTAGATATAGACATGAATATAGATGGAATCATAAATATAGATATTTCTACACACATTGACATAGGTATAAATAAGAATATGAGTATAGACAGATATAGACATAGATATAAATATGACTATATATAGACATAGGTATAAATATAAATAAAAGTGTAGATATACTTAGATATGTATATAACCACATACATAGATATGTGTAAATATATAAATATGAGTGTAGACAAACATAGATACAGTTATACGCATAGATATAAATATGAGTGTCGATAGAGACATAAACATAGCTATAGATAAAGTATAAACATAGATTTAGATGTAAATATGAATATAGACAGGCATAGACATTACTATAGATATGGATGTAGGCATGAAAATGGAAACAGATATGGCTATAGATAATAAAAACAGAGATAAGAGTAAAGATAGAGATGGTGACATATCATTTAAGAGTCAATCTTCTCATAATTAATCTCTATATACTTAGCTACTCTAGACATGGGTTAATAGGATCATAGAACTAGAGATGGAAAGGGCCTTAGAGGTAATTAAGTCCAATCCTATCATTTTACAGATAAAGAAACTAAGACTCAAAGAAGTTAAATAATGTATTAAGATACAATGAGTGTGAATGGATTCCAATCCAGGTCTTCCTGCCTCTAAATCCAGGGCTCTATCTGCTATGTGATACCACCTTTCAAAAGAGGCAACTTGTAACTACCCAGAAATTTCAATGAACCAGGCATCTGGGCCCATACTCAAAGCCTTTTTGGTTTAGTGAGGTCTGCCAGAGCTGATGGTCTACCAATACTACATGGAGGCAATGGTGAAAGATGGGTGAAGAATGTCATTGTTTTTCATTTTGACATCTTGTAGTTCAAAATTTCCTCCTCAATACTAGAAAGAGGTATGGAGCTCTTGTGATTTACCACCTCTGAATAAATAACTAATCCTGAGCCTGTCAGGGCTGTGTGTCTACAATGCCAAAATATTTGGCTAAAAATTTGAAAAGTGAGTTTGTCACCTGGCATTCTGTAATCACCTATGGAGTAAAGCCTGATTTCATTCAACAAGCTTTTAATAAGCATCTACTATGAGCAAAACTTTGCATTTACTGATGTCGGAGATCCAAAGAAGTGTAAGAGTTTATATTTCAAAAAATATCACATTTTCTTCTTTACTCCTTAAAAATCCTATTAAGCCAGGTTCTGGTTAGGGTAGGGAAGACATTACTCTTTCTAGCCCCCAGGGTACCATTAACTGGACTGTTCTCATTGCCAGGCCCCCCAAAGCCCAAAAGAGTAAGTTCTCCACCTGAATTGCCTGACTCATCCCCATCAGGGAAAATCTGGCTGATAATGTTAAACAACAGTATTTATTTATTTATTTATGTTGGAAACGAGTGGCATGGTTGAGGAGAAAAAATATTCTTGCTCACATTCATCTAAATCAAGCATCTGTGAATTCACTTTTTTTTGATACATTGATAACTGTATTTCAAAAATACTTGATTTCAAACATAACCCTATATATTTTATTTTGTACATTTAAAAATGTTTCTCTGAGAAGGGGTCCATAGAGTTCAACAGATTGTAATAAAGAGGGCCATGACAAAATAAAAAGTTAAGGACCCTTGGTTTTTTTTTTTAGCTTTCTCAGTTCTATATATATATATATATATGTATATATATATATATATGTATATATATATATTTGTATTTTAATAGCCTTTTATTTACAGGTTATGTGTATCGGTAACTTTACAGCATTGACAATTGCCAAACCTCTTGTTCCAATTTTTCCCCTCCTTCCCCCCTCACCCCTTCCCCCAGATGGCAGGATGACCAGTAGATGTTAAATATATTAAAATATAAATTAGATACACAATAAGTATACATGACCAAACTGTTATTTTGCTGTACAAAAAGAATCAGACTCTGAAATATTGTACAATTAGCCTGT
The DNA here is from genome assembly GCF_016432865.1 of Antechinus flavipes. Classification (NCBI taxonomy): domain Eukaryota; kingdom Metazoa; phylum Chordata; class Mammalia; order Dasyuromorphia; family Dasyuridae; genus Antechinus; species Antechinus flavipes. The sequence continues at coordinate 121,763,824 of NC_067401.1, read as the reverse complement.
GAAGGAAATCAAAAATGCAGGTGGGCAAAAATATAGGGATTGGGAATTCAATGTAATTGTTCTTAGTCATCAATCAGAGTTTTTTCGCTGGGCGTAGATGGTTCCGTTCATTACTGCTCCATTGGAACTAATTTGGTTCATCTCATTGCTGAGGATGGCCAGGTCCATAAGAATTGGTCATCATATAGTATTATTATTGAAGTATATAAAGGATCCTTGTTTTAAGCATTATGATAATAATGAAGAAATTGCTGTAGACAGTTGTAAATTATTAACATTTATATAGCACTTTCTATGTGGCAGGCTTGTTATTTTATTCTATCTTCACAACCATACTAAGAAGTAGCTGCTCTTATTATCTCTGAGGAAACTGAGGTAAGCAGAAATTAAATGGCATGGGGCATATAGGCAGTAAATTTCTGAGATTTTAATTAAAGTCTTCCTGACCCCAGATCCAGTGTTCTCTCTATAAGCCTATGCAGATGAGATCAATAAATACAGGGATTTGTGAAAAATGTGAGAAAAGAACACTCAGTGGGAAAATATCCTTTGCTGACATAGAATGCCAGCAAGGCAAATGGCTTAGCCAGATAGTTCTAAGGAGTTGCCTATGGCATATAAAGGCAAAAGGACTGGCCTGAAGTTATAGAGCTAGTTAAGTATTAGAGGCAGGATTTGAACCCAAATTCCAAATCCCATGTCTGACATTCTAACTACTTTAAAACTTATTTCCCACCTAAAATCAACAAGCCCTTATGAAATATCTTCCTCTGTTCCAGGATATTATACTAGCTAAGTACAAGCACTATCTAAAGCAAAAAAGATAGCTTTGAAAAAAGGAAATTTAAACAGATGTCCTGAAAGGGGAGAAATCAAAATCAAAGCTAGTTACTTTCTCTGAATTGGGAGTGGGTCAGGATAAAATATACATCAATATACTAATAAGACATCCTGAGGAATGAGAAATATATCAGATTTTCAGTTAGAAAGCGTTCATCAATGCAAAGTATTAAGACAGCTAGGTAGCTCAGGGAGTAGAGTCAGGAAGTCAGGAAAAATGTAGTTCTCAGACACTTATAAGCTTTGTGGCCCTAATCAAGTCATTTAATCTCAGTTTCCTCAATTATAAAATGGGAATGAGGATAATAGTATCTACCTTGTAGAATTTTTGTTTGTTTGTTTGGGGGGACAGAGTTAAGTGACTTGTCTAGAGTCACACAGTTAAGAAGTATCTGAGGTCAGGTTTGAACTCAGATCCTCCTGACTTCAGGAGTTCTTTTGAAGATCAAATGAGATGATATTTATAAGACATTTAGTACAATGCCTGACATATAATATGTGCTTTATAATTGCTCATTTCCTTCCTTTTTACTGTACTGGGTGCTGAAATACAAAGACAAAAAGAAGCAGTTCTTGTCCTCAAGGAGCTTATGTTCCCTGAGAAGAAAGTCCAAAGCTGATACTTGTGAATATTTGCCATATCAACAAGAAAAATCTATTCTATCAATAGAGCATCACAATGAATTTGGCAAACAGGGACCATGCCATTAGGATAAATTGAGACCATAATGATCTTGGCTTTTAAAATGGAAAGAATGCCATGTGTATTCACATGGTTTTTCAATTTTTTATTTCAAATTTTTAACATGAAAAAATGATGGAGATAGGGAGAAAATAAAGAGTAATATTTGGGGACAGTTCTTTGACAACAATAAATTCTTATAGCTTCTTCAAAAGCATGAGGCTGTCATGATTATTAGCAAAAAGAGGATTTCTCTACTCTTTCTGAGCAAAGAAAGAATACATTCTTAAAGTAGGGAAGAAACCTGGACTAAAATTCCAGGTCTGCCCCTTCCAAACTAGATCTACTGGTTCCTCCAAACTTGCCCACTAGCTCTCTGACTGGGGGCAAATCATTGCACCTTGCTGACTCTCCACTTCCTAATAAATGAGGTTGGACTAGATGATATCTCTCTAATCACTTATATTTCTTAACATTTGTAGAATTGGTGTCAGAGGACTTGGGTTTTAAATCTGCTTTTGCTTCTTACTGGTTTTGTGAATTCAGATGAGATCAAAATAGACTTTCACTAAGATTCATTCTATCTTTAGTACTTTGGTTCTGTATCACCTCTTTAGGCCTCAGTTTTCCTATCTGTAAAAATAAGGGGATTTGAGTAATTGATCTCTGCCCATTCTAACATCTCATTCTCAGATTAGACCTCCAAATGTACATATTTCCTGATGCCATAAATGACTACAAGCAATTTTTTCAGGCAGGTGGGATATCTGAGTAATTAAAAAACCAGTTTTAGAGTCCAAGAGACGTCGGTTCCAATCATGATCTGACATACAGAGGCAGATAGGTAGCACAAGGGATAGAATGATAGAATTAGAGATAGGAAGACCTAAATTCAAATCCTGCCTTAGACACTTATAAGTTGTGCGATTGTCACTTTAACAGATAAGGAAACTAAGATCCAGAGAGGTAAAACAATACAGAATCACAGCACTAAAGATTGAATGAATCTTAGTAGAAGTCTATTTCAATCTTGTCTGAGCTCACAAAATCAGGAAGTGGCAAAAGCAGATTGCAATCACCTGTCCTCTGCCAGCTTCAGTTCTCTTGTCTATAAAATTAGGACTGTAATAGCTCATAGCTCCCAAGGCTTTGCAAAGATAAAATGAGATAATGTCTGTAAAGTGCTTTGCAAAACTTGAAGTGCAAGCTTTTATCATCATCATCATTATTGTTATTATTATTATTACTTCCTCTCTATAATGCTAGACAAATCATTTAACATCTCAACGTCCCAGGACATTTGCTGACTCTAAGTTGCAGAATAGGTACAGTCATTCATCAAGAAGAATTTATTAACACCTACTATGTGCCAGGCAATCGATATCATCTACTAAGTGTTTACTATATACCATACAGTCAATAGTATTTATTAAAACACATTATATTTTTCAGGTACAGTTTACAAGTACAGCTTTGGGAAATTAAAAACATGATCCTTGCCTGCAAGGAGCTTACATTCTAAATAGGAAACATCATACAAATAACTAGATACATACAAGCTATATACAAAGTAGGTGGAAGGCAGTTTAAGAGGAGACTGCATTAGTAGCTGGCAGGATCTGGAAAGATCTCTAGTAAAAGATGGGATCTGAGTAGATAAGTCTTAAAGAAAACTAAAAAAGAGCTAAAAGTGAAGTCAGAGATAAGAATGAAGGATCCATACATTCTACGGCATGGCCAGATGCACATTTTAGAAAAATCTCTTTGGCAATTGAATAATAAATGAATTTGGAAAGTTGTAAGAAAGGGAAATTAAGTAGGAGACCTCTTTGAGAAGACTGTAGACATTTGTTATATCATGAAATGGATACCTTTTTGCATCTAACCTAAGAATAACAAGATGTCACAATGGGCAGAGATCAACTCCTCCAACCCCCTCACCCTTACTGATAGGGAAACTGAGATACAGAAAGAAATTATATAGAAATCACAGAAATGATACAGAATCATAGGACTAAAAATGAAATGAATCTTTGAAGAAGCTACAACCATTTAGATTGTAGCCATGTGAGTAGAAGAAAGGAAATGAAGATGAGAAGTGTGAAGGCCAAAAACAACATTTAAGTATGATTTGAATTCAATGTGGATTATGTTATATGGATTCAATGAAAATGAATTGAAGATGACATTGAGGTTGTAAGTCTGAATGCAAACAGTAAAAGTTTTGAAGATGGCAGTATTTAGGAAGCTAAGATAATGAGTTATGGTTGAGGGACCATGGGGATGGGAAGAAGGAATTTCATTATCCATGATATGGTTACAAAATGGAGGAAGCATTTACCATTTGGTAGCTTCCTATTTTAACTGTCCTTACTAAGTAAGTACTAAGCTAAGTTCAGTTGTTTCTATCCTGCTGAGGGAAAACAAGTGTTGTCAGCACCCTCTAAATTTTTAGCATTGTAAAGAAATGTTCTAATGTCCCCACCCTAGTTATAGCTCTGCTCCAGAAAGCAGTTATGAATCTGGAAGCAAGAGGGAAAAGAATCTCTCAATAAATCCTTGAGCCTATTTGTTCTATTTTACAAACAAGTCTGTCGAGCTTACTTACGTGGTTTCTTGACACACAGAAGATTCCAAAAAGGTGAATGAGAAAGAGGTAGATATTATACCAGAGACAGATACACCAAATACAAGAGGTAACAGATGACAGTTTGACAGCAAGGAAGGAGACAGAAATACTATTATGTCACAGCACAGCACAATAATTAGCATTCTAAATCATGACCCTGAGTCATTGAGGAAAAGTTAAATTATGTTCAATATTATTTCTTTAAGAAGATGGGGGAATGTGGAAAGAAAGGAAGAGAGGAAAAGAAAAAGAGAAAGAAAAAGAGAGAGGGAGGAAGGAGGAGAAAGAGAGACAGAGGCAAAGAGAGAAAGAAAGAGAGGCAGAGAGAGGAAGGAAGGAAAGAAGAAAAGAAGGAAGCAAGGAAGGAAGGAAGGAAGGAAGAAAGAAAGGAAAGGGGGAGAGGGAGAGAGAGACAGGGAGAAGTAGGGAGAGAAGGGAAGGAGAAAAAGAAGATAAACAATCCTTGCTTTCAAGAAGTTTATATTTTTATCAGAAGAGAGAACATGTACATGTGAGCAGAATGAAAATATGTAGAATAAGTACAAAAGAAATATGTTAGATGTAAGAAAAAAACAGAGTCCAGAAGCAATTTAAGAGGTGATTGTAAACCTTTGAGTGAGTGATAAGGAGGGCTTTTCACATATTATCACAGAATTTCACAAGCAGTCCTGTTGGTGAATATTACTTAACCCCTTTTCAGTTGGAGGGGTCTCCATGTTCTGGAGCTCCCAATTGAAAAAAGCAGTCTATAAGAACCCATCTGTGAGGACAAATTAAAGATGCTATCCAATAAACCTATGTTAAAGGTTAAGACTTTCCCAAAGGGTAGACAGGAATTTTTCTCAAAGGTCTTGGAAGTAAACTATACCCAACTGATTTTTAAGGAGGGGTAGGGCAGGAAAGCAGTCAAAGAGTTAAAAGCAGCAGGGGCACAGGAGGCAAGAGAGTAACACTGGAAACTACCCAAAAACCTTGAAGTAGGGAGTTAGAGAGAAGAGTTGGGAGAATGATGCTGCCTCCTTTAAGAAGTTATTTTATCATCCAGCATGGTACATGCTTGTAGTAGATCACAAGCTCAGGAATTCTGAGCTACAGTAGGGCAAACCTATCCCAATTCATCTCAGTTCAGTCCCAATTTTGTGAGCCTCTGAAGTGTTGTGGGGGTGGAAAGGAGAGGTTTCCTATGGATAGGCTAACTGGCCCAAGTTAGAAATGGAATAGGTCTAAGTTTTCCACATGACTGATAAATAGCCATGGCCTAGGGAGATTTAGTTTTCCCACCTTCCCCAAAAATGGTAGGGAGAGGGATGAAAAGTTATTCTACTATTTCTTGCTCATTCATTTCCTGTAGGTTTTAGAAGATGCCTCTACTCTTCTCTATAGAGTACAATATCAAGTAGGGAAATAGCATTTATCTAGTAAACTGGAAACCTGGAGATCCCCAGAGAAGATGGTACATACTTACCATGAAAGTCTAACATAGGCATTTCTTGCTGGGAAGCTGGCAAAAACATGAGTTGGGGATGCTGCAGCCTTAAGATCCCATTCAAAAAGAACCCTTCATTCTGTACCTATTTATCCAGTGCAAATGCTTCCTATGGGTCAGGCACTTTGGTAGGTGCTGGGGGAAAGAAGGAGAAAAAAAAAGCTCTGGAAGTATTTACATTTTACTCAGAGAAAAGGAGACAAAATGAACACAATAAAGTAAATACAAAATATATTTTAAATGGGAGTGGAGGGAAGCCCAACCTATGGTTGAAAAAAGGTCTCCTAGAGGAGCTGGGACTTGATCTGTGCCTTAATTGGAACCAGAGATTCTAAAAGACAAAAAAGGCAGAGAACATCTGAAGTAAAGGGAAAAGTGTAAGTAAAGGCATGCAGGTAGGAAACAGAGTGATGTGCTTCAGAAATAACAAGCAGGTTGGGACCGTATTCAGAGGGAAGAAAAGGAAATCAGTCTATAAAGATAAGCTGAAGTGAGAGTGCATTGGACTTTAAATTCTAAAGACAATAGGCAGCCACTAAAGCTTCTTGAGTAGAGAGGTTGCATGCATGGTGAGAATTATGCTTTTAAAATGTCAACTTTCTAAAGAATGGATTACAGAAAAGAAATATTAGGGATAGGGAGAGCAATTAGATGACTTAATTCACACAAGTTGTAATGAGGACCTGCACCAAGATAATGATAGAGTAGAGAGAAGAAGATAGATGTAAGTAGTGTGTATTCTAGAGTCTTTAAGAAATATAGGTTTCTCAAAAGTCTTAATGCAGGTTTAAGTTTCAATAGCTGAAAACAACCTTAATTCTTTTGGAACAACTTGCATATGTAGTACTTTGACTGTGGACTTGCTGGTGGGACTAAATGTAGCCCAGTTCCTGGACTATAGACTACAGAAGCCTACTGAGCTTGAAGCCTACAGGACCTTGGTGCTGGCCTATCAGAATAGCAAATGGGGACAAAGCAAACCATCATTCATCACTGCTTTGGGAGCTAGGGTGAGGGATTACATACCTGGGAACACTCAGAATGAAAACAGAACACCAGGCTTCAAACTGAGGACCTACAAGAAGCCTGAGAATGGTGTGATTGTTCAAAATCCAACTGGAGCCAGTCAGAGCCACAGCCACAGCACAAAAGTGGAACTATCTCCTAGACAGCAATTGTGCAAGGAGAAAGCCACAGTCATGGGATGAGGCTAATACCCACATGGGGACACCAGAAAAGGAGACAGAAGCTAGTAATCACAGCAGAGGAAAGAACTTAGACCTAGTAACCCCATCCATAATTACAGCCACAGTATCTGAATGATAGAGAGCATACAGTTAAACAGGGACTGAGTACCCAACTAAGAGTAAAGGAGGAAGAGATGGAGCCCAGCCCTAATACCAAGTCATAATTCAGCACTTGAAGCTGAAGATATAAACAAAGAGAATAAAGAAATAGAAGACATTGAAGAATATTATGAGTTAAGAGAACCCCAAGGAGTCAACCCAAAAGAAAAAAGCTATTCCATAAAAAGTATATGGAGAGTCTCAGAAAAAATGATGCCAAAAGAAATACAGTAAGAAATGGAAAATGAAATTAGAACTTACAAGAAAAAAACTGGAAAGAGAATAAATAGTTTAGAGAAGGTCCTTGAAAAATACAATGGAACAAACAGAATACCGTGATTTAATTAGGTAATAAATAATAGTACAAAGATTTTTTTAAACTGGGAAAAGAAGTGCATAAAGTATATATAAGTCATCCACTGTCAAAAACAACAGACCTGTAAAATAGATCAAAGAGAGATAATTTAAGACCTAACAGAATCACTAAAAACCATGACCCAACAAAAAAACTTGGATTTCAAGAAATCACAAAAGTTAACTACCCATATCTATTAGAATTAAAAGGCAATGTAAAGATAGAAAGAAACCACCAGAAACATCCTGAAAGAATGTGAAAACCTTAATTGAAAACACCAGGAGTGTCATAGCCAAAATGCAGAACTTTTATGTCAAAGGAGAAAAAATATTGCAGGCAGTCAGAGAGAAATATTTCAAATACCAAGAAACCACAATTAGCATCACACAAGACTTTGCTGCAATGACATTAAAGGAGAGAAAATATTGTAATATGATCATCTGAAAGATAAAGGCTTGTAACCAAGAATAATTTACCCCAATAAAACTGAGTATGAAGTTAACAAAAGAAAAGGCTAACTTTAATAAAATAAAAAGAAACTTTGAGATATTCCTGATGAAAAAAATAAGAACCGAGTAGAATCTTTGAAATCTGAGAGAAAAGAAACAAAAGCAAATTAGAAAGGCAAATATATATAAACAATTGGATGAAGCTAAATGATGATAAGGTGCTTAACTTCTAGTGGAGGAAAAGAAATAAGTATTCTTTCAGAATTCCACTATTTCCAAAGGTTATAAAAAGAATTAAGAAAGACAGACACAGGAATTTGGACATGATTTTGTACTATTTCATATATTTTTAAGGGGGAAGAATGGAGAGGAATAGGAATATACTAATGAAGAAAATAAGAAAAATAGGGAGGATCAATGTTTTTCATATATGGGATGTTTGGAAGGAAAATGCAAGCATGAAAGTAAAGAATTGGAGGAGTGAGACTCTCATGAACTTCATTTTTATCTGAACCAGACAAATATGAATCAAATGCATATACATTGTTAATGTGTTAATGCATATACATGTATGCACAGTTCAATGTGGAAATACATTAAGTTCAAAAAGGAAATAGATGGGTATGGGGAGAATGAGGTTCAAAAAGGAGTGTAGAATCACATCACAAACAAAACAATCTTCAACATTGGAAGATAAATGATAAAATGAGGATTAAAAAGAAAAAAAGAATAATAATCAGTAATTGGATCATGGGTTAGGTGAAAACAGGCTGGAGTACCACTTTACTTCCATGGCAGTTGTGAAGTAGCAATGGGTATATAGGCACACTAATATACTGTTGATGAAGATGTAAGGTAGTCCAACCATTCTGGAAGTGAATTTGAACTATACCCCAAATATCACTAAACAATGCAAACTTTTGACCCAATAATAATACTATTAAGTATATTAGTCCCTCCCTCCCTCCATCCCTCCACAAAGAGAAGATGGAAAGCAACTGTTTCTATAGAAATCTTTACAAGAGCACCTTTGTCTTAAAAAAAAAGGAGTAGAAACAAATAAGTTATCCATCAGTTGTGGAATAATTTAGCAAATTAGGGTATGTAAATGTAATGGAATATAATTGTCATAAAAAATTACAAAAGAGAAATTTATTGAACCATAGGAAGACTTGCATGAACTGATGCGGTTTGAAGTGAAAAGAACCAAGAGAACAATTTAGGAAATTACTATCATATTGTAAAGAAAAATAACTTTGAAGTCTTAAAAACTCTGATTGATGCAATGATGAAACTGATATTAAATCATTATTCCTACTTATCAGAGAAGTGATGGACTAAAGACACAAAATGAGACATATTTTCAGATGCAAATATGTAGATTTTCTTTGTTAGACTAGTCTTGTATTTTTTATAAGAAAAGTATTTTTGGAGGGGAGTTATAAAGGGGAATATAAGCAATTATTTTTAAAAGGAAGAAAAGAAAAAAATGAGAATCAATGAAATATTTAAAATACACACAGGAACACAAGAAGGGGCCACAAATACAGAGCTGTGCAGGTATCAAAGTATTAGATTTAATACATACTTTTAAAAACAAACTATATGCAATAGAAATTCATGGTTTCATATATAATCTTTTTTCTGTTTTCTTTGTATGTGAATATGTTCATGTTTATTAATGTTTGTCAAATTCATATGTAATAGGGGACTGGGCAATAAGCTTAATCCTTATGTTCCCACTAAGAATGAATGGCTGATGCAATCCCCACAAAGTATTTGGGTTAGACACAGACATTCTATGTAGGTTCATGTGGACTGGATTTATTGGTCAATCCCACATCACATATTAAAAAATAAAAGACATCTTGCTTTGCCACTTATTAGCTGTGTGACTTTGGGCAAATCACTTAACCCCTCTGGGACTTAGTTTACTCATTTGTTGGGCTCTAAGGTACCTGTAGTTCAAAACTTAATCTATGATATGACTCAAGCAACAGTAAGAGACAAGTTCTAAAAATACTAACAAACATACCCTCAATTAGCATGAGAAATAATATATTTCACATTCTCTTGACTGATTTTTCTCTCCCTTCAAATATTCAGTTTTGTGAATGTTTGTTGTGCTGGAGTTGAGATGTATCTTTCTTTCAGACACATTTCCCTGCACAGAGTGGAGGCTGCTATCCTTATAGACCAGCTAAGAAGTAAAGCTAGAAAGCTTTCAATGATAGTGAACTTTGTCCTTCTAGCTGATGGGCAAGATTGAAGTCTCATCATTTAAGCCTAATTGCTGTGAATATCCCCTATCATTCTGAAGATTCAATTTTTTTAAATGCTGGTTCTGTTTAGAAACAAAGCATGAAATTGTGAGCATCAGATTTTTCAGTATTTCAATATTTATTATGGGATCGTGTATTCTAACATGACAGAGTAATTGGAAATTCTGTAATATGTTCCAGCTCACTATTAAAGTGTTTAGTTGTTTTTTTAAAAAGGTCTTAATGTGTTTTTATAGACTTATGTTATATGGTACCCTCCATAATATGAGAAAAGGACCCAGACAGACTTGTCTGAGTTATGATCAGGAAAGACTTAATATCACAGGCAAATGTAAGCTTTGCATTGTGTTAGAACCTAAGTATCTCATTACAAGAACAGTGAACTGTATTATGTAGAACAATATGGGCTTTTCCTCCCACACTGAGTCGGTTCCTTGTCAGGTTTACGGATTTCTGTAATATATTTCCAATTTTCTCCCTCATCCCTGAAGTCTCCTATTTTATGTAGGAGTCAAAGGCTTCCAAACATCTCTGAGAAAACTCATTCTTTCCAAAACTCTTGGCATAGTGTAGACCACTCACTTTGGGCTCCTATTTTTGCATTTGCTTTTTTTTTTTTATAAATGTATCATAAAAGTCATGAGAGGAAGCTGGTTCCTGACGTAATCATGCTCCCTGCCACAGGGAGCTGGCTGCATCATATCTCTCCACACTTTGAGGGGAACGTTGATTTTCGCAATAGAACTTTTTGGTCTTTATAGGGTGATAAGATCGTTTAGCCTCCTGGGAGTCTGACCAGAGAAAGCAATCTTGGCTGCCTATCTTCATTTGGTTTATCATTATAAAAAAAAAAATGGAATGTACTTTGGAGAAAAATCATCCCTTGAGAATTAACAAGGAATGACAATTTTTCCTATTTATGCAAATGTCAAAGGTCATTGAATTAATGAATGAATGAGTGAATAAATGAAAGAAAACCAAGTATGGTTCACTAAGTGCCAAGTCCTGTTAAAGACTAGATGGATAGAGAAACAATGAGGAAATATATTATTCAAAATCTCAAAACCACTCCCCTAAAATTTTTGTCTTTTCTGCCCTTTTCTAATGAAGAGTTAGGATACCACAGTATTTTAGGAAAGAAGAGTAAGTTTGAGATTCATTCCTGTGACTAGGATAGGTCCCACATTAAGTTTCAACCCAATTCCTCACCTCGCAAGTTCAATCCTCTTTCCATTATAGAATTCTAGAACTGTGAGGTCAGGAAACAAATTCTACTGTTGTTACTGCTATTCACTCTCTCTGTGACATAGTTAAAATTATTCATCTCTCTGAATTTCAGTTTCCTCATCTATAAAGTCTATTCATATATGTGTTAGTGCACATAGAAAGACTTTCTCTAAGATCATAAACTCTAAAGTCATAAAGGGTTTAGAGGTCATTTAGAACAGGGAATCCTAACCTGAAGTCCATGATTTTTTTGCAAATATTTTGATAATTGTACTTCAATATTATTGGTTTCCTTTCTAATCTTATGTATTCTACTTCATGCTTTTAAAATCATTCCTCTGGAAAGAGTTCCACAAGCTTCACAAAAGTATCCCAGAAGTCCATGACACAAAGATGATTATAAACCCCTTGTTTTTTTGTTCTTGTTGCTTTAAATTTGTGGAATAAAGCAAGCTTTTCTATAACATAATATAATAAAAAAGGTGATTGCAAATAACTCTGTAAATATACTACATACAACTTGTTATTTTAACTATACAACAAAGTTATCATGTAAATTTCTTTTTCATATTCCCTTCCTTTCATCCTAGAGATGGTCATCATTAGACACAAATATATGTATATATGTATATACATATATATTTATATATGCAAAATCATTCTATATATACTTCTACTTATCAGTTCTTTTTCTGGATATAAATAGTATCTTTCTTCATATGTTCTTGTAATTAATTTAGGTATTTAGAATAGTCATTTTTCATTTTCTTTATTTAAAATAAAGGGAACATTGGGATCCAAAGAGAAATGATTTGGCCAATTATACATCTAATTAGTAGCCAGCCAAAAGTAGAACCCAAGGATCCAGGCTCTAGAAGGGGTATTGTGGGGCACTCTAGAGATTTATCTCAATTCCTTGCCCCTTAACACCATTCCCAATATTCCAATCCTTTCATATACTAAAATTCTATCTTCCTAAGGGTCTGATATAATGAAAAGGAGTCCAGATAGAACTTAGAGACCTGGACTTAAAAGGAAAGGAAAGTAAACTTCACTGAGAGTGATTCCTGAATCACTGAGTTTTTGTGGATCATATTATTATGATGTTAGTTATTGAAGATAAATTTCATGTAATATAACTTCACATGACTTCTGTTAAAGACAGTGATGGAGGCTCCTCAACTAAATAGGTGTCTGCCTGATGAGAGGGATATTAAATATCTATATTAAATTTAAGTTAGAACTCATATGTTTTTTTAGAGAGTGTCTTAAAATTTGATGCATCTGTAACATAAATTCAGAAATGAATTGAGGGGGTGGATAGGGAGGGATTATAATCAAGGGGAGAGAGAAAATAATGGAAGCTCCTGACCTGCTGAAAAATCAGAAGCCACAGACAGCACAATTTCAATATTGATGCCAGTCCTGTAAGAATTATTACTTTTGATCTCCATTAAAACCAATGGAATGAAATTTCAGGGAATGAGTAGAGGTGGGTGGTGGGGAGGGTGGTGTTACTCAAATGGGCACTACAATTTGAATTTGCTATGTAAGTTAATACTGTATGTTTAGAGCCTGAACAGACAGGGTGGTTGGTGGCTCAGAATCTCTACAGGATTCTTGTGCCAGCCAACGAAAGCAGACATTCATTAGAGCAAAATGTAGATTTCTATTTCTTGGCATCTGATGTGCACTCTTTCCTTGGAAAGAAACTTCAATTTGGCCAAAAGTGTGAAAGCTACAATAAAAGCATTGGGAACATGAATTTCATCTCGTCTGGGCCATTCCCGTCCTTTCCCCCCCTCCCTTCAGGATGGGGTTAGGGCTTTGGGGAAAAGAAGATAGGGAATCCGAGGGCAATTGGATTGTCAGACTCCATCCTTTCCTTTAGCTTTCCATTTTGTTCTGTCCTAAGACAACTGAACCCAACCCAAACCAATTAGGATTGTTTTGCCCCAGAAGAGGGGTAGGACAGGGCTAGACTCTGAGAAATGGCAGTCAGTGGAGCCATTGGCATTAACTCTTAGCTCTCCATAATGTTTTGAGTGCTGGAGCAATCACCTCCTAAAAATGTGCAAAAAGCACAGTCATTACTTCCAGAGCAGAGTGAGAAGAGCACTCCCTCTTCTCCCGTATGTTTCATTCTGTTTGTTTCTTTTGTTCAATAGACTGGAAAGACTATGACGGCAGAGAGCCCAGACACAAGGGACAGAATGAAGCTTTGGAGCGTCTGCTCCAGCAGATCCGGGCTGCTCATCAGCATTACAGTTGCCGGGGTAAGGATAAAAATCTGTGTGGTAGGGCATCAGCTGAGGTCTCAGTGGCGCCTGTAATTTTAGCAGTTTCCTAACTGGGTCATACCTTCTCATTCATCAGGGAGAGAAAGATATTAATATTGGTACATCTGGAATCACTTTACAGCACTATCTTGCTTTAACCCTTAAGATGAGCCTCCCCTTCTATCCCCTTTCCTCCTTTACCCCCTCCTTTCCTCCTCTGTCTCTCCCCTTTCTCCATAGGAACAATTTAAAAACAAGCACAGAAAGGGGGGAGAAGAAAATGCTTTAAGTTTTCTCCCTGTTGAATGTGTCTCCTGCAGAAATCATCAATGGAGTCTAGAAGTTTGGGGTACACACAAAATATGCAGGAATAATGGCTTGGGAAGAAAGGAAAGAACTTTGCCACGTCCCAGAGTTGTTCCCTGGTGTCTCCATTGAGAGCTGATTAGCTCTCCTACTACCAACTAGATAGAAATAATGACTTTGAGCTTCACCCTAGACATGTCTTCAGCCAGTGACAAACATAGCTTGAGCCTTTGAACTGCAGAGCCAACCTATACTTTGGCATTTCATAATTCATAGGAATTGGGATCAACAAGATCTCAGAAGGCATCTAGTTCAGTAGTTCTTAACCTAGGGTCCAAAAATGCCCAAGAAATCTGCGGACAAATTTCAGAGAGTCAGTCTATGACTTGGAGGACTTAGACAATTACATCTTTATTTTCACTAGCCTCAAACCAAAATTAGCATTTCCTTCCATTATGAATGCTAACAGCTTTATTCTGAGAAGGGATTCATAGGCTTTACTACACTGACATAATAATCCATGACACACACAAAAAAATCTTGCAGTCAATAAATATTAAGCATCTACTCTGTACCCAGCACTGTATTAAGTACTGGGAATATAAAGGAAGGCAAAAAAAGGAAGTCTCTGCTTTCAAGAATCTCACAGTCTAATGGAGAAAACATTCATATAAATGCATATGTTTGATCTATAGACAGGATAAACAGAAAATGATTGACAGAGGTAAGGCACAAGAATTAAGGGAGGAAATAGATTTAAGAATTCTCTAGAATATAATGCTTTTCATTTTACAGCAAAATCTGGGGTGAAATGGTTTGCCCAAGGATACACAGGTAGTAAGTTATAATACTAATAACACCTGGTATTTATACAGGGCTTTTAAGGTTCAGAAAGTACTTTTCGAATATTTTCTTACTTTATTCTCACAGCTACCCTGGGAAGAAGTTTTATTATTATCCCCATTTTATAGATAAGTATATGAATGCTAAGAATGCTTATGTGACTTGATCAGGATTAGGAAACTAATAAGTTTCTGAGGCTGGATTAGAAGTTTTCCTGACTCCAGACAGGAGATGGAGATAGGAAGACCCAAGTTCAATTCTGATCTCAGTTTCTAACTATCCAATCAAGTCACTTAACCTTGTTTGCCTCAGTTTCCTCATTTGTAAAATGAGCTGGGGAAGGAAAGGGCAAATCTCTCCAGTGATTTTGTGACCCCAAATGGGGTCACAAAGAGTCAGACAGAATTGAAACGACTAGACAACAACATCAGTTTTTACATTCCAAGTCCATTACTCTAACCACTGCATCATTTGGTTACTTGAAACTAACTGAGAGAAGCAGAATTAGAACTCTAGTCCCCTGACTCCAAAGCCAGTATTCCCTTCTAGCTAAAGAAGCTCTTAGTACAGTTCTTCTCTTGGTGGGCTGCTCAGCTGGGATCAGATCAGGTTTCCAATATGGGTAATGATTCGTGGCAGAAGCACTTAGCTTTATTTGGAGGAATCAAGCTGCCATAACATTTTCATCTTCCATGCTCTATCACCCATGGCACTCTCAGCTGAGGAGAGCTCAGCAGCAGCAGCAGCAGCGCCATGCTCTGAAATCCATGGCTGAAACCAAAGAATGTTCACTGACTTTAGATCAAATACAAACAAGGCAGACCAAAGATTAGCCAAAACTCCACATCACCCCAGCATAGTCATGGCAACAAATATGTTCTGACATTCCAGTTCCAACTGGAAACAGTCTTTGCCCACCCCCAAATAATTATCTTTTCCCAAGCAGGGGCTCAATCAACATCAATGTACTTGGAAGAGGTTTGAGAGTCAACTGTAGACAGAGGGTTCACCCCAGAGCATCCTGGATCACACGCAACTGTGTATGAGCCTCCTAACTGAACAGAGTGCGCTTCATTTCTCTCTTCACTAATTTCTTTTTCTGGAAAATAAGAGAGTTTGGCCTCTAAGACCTGGAAGGTCCCTTCCTTTAAGCTTCTCAGTCTAGGATCTCATGACTGATGTATACAGAGATTGCTGAGCAAATCTGAGTTATGGAGATACATACCAGCATGCAAGTCAGAAAGTCAATTAATAGCCAAAGAACCTTGGGCTTAACTATTTAACTATATGATATAAAAATGGAATCCTGCCTGCAGGGCAGCTAGGTGGCACAGTGGGTAAAATGCAAAGCTTAGAGTCAAGAAATTCAAATCCCACTTCAATCTCTTATTATTAGTGTGACACTGGGCAAGTCATTTGACCCTGTTTGTCTCAGTTCCTCCTCAGCTGTAAAATGAGAGAAATGGAAAAGGAAATGGCAAACTATTATAGTATCTTTACTTATATAGTTATTCATGTCTAAAGGTAACTATCTCTTAGGGAGAGGGTAGAAATTTACATGATAATTTTGTTGTGTATTTGAAAAGAACAGCAAGTTGAACATAGTAGATTTATAGTTTCATATGCAATCATCTTTTTTATGGAAATACCTTTTATTCCATAAGTTAAAAAGAAAATTTTTTAAAAGAATGAAAGAAAACCCCAAATGGGGTCATGCCCTCTAAAATCAATTCCCTAGGGTAAAACTGAGTGATTCTACCCTAGGGAATGCTATTTACTTCATCCATGAGGATTAATCAGATCAAAAAATGTGTGCTAAGGCATTGTTTCTATAAAGTATAATATAAATAGGAGAGAGAGCTACCTAATCATCATAATCACAACCTATATAATTTTGTTGCTTCATACTTTATAATACATTTTCCTCAGAATATTTCTATGAGATATATAGTATCAGTATGATTATTTTCATTTTGTGGATGACTTGAGAGACACAACAATTTTTCCATGGATACATGACTATTAAGTATCAAGATTTAATCCCAAATCTTTAGATTCCAAGTCAGTTTCTTTCCACTATATTACAAAGCCTCTAATATAGAAGAACTGGTGTTGCCTGTTGTTTTTCACAGAATCACAAAACCATAAGATTTAAGAGAGAGCTTTTAGTTTAATCCTCTCATTTTACAAAGGAGTAAATTGAGGCCAGGAAAGGGAGAGTGATTTGACATTCTTGAACATTATTGCCCTGCTCACTGTTTATCATAAGTTAAATAAAGAAAAAGAGTATAAGCAAATCAGATCAAGCTTTATTACTTTTAGCAGTTTTGTTTGTTGTTATTCAGTCATTTTTTGGTTGTGTCTAATTCTTCGTGACCCCTTTGGGGATTTTCTTGGCAAAGATACTGGAGTGGTTTGCCATTGCTTCTCTATATCATTTTACAGATGAGAAAACTGAGGCAAATAGGGCTAACCTACTTACCCAGAATCACAGAGCTAGGAAATGCCTGAATACAGATTTGACATCAGGTCTTCCTTACCACAGCAATCCTGGTGCTCTTTCCACTATACCACCTAACAGCCCTATAAGTAGTTTGAGGAATTTCAATAAAGACTGATCTCTACCAGAAAGAGGAATAGTGAAGTACTTGACTCTAAAGATAAGTCAAATTATATCTGGAATTTGATGGATGTTTTCCTCCTTGTAACCTCTTAACCATGGATAATCAGGAATGAAATAATTAATCAGCTATTCCCACTCAACCTTCTCTCTGTAGATCCTTCTCCTGAAGGAATTAGACAATACTAAGCCTGAACAGTTAGGATTTAGGTCCCTGAACCACCTTCCGCCAGTCACGTATCTATTCTGAGTCTCAGTTTACTCATCTATACGACAACGGATTTGGACTAATTAGCCTCTGAGGACCTTCTGTTCTTAGATTCCTAGAACCTAGGTAGTACATTGCATAGAGCATTGAACCTGGAGTCAAGAAGAGATGAATTCAAATTTCATCTTAGACACTCACTAACCATGGGAACTTAGGTAATTCACTTTCCTCTAAAATGCAGGTATAACAATATCACTAGTCTCCTACAGGATCAAATGAGAATATTTATAAAGTGGGTAGCACCAGTGTCTGGCACACAATGTACACTATACATATGCTAGTTGATATTATTGTTGTTGTTTTTATCCTGCCATCCAGGGCTAGGTCCATGAAAGAAATTCCTCAAAAGAAGACTTATTAAGCCTTGAAATGCACTGCATGTTCTAAAATCAGATAACCCAACAGAAGGGTAGGAATGAATGACTTTATATATTTGAGAGGTAGACCTCAACTGATTCTATATGACTCTTCCTCATGGCTCCAGGTGAATGAAGTCAGAATCATTTGTTCATGGTTCAGTGAAAAGACACATGCTGTTCACATTGATATCAAGCTGTAAGGTTTCCAAAGTTCATTATACATGCCATTGGAGCCTCATGAATCTATGAAGTAAGTGATGTCAATGTTATATTCACTCTGATCTCAGACTGAGACTAATTCCAAAGTAAAGTGACTTGCCCATGAACACAGAACCAATTAATTATTAGAAGGAAGACAAGGATCCTCAATTCTCTGGCATACCACCTCTCTTCTCAATGAGTACTCAGAGTCAGAGCCGTGCTGGTAAATATTTTTAACAGGTGATTCTCTGAATAAATGTATCCATGATATACTTTTAAGTTTAATCTAAATTACTGACATGTCTCCATCACTTTCTTAAGTCTATACAATCCACAAAATAATAAATGAAGCTCTGATTTATTGCATTGGTAATTTCCAAGTATAAATGCTCACACTGAAAATTTAACAACTGGCCGATTCAAATAAGCTGATTCAAACTGGACCCAGTACAATCCTGATGGGGTCTGAAGAACTGAGTTCAGGTTATGACTATACTACTAATTGACTATAAGACTTTGAACAAGTCAGTCCTATGAGCTTCAGTTTTCTTATCAACTAAATAGACATGTTTCCACCACAAATTCCTTGTGGGTAAGAATTATTTTTGCCTTTCTTTATATCCTCAGCCTGGTACTTAGAAAACATTTTTTAAAATGTTAACTGAAGGACTGAATGATCCTCAAGATTGTTTTGAGAATCAAATGAGAAAGAGACAGAGTCATATTTTGCCAACCATAGGTTATACAAATGTCAGGTTTTATCATTAATTCAATTCCAGAAGCATTGATTAAATGTCAGCTCCATGAACCTCTTCACAGGCTGACCACTGTCCCTGAAATTTATCCCCTTTTCACCTCTACCTCAAAGAATTCTTGGTTTTCTTCAACCTCATTTCAGCTTCAAAAACTAACTCCTACAATAGGCCTTTCCTGATAGCCCCATTTTTAGTGCCTCAAGTTCCCCCCAATTACTTTGAGCTTATTTCCTATACATTTGTGTGTGTGTGTGTGTGTGTGTGTGTGTGTGTGTGTGTGTGTGTGTGAACTGGGCCTGGAATCTAGAAAATCTAAGTTCATCTGAGTTCATCTCTGATCCCAAACTCTTACAATCTGTGTGAACTTGAGTAAGTTACTTAACCACTCTATGCCTCAGTTTTCTGAAGTGTAAAATGGAGATAATAATATTATCTACCTTGCTTGGTTGTTATGAGGATAAAAGATAATAATTATAAGGCTCTTAGCACAATGTATGGCATATGGTAGGTACATAATAAAAGTTTGTATTGTTCCTTCCTCACAAATAGTTGGTTCTTAATAAATGCCTATAAATTCATTACAAGGCCCTGGCATAATACTAGGAATACAAAAGTAAAATTTCCAATATTCCCTGTTCACTAACAGTTTATATTCTGCTTGCCACTTTTTAGGTATCAGACATAGAGGATCCTAAAAAAGTCCAAAGTCCAGAAATGTCATGACAATATTTAATTGCACCCTTCCATTGTCTACCCAAGTAAAGAACTGGGCTTCTCTTTAATTCATAGCGTGTTATACTTGAAATCAGGACGAGATGACTTCAAATTGTACCCCTAATATTTACTAGCTGTGTGACCTTAGGAAAATTGCCTAATCTCTATGAGCCTCAGTTTCCTCATCTGTAAAGTGGAAATAATAGAAGCACTCCCTTCCCAGGGTTGTTATGAAACTCAAATGACATATATCAAGCACTTTGTGAGCTTTAAAGTCTTCTATATAAGTGCTATCTGTTATTTTTATCAAAATTTTGTGGAGGTAAGACATGTCCTATCCAAGGGTATGTTATGGTATATCTTCTGAGTTCTCAGAATGCTCCTAATTCAGAAAAAAGTATACATGTATAAGGAACTCAAGTGAGTTTCTGAACTTTAACTTAAGGGTTAATATCACAAGCCACCAGCATGGAGAAATCACTAGGTCAAGTGAGGTATGATTCTTCTGTTCACAAGCTTAATCCCCTGGAAAACCTAGAGAATTAAAATCCACAGTCACTCATTATCTCCATGACACAATCCTACAGGAACAAATTACAACCATGTTTCAATCCTTTGGGCTGTCAAAGATGGGGGTGGCCAAGTCTGCTCTTTGCACAAGACAATTTTTGCTGATCTTTGGTAAAAAGTGATTGTCTTGAGATTTGGCTATCTTTCTAATTGGTGGCAGTGTTCTGCGCCAAACAACATAGTCAAGTCCAAAAAGAAGGTTGTGACATCATTTGGATTTCATTCTGCTGTTTAGTATCCTCAGCCAACAGAATCTTAAAGCCTATCACGGATATTAACTGTTTGGCTCAGCCCTCCATGCTCCAAACTTTACATATCAAAACATAAGATATTGTTCCTCTGCATTACCCAGCTCTGGTCAAGCTCCCTTCTTCTTTCTCTAACAGTGATGCAGAGGGGCAATTTATGAGAAAGCCTAGTTAAATACTTTTAAAAATTCATGATTCCATTAATATCATAGTAACTAGTATAATGAGTTAATGGATCCTGAGTGGACCTGGGATATCTTTATCATAGGGAATTTCCTCTACCAATTCTGGCCAGCACCTTCTCTGAAACTTAAGAGTCTTAGGAAGTTAACCAGAGCTCTGAAATGTTAGCTGACATACCCAGGATCATATAGCCACTATGTGAAAGGGGCAAAATTTACTTGAACTTCAAGTTTCAATCTATTATTTAGAAAAGTAGTTGTGAACAAAAAATATATCATGTAGCAATTCAGCTTTAGTGAAAAGCTTTTTCTGAATTTAGTTAGGCTAAGTCCTCAGATAATCACCTCTCAACAAACCTAAACTCAGAGTCATCCTAAATTGGTAGGATCCACCAGCATGTGGGTGTTCCACTAGCATCCCCTTTAAGAGTCCAGGGTCACCTTCACATCTCTGTTTATGAGGAGCTCATATTCTCCTTCCTATTTTTTAGGTATCATACTTATCCCCAACACTTAAAGTTCAATGTTTGGAGCACAGTAAGGATTAAATAAATGTTCATCATTCATTCATCTGTGAATTATTCTAAATCATTCTTGAACCTTCTTAGACTTTCATCCTGTACGTACCACCTCTTGGGGAAAAAAT
Source organism: Antechinus flavipes (assembly GCF_016432865.1). NCBI lineage: Eukaryota > Metazoa > Chordata > Mammalia > Dasyuromorphia > Dasyuridae > Antechinus > Antechinus flavipes. The sequence continues at coordinate 121,742,537 of NC_067401.1, read as the reverse complement.
AAGGTAAATTTACTACTCAGTGGATCCAGTAGTGTTCCCTTTACTTTTCTTAAGATTACTATTTAAGCTTAAAGTTGCCTTCCCCCATACATATATACAGTTCAGAGATTTTGTAAATAAGTCCTTGGCTTCTACGAATGCCTTAAGCAGCTACTATGGAAAATTCTTTAGAGAAGACTTAAGAACATAATGAAATAAAAGAATTCTCAGAGAAATGTGGGGTAATAAGTGATCCAAGATTATGATAGTAGAGAAATACACACAATGGTTGAAACATATATGAATTCAACAAAATATTAATTACAATGATCAGTGTCAGTAGTATATTGCAAATATGAAAGGATACATCCCTTGCTAGTGTTAATAATCAATATTGTTTTGTTTTTATGAGAGTAGTTATTAGGCTGAGGAATAATTTACCTTCTAAATTAACTTGCTTGAGCATTTACTGGAAAGTTTGTTCAAAGCCGAAGTTCACATTTAGTGTATTTTGATACTATGTCACTCCATGGACATATATTGTCTAATAGTATCTTTTTTTCTTACCAACTGTTAATTTTCCTTGCTTTTCCTATCCTGCATTCATAAAGGTGATTTTTTTATTAACCCATGTGTAGAATTTGACATTAATGCCTATTAAATTTTACCATATCAAATCAGATACATCATCTAGTCCATCAAGCTCCCTCCCCCTCTTTCTGGGGGGGAGCCAACATCTGTCATTTGGCATCTGCTTTATTAAAATATCAATCACAGGAGGGTTTCTCTTCTAATTATTGCCAGCAAGATTCTTGCCAGAGTTCTCTTTAATAGTCTGATGCTTCACCCTGGAGAAGCCCATTGTGGTATACCTAAAGCTTCAGAAAGAGCCAAGGAATACTATGGTGTTTGCTGCCTGACAACTCCAGGAGAAATGCCAGGGGCAGAGCAAAGGTCTGTACACAACATTTATCGATCTAACCAAGGCCTTTGATACCATCAATGATGAGGATTTGTGGAAAATCATGGCAAAATTTGGTTGCTCAGAGAAGTTCATCAATATTGTATGGCAGATCCATAATTGCATGCTTGCATGGAGTTCTAGATAAAGGATACCCTCATGTTTTTCCAGACACCAATGGAGAAAAGCAACATGGTGTGCTAACTCCCATGCTTTTTAGCACGTTTTCAGTGATGCTTTCGGATACTTTCAATGAGGATAAAAATGGCATCAAGGTCACCTACCACACTAATAATTAGTTAACTCGAAAAAGGCACAAACCAAAGTAGAAAGAGCTGATGTGCACCTTTTTTTTTATTTTTGCTGAGGCAATTGGGGTTAAGTGACCTGCCCAGAGTCCCACAGCTAGGAAGTTTAAATGTCTGAGGTCAAATTTGAACTCAGGTCCTTCTGACTTCAGAGCTGATGCTCTATCTACCTAGCTGCCCCTGGTGCACAACTTTTGTTCACAGATAATTTTACACTCAACACAGCCTCTGAGGCTGAGATACAAGAGAGTATGGATCAGTTCTCTGCATCTGTGCTAATTTTTGCCTGACAAGAAAACAGAGGTTCTCCACCAGCCAGCATCACACCATTCACATATGGAACCATCAATTACAACAAATGGAGAAATGTTGAATGCTACTGACAATATACTTTCCAGGAAAGTACACCTAGATGATGATCTTGCTATACCCATTGCCAGAGCTAGCTCAGTATCTGGGAGATTCTAGAGGAAAATATAGGAGAGTTTGCCTAGCAAAACAAAGATCTACACAGGTAATATGCTGATCTCATTGTTGTTACCTGCAAAACGTGAACACTCTATCAGTACCACACCAGGAAACTGAATTGCTTCCATTTGAATTTTCTTAAGAAGATTCTGAAGATCATCTTGCAAGATAAATCTTGGTCCTGGACACTGAAGTCCTTTCTCAAGTTAAACTGCCAAGCATTCAAACTGTACTACAGACAGTGCAACTCTGATAGGCTGGCCATGTTGTTCAAATGCCAAGTATATGTTTTCTAAAAGAGTATTTTATAGAGAACTCACACAAGACAAGTACTCATACAGAGATCAGAAGAAGAAACAGAAGGATATTCTCAAAGTCTCTCTGAAGAATTTTGGTTATATGCTCCAGATATGGTAGACTACTTTGCAAAGGCATGGAAATGGGAGCTGGGATGTCATTCATACAGAAGAGTCAGTAGGCCAGTTTGGCTGGAACAGAAAGTGTGTGAAACTTTCTAACTAAAGGTTAACTAAATTAAATAACTAAACTACTTAATTAATGTATTTAACTAAATTCATTGTCGTGAAGGATACTATTTTGTCTGTTCCTCACCCCTCATGCACACCTTAATCCCTGAGTAATCCTACACTGTTGGAACCAATGTTTGGCAGACATGGTGATAACAGATACCAGCTCCACAAAGTGTCACCTAAAGTCCTGATAATCTTGAAGCAAAAGCAAACCAACAATAAGCAACCAGACACTTTCTAGTTCACACACACCTTCCAGTTAAAGCAGCTGGATAGCATAATAAATAGAATACTGAATATAGAGTTTTTTAAAAACCCTAAATTCAAATCTAGCCTCGCACATTTGCTAGGTGTGTGACCTTGGGCAAATCCAAGCTTTGGCTGCCTCTGTTGCCTCATCTATAAAATGGGAATAGTGAGAGCACCTACTTCCAGGAGTTATTGTGAAAATAGTAAGATATTGATAAAACACTTTGTAAATCTTAAAGTGATATATGAATGCTAGCCATTGTTATTATTCTCGTTGTGAAGAGTTTCTAGGGCATCTTGTTCACATGTGAAATGAATAGGTCAGCTTTTGGATTTGACATAATGTACTTCTTTACCAGTAGCCTTTCTGGGACAATGGACTATCAGGTCCTGTCAATATTGTGTTGGGATAGATTTCTCATTCTGAGCATGGAGCACAGCAATTGCAAAGGCATGGAGGGAGGAAAGAATTGCTAGGTATGGAGAATATCAAGGAGAACAGTTTGGCTGGAGTGCAAAATGTTTGAACCAAAACAGTAAGGCTAGAAAAATAATTGGAATCTTGTAGAGGAGTTTAAATGCCAAAAAGAGAACATTGGATTTTACCTTAGAGGCAATACTAACAATGAGCAGTCAGGTGGATGATATGCTCACACCAGTGCTTTAGGAATAACAATTTAGCAGTTGTATGGATTAGAAGGAGAAAAGTCTAGAATTAGGGAATAAGCCTATTAAAACTTGCTATTAAATAGTCCAGATTAAAGCATCCCTATTAGGGTCCATTAAGAGTGGAGAAAAGAAAAAAGAAGAATGACAACAAACTTCTCTCACCCCAATAACACTGAGGAACAGGAATAAAGGGAAGGCATATTCTACACTTAGTGCTATTCTGGCATACTAAAATTCTACTACAAGTTTGGTTTTGTTCATTTACTATTTTTTTGTATATGTGTGTGTGTTTCAGAAAGTTCAAAATTACAGAATACAGGACGTAAGCAGTCAGTCTCAAGGAGCTTGAAACATCTATTCCATTCCTCAAACAAGTTTGTGAAGACCTTAAAACGGTGCGTTCTAAGTATTGCTTCTAGGAACACCCTAACCTGTAATCTTACCTTCTCAGGAATCCACTGATTTGGGAGCAGCTAAATGAAACTTTCCAACCTCAATGACTTCTTTAACCCCCAAGAGTAGTAAGTTTATTCTTCTCAGTATTTGGAGAAGATGGTAATTTCTCTATTAATTCTCCCTAGAGTGTTGGAAATACCTAGCAGGAATCATAAGCACATATAATTATATAGAATTTGGCCTGTGCAAAAATATTTTTCCTTGATTCAGGGTTAGTGAAGGCAGAGAAGACTAAGGATGAAGTTTTATTTTGCTTATTTTTTTCTTTCTAGGGGACTCTATATAGCTGTTATATTTTATTATAAAGATAACATGTTAGTCACCAATGAAGATCAAATACCAATTGTTGAAATCGATGATTCTCACTCCAGTTCCATTACGCAAGATTTTCTGTGGTTCACAAAGGTATACCGGGGGTTTATTTCATATTCTCACTCAAAAGTACATGTCATTGTCTGTGTATCCCGAGTTGGAAAAGAAGCAATTTTAGTCAAATAAATTTTTAAAAAGTCTTTGACCGTTATTCTTGAGTTCCACATTTCAATTTTTCAAGTCAGTCAACAGCATTTATTAATCACTTTCTGTGTGTCACAATCCCTCTCTGGACCTCCACCTTTTCATCAATAAAATGAGGTAGTTGAATTACCTGATCTAAGGTCCTTTCAAATCATAGGTATGCTGGAGCCAGCTTAAACTGGCTGATGAGAGCTAACTGTTAAATTTTTAGTATTCACATTTATAACTTGGAAATCTACAATAGCTACAAATCAGAACTTAAATTCTTATTTTGATTATTGTCTACACTTAAGAAGGTAATGGAAAAATGTGAATACTGCAAATTAAACTTAAATGTGTCATGAACACATCTTTCCAGAGAGTAGTTGTTAAATATTCTACTAGCATGCCCCTGTCTCTAAACATAATATGTTCATATTTCAAGAAAAATCTACAAAGCAATGGCTATGCTTTAAAATTTCAAAACAAGCAAAATGGATTCCTAGACTTAGAGATTAAAAGGACCTCAGAAGCATCTAGTTCAATCCTCTTATTTTGCAATAACTCAAAAAGCTTAAATGTTTTATCCCTAGTCATACAATAATGAGTAGTAGAATTCAGATTCAAACTCAGTTTCCCTAACTCCAGACTTTGCCCTTAATCCCACTACTCAAATCGTAATACTGGAAAAGATCCAGATTAAGTCATTATTGTCTACACTTATCAGTATTCAAATCCTATTGCAGCTAGACAGAAATTAAAATTTCTCTAGAACACCCAGGACTCATTCTGGGTCAAGTTTCATTTCCCTTTCATCACTTTGATACAAAACCTGAGCCATACACTAGCCAAAATAATTTTTTGAAAATGGGAGTTGGGGTAGGAGGGACATATTAATTTAAATGCAGAAACATATTTAACATATATAGGACTGCTTGCCATCTTGGGGTGGGGGTGAAGGGAGGGAGGGGAAAAAACGAAACATAAGCGAGTGCAAGGGATAATGTTGTAAAAAATTACCCTGGCATGGATTCTGTCAATACAAAGTTATTATTAAATAAAATAAAATTTAAATTAAAAAAAAATTAAATGCAGAAAATGACCCTATGACCTATCTTGCAGTTATCTTGTATGTGGGAAGATATTCGGTGGTTGCGGCAAACAGTGCCAATTTCCATGTCCTCATCCACAGCCCTACAGGCCAGACAGAAGATGCTTACAGCCACAGCTCAGCTACAGGTGAGGAACTGAGTTTCCATTCTAAAGGCCCAAGAAAACTTTTGTGGAAGGCTCCCTCTCAAGCTTGTCCCTCTCAGAAATATTCATAATAAACCCTGGACTGGGGACAGGTAGTTTTTTCCCTTCATAATCCCCAAGTAGTATTAGTAGCTGCTAGTGCAATACCTATGCTCTTATAAGGGACCTACATCTTGACAACCAGCCACAAACATACATGGCTTTGATTACCTTCAGAGAAATATATACAGTCTCTAAGAATCTGCGAAGAGTTCAGAAAAGTGTCAGGAGAATAGAAAGCCACTAACATTGTTTAACAGAGTAAAGTAGACTCAGGGTAATAATTTGGAAGATAAAGTATAGACATTCTCAATGTATTTTGTGGCCTGTTTCTTTTTTTTCCTTTTCTTTCTTTTCTTTTTTTGCTTCTGCAGGTTTTACCTTTAATCCTGAAATTGTTCTTAATCCTCCCTTACCATCAGCCCACACAGATCAGGTCTCAGAGCCCCCCAAGGATACTTTTGGTTACAGAGCTCTTCCTAGAAATGGTATTGAATTCCAAGCCGACTGGGGAGACAGAGTATTTGTCTCTGCTGTGTTTCCCTTTAGTGGTTTCCTGGTATTATGTGAATTTATGGTTCTGAGCACTCAGTCTTATCCCCTTTTTAGAGTGGGGTCACCGGTCTGTGGGATGCTGCTGAGTTATCCATTGCTGATTGAGATGGGGGGGAGTGGAGGGAGAGGATTGTCCATGTAATTGACACAATTGAATTTTTTAAAGAGCCTTCCTAGAATACTTTCATAGAAACTCAGTATACATGGGAAAAAAGGAGGGTAAAGTGTATAGGGGCAAGGGAAAGAGGGAAGACAAGGATGAGAAGGTGAAGTGAATGTAATTTGCTTGTCGGCTACCATTAGAAAAGTAGAGCAAGATACAAAAGACTGAAAGTAAAAGGGAGGAAGGAGAAAGAAACTTCCATTAGTTCCTGGATCACCAAACCATATTGAAATGATTATGGATTTTTGGCTTACTTCTGGACTTGATTTCCTAGTCTCCGGCTGTCCATCATCAACTGTTCACTTCACATGCATTTATTTGTGAGTCTTAGTTTACTATCACTGTTTTATGAAAATTCAATTGAAGATTTTTTTCTCTATTGAATACTTTTCTTAAAAAGTGTTGTAAAACTCTATAGCACCAGTCCACTAAAACCCTAATGGGGATGCTCATAACTATACTTCAGAAGTCAGTGCTTGGTATGTTTGCCTTGGGAACCACCTAAAGATACTTATTAGTTGTCCAGGCGGTAAATTTCTCAGTTTCCTCTGTAAAATGAGGGAGCTGGGTTAATTGAGCTCTAAGATCCCTTGAAATTCTATAGCTGTAACACTGTGACTCAGAATTTACCAAAAAGGACCTTGTTATGAAGTAGATTCTTATAGCAGGCCATTGGACTGCAACAAGCCCAATGATAGCATGACAGAGAGGTCATTCATCATGTCTGCATTTTCAAGCACTTAATCAAGGAAAATTCTCCCAATGAGACATACCACGTCCTAAAAGAGTGTTTGATGTAGTATTTTCCACCCAAATAAGTCTCCTTCATTCCCATCCATCTAATGGGTTCATCATCAGCTCCCTGCTTCCTTGTGTCCTATTTCTCAGAACTACCAGAAAATAACTATTTACCCTCCCTTACAGTCTCCCATCAGAGATCTGAAACTATCCAATCTGGCACTTCTCCTAAAAAATGTAATCCCAGCTCTTTGACCTTTGCTAATAGGACCCATTACCCAAACTTTTAATCACTTTGCTTTCTTCCAGAACCAGTTATGTAAAATTTCTGGAAATGTCAAAGCTATGAAAAAAAAACAAAAATGAAAAAAGTCTGTTGTGTTATCCCCAACTCCACCCTGGCTAAAAGGAGTGAAGGAAGTTTGGGCAAAAACTGAAATGTCATTCAATATTTTTAAAGCATATATCTAAAGTAACTTGGTTAATTTAGGAATATAAAAACATATTAGCCAAACCTTAGTTTGCTTGTAGAATCACCATGCTTGGTATATTACAGAACATTCTAGACAGTAATTATAAATTTATTTCTCTGATAGGAATTAAAACTGCATTGATGTTCTTAATTTTTGTTATTATTAAAAAACTGAAATTTTGGGAAACTGAGTTCTCTACATTTTTTGCCAGTTTATTTTCATAAGTCAAAAATATGAGAACTGAAGATATTGGCAATGTTTCTGTAATCCAACCCACAAGTCCATTGAGGTCTTGTTAAAAAAGCAGAAGCATATCTTCCAATTTTCATATCAAAAATTAATAAGAAAATCATAAGCAAAGAAGGCAGGATATCATCATTAAAGGTTATAAGCATCTCATTCCTGCATTGGAGAGTTGTACTTTGCTATCTCTCCTTGGTCCTTCCAAATTTGAGAACTAGGAAGGACCATAGATATTATCTAATCCAAGTCCTCTCCTTTAGCAGAGATTCAAAGTGACTTGCTCTAGGTCACAGAGGAGCCTATTCAGGGGGCACACTCAACTCCAATTCCTCCAAATTCAGATCCCATTCTTTCCTCTATACTACAAAAGGATAGCTCTAATATTAGAGGAAGAGAATGAACATTTGCATATACATCTATTACTTAACAATGCCAGATACTTTAAAAATATTATCTCATTAGATCCTCATGACAGTCTTTCAAGGATCCCCATTTTACAGTAAGGAAACTGAGGCAAACAGAATAAGGGATTTGCCAACTGAGGAAATGGCTGGGCCAGATTTGAAATAAGGTCTTCCTGACTCTAAATCCAGAATTCTATTCACTATACCACCTAGCTCTATTACAGAAAATATTAAGTTATTCTCATTTATATTTTATATAGAATAGTTTTTTTTTTAATCATTCTGTAGTACTAAAGGGCCGTCCAACTTAGTTTTAATATAATTCTTTGCTAAAAATTTCCTTAATTCAAACCTTTTCCATTTTCCTTGGGGAAAGTCTATCTTCCAAAAATAAATCTTTGTCTGAGTTCTCATATCTCTGCTGTTTACTTCCTCCTACTTCTCCATATCACCTCAAATAGAACTCCACCCTCTGATTAAGGGTGATACTGATTCTATAGCAGGAAGGTGACCTCACAATATCTGAAAGTTATACTTATTTTTCAAGTCCTAATTCAGAGCAATTAGCTGGTTTACATAATTCTTGATTCTCAATTCCAACTAAATTTGTGGGTCCACTGTGATATCCAGATTTTTTTTTCCTTTGGATAATAGTGATAATTATCATTATTATTATATAGCACTTTAAAATTTATGAAGCACTTTACATTTGATCTACACAACAACCCAGTAAGATAGATCCCATTGCTATTTCCATTTTACAGGAGAAACTAGGATAGAGATTAAGTGACTTGCCCATGGTCCCACATTCAAATCAAGTCAATAAGCTTTATTATGCACTTTCTGTATGCTGGACACTATAAGATGGATTGGAGATGTAAATACAGAGCTTCTAGATGGCATTCATTCCTGCACCTTACACTAATTCCAGGATCCCTTAGAACCTCTAGCTGTCCATGTCCTTCCTGCTCTGGTGCCTCACCTCAATTTTTTTTTAAAGAGCTCAAATGCTCTGCATGCAGGCATACTTCTGGCTAGACCCCAATTCCAGTGTCTGAAGAACTCTCTGTCTGTCTCCTTAAGTCACCAGACTGGAAAAAATGACTTCCTGTAACTTTGTATTGCCTTTCCTGATCAAAATTTGGTCTGGTGCATTTTCTAGACCTTTGTGGAGAAAGTTTGATTAGTAGAGAGACTTTACTGCTTCCCCTCACTCCACCATCTTTTGAACCTGGATTTTCTCGATGAATTGGATTGTTTTGCTTAAATGTTTTATGTTTTTTTTTCCTTTTTTAATTCTCTATTTTAACTGATGGCTATTGATATCAGGAAAAGAAGAGGAAAGGAATATACTTGGCACTGTAGGTTATGTTAAAAAAAAAAAGATGTTATAAAATTTATTTGGGAAAATAAAAGGAATGTCATATAGAGGGAATAGGAAGACATCCAGATCACTCTGAAAGAACAGCTTGAAGCCACATTGTAAAGGGCTTTATACACCAAAGACAGGAGTAATTTTTTTTCTTTTAGAAGCAATAGGGAACCACTGAGGCTTAATGAATAAAGAGATTGACATAGTTAGCCCTTTGCTATATGAATATCAATCTAGTAAGCAACTAAGTAGAGAAAGGATTGAAAGAGAAAGAGCCTAGTGGGGAGAACGAAAGATTTATAGATACCAAGTTGAAATTTTCTATTGTAATTTTTGTCTCTCTTGCTGTGTTCCACCAGATGGTGAAGTTGAGGTATGAGAGTTTCTGTCAAATATGTTTTGATGATGTCATCTATCTTAGTGTTATATCTACATCAGTAGTTTCTGAGAATTACCACAGAATAAGCCAGTGTCTTTCATGACAGCCATAATTTTTTTTTGCAGTTTCACCTCAATAATACATTTGTTTCTAGAATTTACTTGGAACCCACAATTTGGGAAGAGTTTACTATGAGCCCATTAAGGATCGTCATGGAAACATCGTTATAGTCACAATCAGAGAGGTGGAAACCCTCTATTCATTTTTCAATGGTAAATGGATGCAGATATCAAAGCTACAGAGCCAGAGAAAATCTCTGTCAACACCAGAGGAGCCAACAGCCCTTGACATCTTAGTCATAACTATCCAGGTAATGTTTTTTTTCCTCCTGTTTACCTGTGTATATGTAATTTCAAACACTCTTGAACAAAGATAATAATAACAAATGATATTTGTATTATGCCAGTCAGAAAGTATTTATACCATTTGATCCTTATGACAAGTATTATTATTCTCCCCATTTTACAGATGGGAAAATCAAAAGGGACAAGTGATTTGTCCAAGATCACACATGAATTTTGGAGATTGGATTTGGACCCAAATGTGTCTTGACACAAGTAACAAATTAGATACTACAGGTCTTGAAACTGGGAATGTAACCTCAAGAGTTGTGTGCTCAACTAAATAAAGGATGTAAATAAGTCACATCCCAATCTCCCAGCAATGGTCTATTATGGAGCTTGTCTCCAATACAACCAAACCTACCCTTATCTCTCAGTATTCCCCAGTTTTGCTTGCTTTCTCCACTATACAAACTCTCAAACTCTCCTCTTCTGAGTGCTATTAGGTGGACCCATCAGGGCAGTTATCAATTAATTGCTATCCAGGCACTTACAAAAGTAGTAGGGCAGATGCCATTGAGAAAATTCTTCCCAACATTCCTACCTCCTGTGCCCTGGATTACTTTGTAGTTTTAGTAAACACTCTTCAGAGGATAAATTCTAGCAAGGCAGTGATCAATGAATAAATCCTACCTCTTGCTACCTTGTTTTGTTTCAGACAGAAGTAGCAAAACAAAATTAAAATGCTTGGATGGATTGTGATCTTCAACACGGAGCTCATTACCTTGGCATTTTCCCCAAATTTGCCCCTTTTCCAAATTTCCTTATTACTTAGAGGATATCACTATTTTTAAGTGGTTCACAACTTTGGCATCATCCTCCATCCTTCATTTTGTCTCAAAAGTGTTATCAATTAACACTTTTTCTCAAATTGCATATCTAATCGAATTACCAATTATCAAGTTTTGTCATAACTGCCACACCCCTTCTCTTCATTCACATAGCCATCACCCTAGTTCAAACACTCCATCACTTCTCACCTAGATGATTTCAAAAAGTTTCTAATCATTCTCCTGCCTTAGGTCAATTCATCCTCCATTCTGCAGCCAAAGTGATTTTCTTAAAGTTCAGATTCATCATATCATTCCTCTATTCAATATACTTTAGTGGTTTCCTATTGACTCTAGATTGATACTAGATACAACATCATTTCATCTTTATTTTATGCTTTTTTTAATTTCTATTTTGTGTAAATTTAATCATATAAATATTTATTGTTGTAATAGCACATGACTATGATATATAAATAGCATATTAGGAGTTGGTTGTTCATCCTTGGTATTCAAAGAGGACCAAAATGCATTTACTATAACAAGGTCAGGGTACAATGTATCCAACTGTGGCTGTTCAGACCAATACAGCTCAGAAGGCTCTCCATAAGTTTGGGCATAGGGGTATATATGCTCAAAAATATTTGGTTAATAAGATTAAGCAATCAAAATTGTTTGGAGACTACTATGCTGTACCAAGAGCTTTAGTAACTACATACCAAGAGTCACTTTAGTAATTGTGAATAAATCAGTATGGGAACTGAGAGAAAGTACACAACTAACTCTATAGGAAGGTTAGAAAACCCGCAGCCAGAATCTTGTAAGGTTTAGGGGAGAAAGTCCTCATTTATCATGACAAAGATAATAATAATAACAATAACAACAATAATAATAATCAGCATTTATATAGTACTTTAGGGTTTGCAAAGCATTTTATACTATTTCATTTGACCATTAGAAAAACCTTATAAAGTAAGCACTATTATTATTCTTATTTTGCAAATGAAGAAACTGAGTCTGAAAAGTTAAATGATTCTCTAGAGTCACACAAATATTATCTAGCAGGGGTCCTCAAATTTTTTAAATAGGGGGCCAGCTCACTGTCCCTCAGACTGTTGGAGGGCCAGACTATAGTAAAAACAAAAACTCGGTTTTATGGGCCTTTAAATAAACTTCATAGCCCTGGGTGAGGGGGATAATCATCCTCAGTTGCTGCATCTGGCCCACCGGCCATAGTTTGAGGACCCCTGAATTAAGGCAAAATTTGAATTCTGAGCTTCCTAATTCAAAGTCCAAGACTCTATATACCATGTCAACTAATTCCTTCCCCACATTCCTAAATGACTTTTTATTAGGTGATAGACACTGTGCAAAGATAATAACAGGATCACAGCTCCTCTCCTACACCTTAGGAGATCGTAATCTAATATATAAAAGTACAGGGAGGTAAATAGGTAGAGAAGCAATTGCTGGCCATGGGAAAATGACATTAAAACAAACCTGAAATAACTTTGGGACTTCAGTAGAGGAAGAACATTACACATTATGCCAAAGAGTATCAAGAAGAGAATTAATAGAATAAGGAAAATCTTTGTGCCATGTAAAGATCAGAAGAAGGAACTAGCAATGATGGTGGATATGTGGTGGCTATCCAAGTATATGAAATGTTGTCTGATGAAAAGTTGCTTCTTTTTCTTGGCAGAACTAGGAATAATGTGTGAAAGTTGCTAAAATGCAAATTTAACTTTATGGGAGGAGAAAACATCCAAACAATGAGTTATTAAGTAATAGAGTGGGATGCCTTGGAGGGGAAGGGGGGAGATGGAAGAAAAAAAAGAAGTAACAGTTTCCTTCCCCATAACAGGAGATCTTTGAGCAAATTCCTGAATAACAAATCATCAGGTAGGTTGTAAAGGGAGTTTATCTTCAGGTACAGGATGTCTTAATTCTCTACTGAGGTCCTCTCCATTGCTAGAGAAGTGACTGAGGTCCATTGCTGTGACTGAACTTGTAACTAGATAATAATAGCATATGAAGGTCAAACATAAAGGCTTTGATGGGGAGTAGCAAATAAAAGATAAGAGCTTTAGCTTAGAGCTGTGGCTACAAAGATGAAAAAATGCACATTTAGTTAATTGATTTTTTTTGGGGGGGAAGCAATCAGGACTGAGTGACTTGCCCATAATCACATAGCTACCAAGTGTCTGAGACTGAGTTAGTTGATTGGCCAGTCAACCAACAATCATTTATTAAATATCTAATATGAGCCCAGTTCTGTGCTATGCACTGAGAAAAAAATGCTATCTGCCCTCAAGAAATTTACCTTCTACCAAAGAAAAACAACACATAAAAGGGATATAAAAAGCAAAATAGAAATAGGAAAGAGTCCTAATTGGAGCCAGAAGAAGAACTAAGGATAGTTATCCTAAGATGCTTTCTCAAAATGAAGATTTTAGGAGGAAGTCAACTAGTGGGAAGAGGTGTCCCCAAGGGTGGAAAGCTGTTCCAGAGTAAGAAGACTATAGAACAGGTAATTCCTGTCCTCTGGAAATCTCCAATTTCCAACAATGCTCAGATCTGACACTAACATTTACTAATCTGCTTCACTTCAGTGATGGAGTGCTTTTTTTTTTTTTTCAGAAACAATTGGCATTAAGTGACTTGCCCAGAGTCACATAGCTAGGAAGTATCTGAAGCCAAATTTGAACTCAGGTCCTCCTGACTTCAGGGTTGGTGTTCTATCCATTGTACCACTTAGCTGCCCCTGATGAGGTACTTTTAAAGTACAAAGTACAGGAAGGGTACCCTCCTATATGTAGGGATCTGTGTTATAAAAGATTCTTTCTGTAGTAGAAATAGTTTGCATTGAAACTCCATTCCATCAAAAGTATTAATACACATCAAATAAGGAAGCCAGTGCAAATTGGAGATGCCATAATAGGAGATAGCCAGAGGCAAGTTTGTGTACGTGTGTATGTATGTGTGTGTGTGTGTTTTTTCCCTGTGTGAAGCTTTAGAGGAAACATAATCAATCAGTCAACAAGTATTTATTAAGCACTAACTCTATGACAGGCACTATGCTAAGCTCTAAGGAAAGAAAGAAAGAAAGAAAGAAAAGCAACAGCCAATTGAAGGATCCTATATTCTAATGGAGTATACATACATCATACATGTTTATATACATATACATGTAGAGATATGCATATTTATAAATATGTGTATTATACAATATATACATATATTTTCAAACCTACAATATAAAGGATACATTGAAAGTATATGGGGGAGTAAGGAGAGAGGAAGAGAAAAGGGGGAAAAAGAGAAAGAGGGAAAGAAGAAAGACTATTTATGTATGTGTGGATATATATACATATAATAAAGAAATACAGAGAATATGTTTATTTTTTGAGTATATTTATAGAGAGATTATGTGTATATATATATACAGAGAAAGAAGGAGAAAGAGAGAGGGCAGAGGGGAGAAGAGAGAGAGAAGGAATGAGGTAGAAGTTTAAGAAGGAGAAAGATAAGGAAAGAAAAAGGAAGGGGAAGAAAAAGAAAAGTAGGAGAGGGGCAGGGGAAGAAAAAGTAGGAGGGAGCAGAGACAGAAACAGAGTGAAAAAAACAGAAACAGAGAGATGGGGACAGAGAGGCATAGAGAGACAGAGACAGAGAGAGACAGAGATAGAAAAAGAGAGAGGGAGGAGGGAGAGAGAGAAGGAAAGACAGAGACAGAGACAGAGAGACAGAAAGAGACAGAGAGACAGAGACAGAGAGAGACAGAGATAGAAAAAGAGAGAAGGGAAAGGGAGAGAGAAAAGGAAAGACAGAGACAGAAAGAAACAGACAGAGACAGAAAAAGAGAGGGGGGGAGTATTGGAATCTTTACAAAGTGCAGTGTAAAGTCATTAGAGTTGATAGAGACAATAATTATCTAATTTAGCATGGTTCAGTATGATTGATCTGATCTTACAAGGAGATGTTATGGGCCAGAAGAAACAAGGTACTAAGTAGAATTGACAGAAACAATGCTTGTGTTCACACCTTTAGAGAGCTCATATAAGCAAGAAGCTCTTAGGGCCAGAGAGCACTCTGGGAGGAAACCCATAATCCCACGCTCTTGGAGAAGGAGCATAAATAGAGCTTCAGTGGGCCAGTCAAGGGAGTTCAGCTGAATTAGATTGAGAGGGGAGCATCAAGTGAGTTCAGCCAGAAGCCCTCTCTCAAAGGCAAGAAAGATTCATTACAACTTTTACCTTGGTGCTGGCCTGGAAGGTGAAGAAAGCAGAGGCATAAGCAAAGGACAAAGCTGCAAGAGCTCTTAGAACCAAGGAGAGAGAGAGGCCTCTAAGAAAGCTAACCAGACTATATTGAAGGACCCAATAAAATATCTGAACTTTTAGTACCTGGCTGCATTTGGGTGATTATTACTTTTAACTGAAACTAAGGCTGCCTCCAGAAAACCTCCCCAAGAAACCTGCTCTCAGAGAGAACCATTATATTATAAAGAAGAAAAACACCACAGGGGAGGGAGAGAGAGAAAGAAAGACTGAGAGAGACAGAGACAGAGAGAGACACAGAAAGAGAAAATAAAATACATTTAGAATAAATGAAGTGGATGACGGTCCTAGCATCTAGGGAAATCAGCAAAAGCTTCCTGCATAAAGTGGAGACTTAACTGAATCTTGAAGGAAGCCAGGATTCCCAAAAGGTGAAGGTGTGGATGGAGAGCATTCCTAAAAGAAAGGACAGCCAAGGCAAAGGTATAAAGACAAGAAATTATGCTATGTACCTGAGAAAGAATGAACAGGCTGGTGGCTGGATTATAGAGTAAGAGGAGGTAAGGACAGAATCAGAAAACCATAAAAGGACTCAATCTTTAACCTTGGTCCCATTAGCACTACTGAGTCAGCTCTGGCCAATCAAGTGATCAGCCCACTAATCCATTTAATATCTAGCCAAAGGGGTGTCCAGTATGAGTGTGTGTTTCATTTTTTTTTTCATCCTGAGACCTGACAAACTATAATATGACGCAGGAAGGCTAATTGTAAAAAACCCTAAATCCTTTAGATTAGATTTGATAGGATTCTGATTCATATGAAATTGATAAAGAAGGTTAAGGAAAACCCCACTAGCTCATTCATAGTTTTCTTTTTCATCATTTATAAACACATGCTCAAGGAAACATTTAAAAAATCATAATCAATTGAGCTTTTACGGGGTGACTAATACACTAATCCCCAAGGGGATAAACTGAGGTCTGGGCTAACTTGGGTTTTCAGTATTGCTCCCAGAAATACCATTCAGGCCCCAGCATGATATAATACCTGGTTTCTGCTAGACTTATTCCATTAAAAATGTGTTACAGGTGCAGAGAAATTCCAATCTGGGCAAAGGTTGTTAGAGAAGGAGACCAAAAATAGAGGCGGGATCAGGTTTCCACCCAGATCCAAGTGGAAAATTTACCCCTGCTGACTGGCACATTCCTGCCTGATGTCGTTTTCTCTCTTCCCCTCCGAACCCTCCCCCCCATTTTGCCCCACCCCTTTACAGGTCATTTTCTTGGGGTATAGAACCACTGGGGCAGGTTTCCAGGCAAGTGTCGGCACTCCTGGAAGTGAGGTACTCATTATGTGGCAAAGGGCCCAGCCAAGTCTCAGATGTCAGCATGAAGTTGGAGATAAGACCTAGTGACTTCTAAGGTCTCAGGCAGGCTGGACAGTCTCCACAGTGCCTAACATGACTAGCATAAACTGTGCCATTTGCCTACCCCCAACATACACACAACCAGAACACTCCCAGAAAGCCCTTAGCTACTTGCTGAGTTTCCTATCAAAAGCGTCACCAATTGTGAATTCTGTGATGGAACAGCCCTATTCTGTACCACAAGGGGACTGTTGTCATGACGACGATGTAGTAGGTAGTTCATGTACATACTTCTGAGCTTCATTTTCTTCATCTATAAAATAATGATACTAGTTGAACCATTTCCCTCCTGTGTTTACTGTGGTGAAAATCCCATTCAATTTAACAATTATTTATTCAAAACCTACTATGTTCAAAGCAAGGGCAGCAAAATGGATCACTGGATAGACTGCTGGACCCGTAGCCATGAAGACTCATCTTCTAGAGTTCAAATTTGAGAGCAAATAATACCTACAATAGTACCTCAGGCATTTACTTGGTTGGTGACCCTGGGCAAATCACTTAATCCTGTTTGTTCAGTTTCCTCATCTGTAAAATGAATTGGAGAAGGAAATGGCAAACCAGTTATTTTTTCCAAGAAAACTCCAAATGGGGTTAGGATGAATCAGACATGACTGTAATGATTGCATAACAACAAACACATTTATGGTACTGTGCATGGTGCTAGGGTTACAAAGATCCCTACCTACAAAGACCTAATTCTACTGGATCAAAAAGGCAATGGACATAAAATACTCTGTAAATGATAAAATGCCAAATAAACATTCACCATGAATATTAGTTATTTCCCCAAATCTTTTACCTTCTATTCTTAAAATTACGGTTATCAATGAACACAATACTCTGATTAGCTCGTCTTTCCCAAGGAAAATTATGTGACATAGATTTAAAGCTGAAAGAACCTTAAAGGCAATTAAGTTAAATTTCATAATACATATAGGGAAATTGAGACACAAAGAGGTTAATTGACTTGTGGTCCCACACATGGATTTGAACTCAGATCTTCCTGACTCCAGGCCCAGCAATTTATCCAAACTTCAACTTCTAGGAAGAGTCTGGAGCACTTAGCATACTATATACATAGTAGGTACTTAATAAGTGTTGACTAATTGTTTGATTGACTGAGTATTTCTGCCTATCTCCTAGGCTTTCAATGCTTTCATGATATAACCAGATCACTAACATCACCTAAAACTACCAAATAATAATCTTCTTGGACCTGCTCTTCCTAGGATAAATCTCTCTCCTTCCAATATCCCCTCACTCTCCAGCTCCATCCCAATTGACTTGAATCACTCTACCCCATTGCTGGACAAGTTGATCTAAATTTGATAAATCTGTCCAATGTACAAATATTTTCAGTTTCATCAAGGATTTCTTCCAGACTCTGCTGCCTTGAGCCAAAGAAATGACATCAATGATAGGAATTTCAGGTAGTAGACTAGGTGAAGCACATGAGGTCAGCAAATCTAACCTGAGGAAAATTATAGGATGGCAGATAGATTTAGATTAGAGAAAGATGGGTTTTTCAGTGACCCTCATATTGCATGACATCACATAAATAACTATATAATTCACATTTCTTCAGGCTAGCCCTCTTTTAAAAAATAATAGTTTGCATCTTTATAATATGATACCAACTTAATTAATGCCTTATGATAGTCACTAGATTTAGGATAAGAAGAATTCTGGTTATGGATCCATCATATACTGGCTGTGTTACCTTGATAAGTAAGTCACAGCATTCCATGCACCTCATTTTTATTACCTTTTAAATGAGAATGAGGTCTGCATTATGGGGTTGTTGTAAGGGTCAAAAAGCTTTGCACACCATCACCGCTATGTGAATATATAATTTTAGTATTCCTTCAATTCTACAAGCAAATAGTACCTAAAAATCATGACTTAATACTTGAAGATTGGCAAAGCAATTGGCATATATTTATTCTCATAACCACTCATGAAGGCAGGTAGTAGTAGTATCTTCATTTTATTTGAGGAAATTGAGGCACAGAGAGATTTGATCAGAGTTCCATGCAGTATGTGGGACAGGATCTGAACTCCATCCTGACTCCAAGGTCAATGCTCCATCATACTGTCTTACAGAGAACACCTTTGTTGGTGGTGTTCAGTCCATTTTTAATTGTGGCTGATTCTTCCTGACTCTATTTAAGGTTCAATTTATAGATGAGAAAACTGAGATAAATAGAACTTAAAAACTTCACCAAGCTCACACAGCTAGTAAGTATCCATGGACAAATTTGAACTCAGGTCTTCCTGGTACTCTATTTACTCCACTATTAAGCTGTCCCATAAATATTCATGCTGAACATTTAACAGTCATCTCCCATTACAACTAGTTTCAGGATACCCCTGGGATACTCCGGGATCATACAGCTACTAAAAGTGTACAAGAATCTAAGCACAACATGAATTGAATTGCCCACCTGCCTCTCAAAGACAGAATAAAAATGGCTAGTCCATTTTTACCCTAAATTAATAAAGAGATAGCAAAAGACTCTAATGGATTGAAGCCACCTGACTCCCATGAACTCCATCTCCTGGTACTGAAAGAACTGATATGTGTGATTGCTGAGTTAATGTCAAGCATCTTTGACAGATCATCAAAAATGGGAGAAGCACCCTCAGGTTACACTGACCCATTGCCTAGGTGGCACAGTAGGTTAAGTCCTTGCCTTCAAAAACCTGAATTAAAATCCTCCCATAAACTTCTAACAAAATGACCCTGAATAAATCATTTGATTCATTTTGGTGAAATGCTTGCAATTTGTAAAATGGGAATGACAATAGAACCAACCTCCTAGAATTCTTGTAAAGAAAAAATGGAGATAATATATTCAAAGTGCTTTATAAATTTTAAAGTGTATATAAATTATAATTATCATTATTGTTCTTTAATGGATCCAATCTTTTCAATTGACCATAAGCTCTCTCTTCACTGACCAAAGACTACCTTTAATTTTTTTTTGTAACTTTCCCCCCGTGGCTCAGCCCTGCTTCTCCCATGGAGCTCAATACACAATAGTTGCTCAGTACCTGATTAATGTTAAAGACCAGTCTTGCAACAGATACTTTACAGAATCACAGACTCTCAGAGTATAAAAGGACAGCCCACAGA
This sequence comes from Antechinus flavipes, assembly GCF_016432865.1. Taxonomy (NCBI): domain Eukaryota; kingdom Metazoa; phylum Chordata; class Mammalia; order Dasyuromorphia; family Dasyuridae; genus Antechinus; species Antechinus flavipes. The sequence goes on along the minus strand of NC_067401.1, from coordinate 121,722,783 downwards.
GATCATATAGTCCAAGCTACGCCTGGCTATATATCTTCCCTACAATACATGCAACTAATAGTGATAGTGTTCTACTTGAGAAGAGATTTAGCATGCCCCAAGATAGCCCATTCTTTTTCAAATCCAAATACTTAGGAAATTTTCCCTATCACATATGATTTAACTGGAGTATCAAGAAACAACAAAAATCTGCCTTCCATTCCTACACTTCTCTTATAGTAAAACAGAACAAATCTAATTCTCTTTCCTTATCTTTCACTCCAAACCAGCCTCACTTCCAAATTGTCCTAATACTATTAAATGAAGCACCATCTTCATTTGTTTTGGGGTTTTATCTGTTATCATTTATTAAGTTCATAAATCTATGAACTATGCTCTGTAAAGGATCACATGATTGACAAATACCAAACTTGCAATTCATTAAAACCCCCAGATCTTTTTTTCAAATGAACTGAAATCTAGCTTTATTTCCCTCATCCTGTACCTGTTGCTTTTTAAAAATCTAAATATAAGACTCCACATCTCCCCAACAATGATGAATCGTGTTTTGTCAGCCAATTTATATTAGTGAACCAACCAATCTGTGACAGTTTCGTGGAACATAATCTGAACATCCCTGTAAATATTTTTTTCTTCCCTCAGGATATCTTGTCCTACCAGAAAAGAAGCCAACAACGTCTCCCTCCTGGATTATATCTTGGTTACCTGAAACTCTGCAGTTCTGTGGATCAGATCAAAGTCCTTGTCACCCAGAAACTGCCCAACATTCTGTGTCATGTAAAGATTCGAGACAACAGCAATGTTTCCAAGTAAGTTATCTGGAGGGGGGTGGGAGCAAAACAAGGGGTTCCTTCTTCCAAATCATTCATAGTATTCAATGATTAGTTATTAAGATGACTAATTTGCAAAAGATCTTCTCCAGGGCAGCATTCAAGGTAGGTCCTTCCTAAACAGCAATAGATATTCTGAAGGCTTTAAAAGAGTTACCCCCACTCATTGTCTTTTTCCAAGAAGGAAGAACAATAACAAGGAGAGGAATTCTTTGAAAATGCCCTGGGGAGCTTGGCATTGAGGGCATTTACCCCACCATTTTTTTAAAAAAGATTGCCTGGTTTTGATGACATGAGCCATAAAAATTAGTACCTAATTAAAATTATAATAATAACTCTCAGCAGTCCTTAGAGGGTCTAGACATTTGTCACAGGACTTCAAATGCAGAAATCTTTCCATTATACCCATGATGATTTCTTGTATGGAGAGCAAAAGAATTGAATCATATTCAATAAAGAAAAAAAAAAGAGAGAGAGACAGAATACAAGGAGCCAAAAAGTCATTTTTACCCTCTATAAAGGAAGGCTTTAGGAGGAGTTCAATACTCCACCCTCCATCCCTCCAATCAGAAAGGAGAAAAGGTTCAGGGAGATGTGTCACTCAAGATTTGAGTTAGCAGCAGGATGAGGAGATTAGAGGTGATGAGTTTAACCTGGGAGGGGCATCTTGTTCCATGGAGATGAAACCAGGCAGAACAGCAGATGCCGAGTGGAGTGAGCAATAGGCAATTACATAGGCAATTAACTTTCTGTGGTTACATAGTTTATAAAACATTGTAAAATTGCAAGGAGAACTGTTAAATCTTCTTTCTCTTGGTACAGTACTCATTTGGCACCTCAATAGCCTCCTTCCAGCATTCTCTCTTAGGGTGTTGGAAGAATCATTCAGAGACCTTCACTACCTAATCCTGCCCCATCCTATGTTAGGGGAAATGTCAAGGGAAGGGGTTCCATGTTTAGAACCTACGTGCTGTCGGATCTGTACACAGGAAAGAAACAAGGCGAGAGGACCATTGGCTTCTTGCTGTCTCACTGGCATGGCAAAAGTAGCAACAATGGCCAGTTTTTTCCCACTCTGCTCTGATCAACCACCCATGACTGAAAAAGAATCCTAGACTTGGGACATCAGAGGCCATCTAGTTCAGGGGTCTCATTTTATAAATGGGGTACTAAGGTACAGAGAAGTTAAATGATTGTGTATCTAAGATCACATAAATATTAAGTAGGAGAGTCAGAATTTGAATTCAGGCCTTTATATTCAAATCCAACACCCTTTCCTCTAGACCCTGATGCTTCCTAACTGGTACCTGCTCCCCGGAGCTATAGCTTCAGAATAGGTGCATTGGCATGTAGCATCCTGGGCATTATGACTGAAACAGTAATTAACAGCCACACTATCTGCCTGGTCCTCTATCAGTCTCTCCCTCTATCTCTATTTCCCATGCCCAGAGAGAAAACCAACTGAAATGCCATAGTTGAAGCAAAGATATAGTCCCTTGATTTAGGGAGCAAATCAGACAGCCACCATATCTTTGCTTAGAAACTCCCAGAAGCCATCTCTTCCTTATAATTCCCATAATAATCATACAAGAAAAATTTTTATTTCAAAGGCAACAGAAGAAAGCATCCAACCCAGCCCACCACCATATACAAGTTTCACTATCACTGTCCTCTTGAATCCCTTCTTTCTGTCAAGAACATGTACTGACTATAATCTTAAAAGTGAAAGTAGAAGTACATGGTGATCTTCAAAAACATCTTATTATTCTTTTCTCTGATCTCAAACTACAAATGTCACAAGGCATGAGGGAAAAATAATTTATGGGATAAAAGCAGATAAAATCTTGGAGCCAAGACCTGGGTTCTAGTACCACTTCAAATATGTACAATCTGTGTGAGCCTAGACAAATCACTTAATCTCCATTATCATAAGTAACTCTAAGACTCTGAGTTGCCAGTGAGTTGAACTACCAGTCTTCATTATTAAAGGAAGTTTGCTCAAGTGGAGGATTCTCTACATGAATAAGTCACAGATTCAGTCCCTCCACCTACCCTCCTTTACCCCATTCCCATTCCTAAGAGGACAAAAGAGGAAGACCAGTATAATATATATTCATTCTTCCACTCTTAATCCTAACACATTTTCCTTGGTCACTAGTTTGTTTGTAATAATCTGTCACTGTTCTTGCAATTCTACTGTGTCATCCAGCAATGACGGTTGGAAGACTGTCAAATGATATTTGATGTACTAGGAAAACTAAATGTTTAGTGATAATGTTGTGCCTAATTGGGGTACTGAGAGAAGGGACAAATCTACCATTTATGATAATCTAAGTATACAGAATTCCATCCATCAATGTCAATTAAAAACTCATCTGTAGTACATAGCACTAAGGGATTTGGTGATTTGTTCATGGTCACACAGTTAATATGTGTCAGAGACAAGACCAGTATACAGTTCTCCTTCTCCCTGCAAATTTATATTCTGTTTTAGGACCCAATAATGATTTTTATTATTGGAACCTTTGAGTTTCATAGTTCTATGTGCCAATCAAATGCAGCTCATTTTCAGTCTCCTTCATTACCCCCCAAAATCATGAATGTTCATTTTCTGAGTGTAATCAGAGGCTGAAGGCATTTGTGATATCTGACAGTAACCTTAAGGTGGCCATGCACACAGATCTATTTTCATTATCATTTGGTTCCCCTACTCACTGGAACAAAGGCTACATTTTACCAATCTCCTGAATAAAGAATTAGAATAGCAAAGAGATTATGAAAATAGAGATTTTGCAAAGGAGGTGATTGATGGGGAAAAAGTATGCTTTCTGATTAAAATTTTATACCATAATCAATTTGATTCTCTGACCCACAGATTAGTGGCCAAGCTATCATAACTTTTCACAAGGAAGCCCCATGCAGAGATTACATATGGTACAAACCATATGTAATGATTATAATGTCTGGGGGCTTGTAGACAAAAGTACGATTGCTATCTGATCTGGCAGCCCCTAAATCTGGGAACTGACTATAGAACTGGAGTGTTTGCTTCAGCTATGGTACATCAGTTTTTTTCTTTGGCACAGGGAAAAAAGTCAGAGGTTGGAAAACCAGGCAGATAGTATGACCCTTAATTACTATTTCAATCATAATATTCAAGATGTTAAATTGTCATTATCTCTTTTTCCCCTTCCTCAGGAGAAGTAGGAGGACAGTTTTCCTTTGGGGATTTTAAGGGCATCTTATCAGTCCTTGCTATATTGAAACAGAAAAACAAGGCCATATGAGAAGCTGTGGCTTTTCACAGCCTACAATGAGACTGTGAGAAATAGGGTGGCCTCCAAACTCCTTCAACCATTCTATCCAAGCTTCTCAAGAGGGTCATGATCAGATGTGCTCCCCACCAGCATTACCATTCTTTCACCTTTCTTACTGTGTGACTTTTGTAGGTAGATGCTCTTTGGAAAAAACTGCAAACCAACAAAAAAGGGAAAGTATAGTTTATCTGTTTTTCTTTTTTTCTTTTTTTTTCAAATATTTATTAGCTTTCTCTTTAAAAAAAATTCTGTACAGCAAACACACATTTGCTGGTGTTGTTCTTGAGTTGTTTCAGTCATGTCCAACCCTTTGTGGCCCCATGTAGGCTTTTCTTGACAGGGAAACTGGAGTGTTTTGCCATTTAAATTTACAGATGAGGAAATTGAGGCAAATGGGATTAAGTGACATCAGGAAGATGAATCTTCCTGACTTTAGCACTGGTACTTTATTCGCTGTACCACAAAGTGCATAAAAATAAATTAGCATATTGTTGATGTCCAAATGTCTTATGCTGGATTTCAAGTACATCATCTATGACAGGATTGAATGCCATGAGTCACCTTCAGTCCTCTGCACTCCATTTTATAATTTCAAAAATCAGATTCTAAAATTTTTCAAGGTTGGTTTTCTCTATAATATATTCATTGTATAAATTATTCTCCTGGTTCTGCTCATTCCACTTTGCCTTAGATAATATAGGTCTTCCCTCTATGGGTGGGTACTTATGGAACTGTCAAATGGGCAATTTGTACAGACTGATTAGAATCAAGACTGCCTATTTTTCTCATGAAGTTGCCTACTTGTGATTCCCTTATTGCCTCCTCCCCTTTAAACATCTGGAAGCAAAAGGAAACCAGAATAGTCTTCATGGTTCCAACCCTAGAGCTGATTTGCCTCAGCTGGCACCAGAGCTCCCTGTGGTCTCCCAATCATTGAACTAACCACCAAATGCCCTGCAGTCAAAGGTGGAGTTTGAGAGTTCTGAGAAGATCTTCAAGTAAAAAGAGATGGTCAAGAAGATAATTCTGAAATATTTCAAAGCTAAGACCTGGGAATGTTCACACATATAAACCAAATCTGCCCCCTCCATTGGGTTTGGTAATGAAGGTGGCCTGAATGAGGGAGATCTAGCTTGGAATTGTCTTTGGGTGGTAAAGAGCTCAAGTCACACCTTCCCAAATAAGTTTTCACCACTATAAATGGGTTATACTAAGTTCTGCACATGTATTATTGTGAGTTCTCAGCTGTATACTCAACTTTTGTTTTATTTCTAATTTTAACTTGACTCACCATACAGAGATGAATGGGAATGGATCCAGAAGCTTTCTGTCCCTGAATCTATGGAAAGTATAGCTCAGACTTCTGACTGCCCCAGTCAATTGTTCTTCTGTGAGCTTCAGGTGGCAGTGAGGGCTCTCCTGAAACAGATCAATCTACCTCTGCACCAGGTATCCTACTTTACAATATTGAACTTCTTTCCACAAAAAATACTCATGCAGTCCAAACAAAATTAATGGGTATTTGTATGTTGTCTAGAATATTATTTATATATTGTTAATGTAATATCTAAATGAATAAATGGCTCTGTATTCCATTTCTTTCCTCCTCTCATTAACTCGTTACACTACAAATCTTTCTCATTCTTCCCTCAAGGTCAGTCAGTCCCTACTGAGACCAATCCAACTTAAAAACAAAACAGAAAATATTGTCTGGCTTCTGTCCAGTACACTTAGCCTCAACAGAAAAGAAGAATCAAGGACTTGTTTGGGGATTCAGATGCATTAGTTCACAGCATATACACATGCATGTATACATACACATAATCAAAGGGGAGTCATAGCAAGGAATATTTGCACTAGAATCAAATACCACAAATCATGCATGGGACAAGCAGTATAAGATATATACTGAGAAGCGGGATTGTGGGAAGAGTGGGGAGCAGAAAAGTCATTTACCCCCAGCTGACCATTTGTGGGTAGTTTCTGATTTTAAATAATTATTGCTGACAATGTTAAACATGACAAAAAAATAAATAAATTCTATGTGGCCCTCTAAATTCAATGTTCTCTAAACTTGACACTCTGGAATAAAGTCCTAATCATCCCACCAAGTTACACCTCTTTTAAAAGTTGTCTTATTTGAAATGATGTACCATGGACTCTTACTTCAGATAGAGTACTAGTTGTCAAAGGATTTTCTGGTCCCTGTCCAAATGTAGAAATTCTGATTTCCCATATTCAATCCTCTGAGTTAATACTTTAAAGATTAAGTTAATTTGTCCCCCTTGAAATCTTCTCCATCTTCCCTAAAGACAAATCAAAAGAATCCAGCCTAGAAGCAGAAAGACTTGGCCAATAGGGAGAGGATGTAAATGTGTCCTTATCTGTCAAAAACTAACTTTTAAAAGCACAACATAAGCAAAAATCTTTGGGGACTGACTCACCTTGAAGCAATGGCATGGACTGGTTAACTCTGAGAGAGCCCTTCTATCCCTGCCATAATCCAATTTTAAGTTGTAACTGCAAGCTCAACATAGAACAGTCACCAGTATGGTGCAGTGCTTGACAGGACCATGCTCACATGTCCTGCTCATTGTGTGCACTTAATAAATGTGTGTTGAGTTGAACTATTTACAGAATGGATAGATGGCTGACAGCAGTCATTAAGCAGACAGCTATATTATTCCAGTTGGAGCCACTCTTGGAATGAAGAACTAGTTAGTTCTCCTTAAGATAGTCAATTCTATTAAAGGATTTCTTTGGCTTAGCAGGTTCGGAGAGGCTCACATTTCATTGGTGACTCTCTTGGGTTGTATATATATGTTGGGAGAAGGCTGCCTAACTGCATGCAACAATTTCTTTCTTTTTTTTTTTTTTTTTTGATTCTAGTAAAATTTTCTCAGACCTTGGCCAGAAACTGCATTTCCCCCCCTAACCAACCTAAATTGAAAGTAGTGGATTTTTAATTCAATCCATTTTTTGCTGTTCTATGTAATTATATTCATCATTTCAAAAACCCCACAGAATTCAATCATTTTCTGCTTTTTTTTATAACAAGCATAAATGTTGTTTTCGGCGTTTATGTGGAACATTACTGCCTTAAATCTTGATTTTATATAGCATTATTAAATGGGCTGAACCCTAATATTTATGTTGTATAAAAATTCCAAGCTTGAAGTCATGTAATTTTGTTAGATGTTTTATGCTGGGTTGGTGTTGTTTATGTAAGTGCCATGTTGTAACTCTCCTATTTTTTCTCTGCGCGTGTCCCTCTACAGGCCAGGCACTTCCGAGTCTACACACAGGAGGTGTTGGAAATGGGTCACAATGTATCCTTTCTTCTCCTGCTCCCTGCCTCAGACGACGTCTGTACGGCCCCAGGACAGAATAATCCTTACACCCCGCACTCAGGATTTCTTAACCTCCCTCTTCAAATGTTTGAACTTGGTACATACTAGCTTATTCCACCTAGAAATAGTAACCCAGCCCCCTTCGAATCGGATCACAAAGTGATATCTGTTCCCCCCTTGTCCCAGTGGAGGGCCAATAAATCACATGATAGCTTTGGCAACAGCCCTCCCCAGAACTGTGTACAAGTCAGTGAGAAAGCAAAACCCTCTGACTACTATGGTGTGTGCTGGAAGGGTAATTATTGAAGGCTTGCAAAGGAAGGCCAGACAGAAAGTTCATAGTCATCAGCCTGCAAGCAGCCCCTGCTTTTCTTAAAAGGGAAAATACAAGAACTGATGTGGTCATGAAAAGAACTCCTCCCCAGACCCCAGCCCCAACACACACCACACACACACACACACAAAAAAAAAAAAAGTTTGCATCACTTTGGAGAAATTTTCTGCACTCCTGAATGACCAATATTTTTTTTTACCTCCTTTTGTTTCTTTTTAAATGAAATTTGCAAAACAGAATTCCAATCAAGAAATAACTTCAAAAACTGAGCTCTCCCAATAATAAACAGAATTCCTTAAGGATGCAATATTGTTAGAAGGATGCATATTTTTGAAAATTATGAGATCTTACCCTGGCTTTCTGAAATGAATAGCATAACCCCAGTTTCTATGTATTCATGACGGTCCCTGCCACATACCCTCCCCACCTCCCAAGCATGGGAATAGCAATGTTTTTTGTCTTTATTCCCATGCTTCATCTTTTTAGCCAAACCAATAAGAGGCAATTAGTGAGAGAGTTCAGTCAGTTCAACTGAATTGTATGATTTGTGAGTGGGTGAGTGAGATGGAGGTGGAAAGTCTCAGTGTTACTCTCCAGCTCCCAGATTTAGAAGCAGATACAGCAGTTGCTTATTGCCCAGGTCCAGGGCTGTAGCAAAGCTTGGAATATATTCTTGATTTTCCTAGCCATCAACAGCATAATTGCCAAAAAAAAAAGAAAGAAAGAAAGAAAAAAGGATAGAAGTTGTTTTCCAGAGAAGGTAAAGAATTCTTTCAATACTATGCATTGGCCTTCTAAATCAGAACCTGGAATCCCAGACTGCCTGTTAAGTGACACTACCTGGATGGAAGGTATTTCTCTCTTTTGAACCTCTCCTGTGCCTTGTGATGAATAATATTGGCCATCCTACTCCCATAATCCTCCCTGTGAAGGTTTCTATTTAATGAGCTCCCCAGCCAAGAAGCCTTGTTATTCCAGGGCAGAATAGCACCACTGTTCTGTACTACAGTTTGGATGAGTGTCCTTCTTCATCCTCCAGAATCAGAGTAGGACATCTCATCTAGAGGCACATATAGCCATTCCAGTGCTAACCCCAGAAAAATAGTTCTTCTATGCCATGGCAGTACTAAGAGGCACTTCCCAGGTAGCTTCCCAAATTTGGGAACAGCCATTCTGCAAATGATAAGGAAGCCTCAGGATATAAGGAAAAGTATTCTGGATCTGAAAGTGAAGGACCTCAATTTGAATTCTGATTCTGACACCTTATAACTTGAGTGATGGGAATAGGAACAGAATTGAACTTGTGGTTTGGGGGCGTTTAAACTACCAAGTTGTTTTAAGAGTTTAGAACTACCATAAAACTCCCCCTACGAGGGCAGATTGGCACCTTATTTGTAAACAATAGGTCTTGAAAGGTTACCTAGCACACTTAAGAGATTAAGTGATTTTTCTCAGGCTCACATACACTGGATCTTGCTGCTTTTGGAGTTGGTTGTCAAAGAACCATGCTGCTCCTCATAAGCTGTGTGACTTAGAGAAAATATGTCCATTTGTTTGGGCCAAAGTATTCCCCATTGTAAATTGAAGGATTTGGGCTATATGCATTATATAAAAACCCCTTCCCAGTTCTGATCCTTTTGATTCTTGTGGTTGAAAATCATCTTTGTAGAACAATGTTTACTGGTCAGTGTAATAGGAGTCCAGCCTTCATGGTGGTGATAATCAGGCCTTGGAGATTAAGAATTGGAAGGCTTGGGTAGTTTACCCCTCCCTTCTCCCCATTTCATATCCCCAGCCTTTCCCTAGCTTTGCCAGGATCCAAGTGAAAAAGGGGGTTGATCACCAGCAACATTGCCTTATACTCCATCAGCTCCTTTTTCATTTGGATTCTTAAACTTTCCCACCAGAGCTCCTTTAAAATTTATTTTATATTTTAAATTCTTTGTTAACATTCCTTGTTAATTTATTCTGATGATTCGTATTGTTCTTTGTGTCATGGAGCCCTCTGGCAGCCTAGTGAAATCTGGATCTTTTTAAAATAATATGCTTAACTGTATAAAATAAAATATATAAGATTTCAAAGTAAGTCAATTGTATTGAGATACAGTTATCAAAGTATTAAAAGAAAGTTCACAAGTGAACTCAAGTGAAGAACCCCTTTTATGTATATTTATGTATATCATTTGAGTGAGCCTGCTAACTCTATTAGATGTCTCTCAGCTGGCTGAGATAGGAGCTTCCCAAGGCAAGAAATGTTAGATATGAATATAGAATGATCCAAATTTCTCCTGGTCTCATCAATTCAACTGTTTTATTTATTTTTCAACCATTCACTTATAGAAAAATCAGAGATTCATATATTTAAAACTAGAGGACTTCAGAAGCCCATCTAATCCTTTTTTAAGAAAGAAACTGATAGGCCAGAAGTGGACTAGGAGAAAACTGAACCCAGATCCTCTGCTTCAAGAGCCAGGATTATTGCCATTGTACCACAAGGCACAAACTTTAACAAACAGACCTTAGCCTGTGATCCCAAAGCTACTGATTCTCCCTCTACCATCTGCCAACACTCACAATCCTGCTGCCCCATTTACATCATCTCTGAAGCACAAGCATTGAATTTTTTCCCCTAGAATTGAAGATAGGCTAGCATTGATCTAATCACACTCTCTCAGCCACTTTAAGCTCATGCATGAATGGAATGGTTGTGGCCCAGTTGGTTGTGTTTGGGAGGCTCAGCCAGCCTCTTTACCCTGGTCACATACTATGCCCTTAACTTTAATCAATCTATGAATATATAGTTGATCCATTTGTTAGCTTTTTCTGGGTACTGAGAGTACATAGTCTAACTAGCAAACAATTAATAAATTGACTAGTATATTATTGCTCATTATATTTCAGTATCAAGAGTAGTATTGAAAGCCCAGGCTTTCCTCAACCCAGGTAAATAAGACTTTTTCAAAAAGCATTTTATTACAGTTCCCTCTTCATTCAATCATCAGTCTCTAAAATATTTCTTAACATGATAAACCCACAGTAATACCTTATATAGGAATCCCTATGGAATTGCTCTGTGTGAATGTGTGTGTTTGTTGGGGAAGGAGGATAATGCATCTTTAAAGCACAGTATCTGACATATAGTAATCATAATCACTTAATAAATGCTTGCAGACTGACTGACTAAAGAGGGTGCTAACGATTCATTAGTTGGTAGAAGGGCTTTCTTGTTTGTTTTTTTTAAAAAGATCTTTTTTCTGTCTCTTGAATATAGTTTCATAGTAAGCAATGGGGACATGTGCTACATATTTCTGAGAAATGAGGGTGGCTTGTAGGGAAAACAGCCCAAACTGAGGAAACTCTAGCCATTAACAACATGAGAGATTTAATGGATTTTTAAAAGGTGCAAATCATGGGAAAATGTCCATTGTTATCATATAATAAGAAATTTCCCTCTATCCTTTTATTCCCTCTATCCCATCCATGTTCTGGATCTTTTTAAAATAATATGCTTAACTGTATAAAATACAGATTATTTTTATTGTATCTGATTCAGTACATGTCATTCCATATAAAAATAGATTTGATAAACATCATATTCTCATGATTAGTTTAGCAAATCATTAATAGCCTATTATTCAGGTATGGAAACTTTTTTTGTACGTATTCCAAATTTAAGTGGATTTTATTAGAACAGGATTATCATGGGTAAAGATTAGGTAGAACATCAAATCCACAGAGGATATTCCTCCACAAGTTTACATTGATAGAGACTCTACCAAGAACCATCATTACTAAAGTCATTATGAAAAATTCCACATTTGTCATTAAAGATAATTTCCATTCACATATCTTGATAAACACAAAACTACTTTGGATAGCACAGAACTTCTCCTTAGCAAGAGATTAGATGTGAAAGGGACTATGGGGAGGAACTAATCAATTCTTGACTGAGATAAATCACATAATCCCCCGGGTCTATTTCCTTGTTTATAAAATAAAAAGATTGTTCTACATGGGTTTCTAAGGTTCATTAGAGCTCCAGATCTATGACTTTAGCACTTTCCAAGAGCAAAAGGAATGCAGTGGAATGAGAAAAATGGTCTGGCATCCTGAGGGTTTACCCAGTCTATTTTGAGAAGCTCATCTCATTCTTACTCTGGGATAGTAACGATTGACAGCAGACCAAAGGTAAAGAAAGTCAATTGGTATCGATTTCACTGGCTATACAATTCAGGCCAAAAGACCTAAAGGAAGGAAATATAAGTGATTTTTTTTCTTAAGAAAAAAGATCAGTTATGTTTTACAAAACTCTCTGATGGTTTTTTATATGGAATGACATGTACTGAATCAGATACAATAATAATAATTATTGTTAATATTATAGTTCACAATTATATAATACTCTAAGGTTTGAAATGCATTTTACAAATATTATCTCATTTGATCTTCACACTAATCCTGGAAAGAAGGTGAAGTTTGATTTTGTGCCTCAACCTATATGCTTATCAATTTTTCACCATCCGAGGAAACCAGAGGCCATTTACAAAGAAATACCTTGTTTGTGGGGTTGGAAACCAGATGGTATCATCTTCTTGGCTGGAATCTTCAAGACATCAATTTATTTAGTGGGAAATCAGTCAACAGATTTAGAAGAGATGGAATACTCCCAGTCTCTTCTATCATTCACGTTTTATTCAAGTTGCTAATGCTGTTCCTTAGGACTGAAAAGATAGTGTTAATCTATGTTCTCTTTGAAGTCAACATACAGTTTCAAATACTAGCTCTGTCTTTTTTTACTAGTATGACCTTGGTCAATTCAGAAAACTTCTAAAAATCTCAGTTTCATCCTCTACTTTGGAAAAAAAGATTTAATTGGATTAGATAACTCTTCCAGTTCTAAACCTATGTTTCTTTGGTATATACTAAGGTCCGATTTTCAACTTCATCAACAGCTTGAGGGATGGACTTTCTCTCTTCTCAGTGTAGGGTTGCATCTAGATTCTATGGAAGCCAAGGAATCTTGGAATTGAAGTAGTCTCAAGAAGTCTTCACATCTAATCCCCATTCTACCCTCAAGTAAGTTCTATACTCAAACTATCTCTAATATCAATCTAATTTGAGACTCTTCAAGAAGAATATGCTTCTAATCTCCCTCCCTTCTCTTCCTATACTTCAGCTGCTCTCTCCTTACCTTCTATCTTGTAGCCAATTAAAGCAATATGGTATATTGGAAAAAGACTTGAGAAAGGTATATTGACTTGAGAATAAGGATACACAGGGTTTTAATCCTGGTTCTGCCACTAACTTACTTCCTTTCTCTAGGTCTCAGTTTCCTCCTTTGTAAAATGAAGGATTTTGACTGGATCCAACTGAAATCCCTTACATATCTAATAGTAGACAGCAATTTTGGGTATAAAAGTGCTTGATTTAAATTCAGAGGTAATGAGCTCAAAGCTTGACCCTTTTTTACTACTTATGTCATGTTAGGCAAGTAATTTAATTTCTCTGAACCCTGACTTCCTCAGATGAGAAATATAAGTATTTTACAAGATAACTTCAAAGATCCTTTAGAGCTCTAACTCCATGAACCTATTCATCTACAAATTGCCATTCCAATGACCAATTTGATTCTTAAATATGTCATCATGGAGGAAAAAGGGTACCTGGGGAGGGGGATCCCAATGAGAATTTATTTTATTTCTTTTCTTAATAGCTTTTCATTTTTCCAAATACATGCAAAGATAGTTTTCAACATTCACCTTTGCAAAACCTTGTGTTCTAAAATTTTCTCCCTCCTTTTCCTCATGCTTCCCATAGACAGCAAGTAATCCAACATAGGTTAAACATGTGCATTTCTTGTGATGATCAACTATGGAAGACTTGATTCTTCTCAGTGATTCAGAGATCCAAACAATCTCAATAAACTTTGGACAGAAAACACTATCTACATTCAGAAAGAGAACTATGGAGATTGAATGTAAATCAACACAAGCTATGTTCACTTCTTTTTTTCTGTTTTTTTCTCTTTTGTGGCATTTTTCCTTTTGTTCTGATTTTTTTTCTCAACATGATTCATAAATCATGTATTTTTAAAAGTAAAATTCTTCTAAACATATTTCCACATTTATCATGTTGCACAAGAAAAATCTGATCAAAAAGTGAAAGAAAAAGAAACAAACAACAACAAAAGATGAAATATTATTCAGTATTCATAGTTCTCTTTCTGGATGCAAATGGCTCTTTCCATCACAAATCTATTAGAATCACCTTCAAATACCTCATTGTTGAAAAGAACTAAGTCCATCACAGTCATCATATAATTTTGTTGTTGTATACAATGTTCTCTTGGTTCTACTCATTTCACTTAGCATTAGTCCATGTAAGATTTTTCTGAAATCATCCTGCTCATCATTTCTTATAGAACAATAATATTCTATTACATTCATATACCATAACTTACTCAACCATTCCCCAACTAATGGGCAACCACTCAGTTTCCAATTCTTGACATTATAAAAAGGGCTGCTACAAATGTTTTTGCACATGTGGGTCCTTTTCCCTTTTTTATGATCTCTTTGGGATACAAGCCCAGTAGAGACACTGCTGGATCAAAGGGTATGCATAATTTTATAGCCCTTTGGGAATAGTTCCAAATTGTTCTCTAGAATGGTTGGATCAAGATAATTAATTTTATTCAACAAATCATGACATAGAGATGATTAGATTATTGTGGTATGATCCCAGTATGTCAATAAATGTCTATGATTCACATTTTTTAATTAAAAGTTTTTATTATCTCCATCCCACCTACACACACAAATACACACACACACACACACACACAAACACACTCTACAGACACCATTATTATATCATCATTAAACCACAAAAAAGTTATTTTAACCTTTATTAAATAACATTAAAAAACTCTGACTGAAAACCATGAGATTCCAGAGGACCATGGTTGAAAACTATCACAAATTACTTGTGGAAAAACATACAGATGATATGTATTTTGTAGCATTAGTCACAATAGAGGAAAGTTGTAGATTTCCTTGGGTTTTACTTTTTTCTGAAAATGATATGTGAATTCTTTCAATGAGAATTTCATTTTTATGTTCATTAATTCTAGGCAATTCTTTTCTGTTATTTTTTTCATTATAATATTAATGAAATTTTTTGTCCTGTCATGTTCTTCTGGAAGATCTATGATCCTTAAGTTGTCTCTATGCATCCAGTCTTTGAGATTCATATATTTTATTTCCATAGTAACCATATTTTCTCCTAATGTTATTTTTTCTCTTCTCTTCTTCTAGGTTGTCTTTCATTTCCATGTATTTTCATTTCCAACCTATTATTCCCTATTTTGTTTCTTAGTGAGACTTGACATTGCATATTCA
Source organism: Antechinus flavipes (assembly GCF_016432865.1). Taxonomy (NCBI): domain Eukaryota; kingdom Metazoa; phylum Chordata; class Mammalia; order Dasyuromorphia; family Dasyuridae; genus Antechinus; species Antechinus flavipes. Next base: position 121,707,552 of record NC_067401.1, on the reverse strand, counting down.
AGTTTTTCTATTTTGCTCCTTATTTTGGCTGTACAAGACAAATTCTGCTGTCATAATTCTCATTTCTCTTCAAAACCACTCAGATATCAGGAATCACATATTGTGGTTCTATGTTTTTTTTTTCTAAAATTCCAAAGGGTTCTCTGTTTCATCAAGGGTTAGTCATTTTCCTTTATTTTGCAATATTTGTTCGTAGATGCATTACTTATTTAATAGATCTGAAGGCTATATTTCCTTCAATTGTTAATGTTTTCCCTTTTGATTTATCTGTTTGTGTTGAATATTTTTGAGATTTCTTTATCCTGAAATCTTTGGTCCTTTCAATCTTTCTCCCAACCTCCCCTTATTTTCCTTATTACTCACTTCCTGAATCCCTCCTAACTGATTGTTTCTAAATCCTATTTCAGTCCTTGGGGACTGGACTTTAAAACATCTTAGCCTCCTCCCACACTGGGAAATTCACCATTCAATAACCTAGGTTTCTTTCCCCCAACAGACTTTGGAATTAAAACTGACCCCTACTGGGTACTGTACTCTTTCCTTGGTAGAAGGCTACATAGATCCTCATACATCTAGTGTTCTGTCTTGTTGATCTGTCCATTCTCTGTTCTTCAGTTCTCTGGCACTGCACTGGCAATTCAAAACCAGTTTTCTAGTTCTGAACACTACTAGTTTAGAACTTTGCAGCACTGGTACTTCCAGGTTGCAGCCCCTGACAGACTTGCTTCTGAATGGCTGTGGCCAAGCCAACTGTCAAAGCCCAATCAAACTTCCTCAATGTGAATCCAGGGATTCTGTGGCCTTGGAAAGTAAGAATTAAGGATTGGAGAGTAGGAGTGGATATTAATGTAAGTCTGGGTTCATTAGAGCAACCTTGTTGGCTGATAGTGTTGAAGATAGAGGAGAGAAGTTGAGTGAGATTGGGTTCAGTGAACATTTGTTCCTTGATTTGGTTTTTCTTTGTTTTGGTAATCTTCTGTATTACCAGTGTCCTCGACCATGGAACTTGAAACTTTTTGGTACATGATTTCTGTTTTGGAAAGGTTTGAGGTTATGAGGATCAAAGAAAACATTTAGTCCTCTTATTGATCATATGATCCAGAAGTCTAGAGTCTCCTTTTCAAAGGACTTCAATTTGTTTCTCTTCTAAATCATTGTCATAGGAATTTGTGGGAACAAGAGCTAAAAAGTCTCAGAGATTATTTAATTCCACTCTTCATGTTATAGAAGAGATCCAGGGGTTTGAAGAATTGGCCTAAGGTTGTTTAGCCAGTAAGAAGTAGGAATAGAATTTGAATCTAGGTCTTTTGATCCTAAATTTAAGTTTATTTTCACTATCTATTTTTCCTGTTTTTCTCTTTCTTTTTTCCTAAGACAGACAGAGATGACAGAAAGGGATAGAGGAAGGAGAGAAAGAGCAGAGGACAGGGAAAGAGAAGAGAAGAAAATGAGAGCGGAAGAAAGATTAGTAAGAGAGAGAGAAAGAAAGAAACAGAGTCAGACAGAGGAGGAGATAAAGAAAAAGAGAGGGAGAGAGAGGGAGAGGGGGCATGGAGGGAAGGGAGAGAGAAAGACAGAGAGAGGGGGTGGGGAAGAGAAAGAGAGAGAGAGAGAGAGAGAGAGAGAGAGAGAGAGAGAGAGAGAAGACGAGAGGAGAGGGCAGAGATAGAGACAGAAAGAATGAGAAAGAGACAGAGAAACACAGAGGCAGAGAGATAAAGAGTGACAGAGAATGATAGAGAGATAGAGGGAGCAGAGTTTTAAATTTTGGTTTGGCTTAGAAAGAGTGGCTCTAAGACATTTCATTCTCTCTCCTGCCAAAAGATGACATCTGTTAAGTGCTAACAGGACATAATCCCTACTTTGAAAAGCATGAGGTCAGATTTATGGGGCTGTTTAGGGACAAAAGAGAATTAGAATGTCACAGAAACTTCTAGAGCTTACATTCTGTGGCTTTATAGTAGGTTGCAGACCATCTCACCAAAAAAAAGAAAAAAAAGACTCTTCAGATTGGAAATAATCTAAAACATAGTGTCACAAGATTAAATAGGTTAAAAGGGGTCCTTTGGAGCAAATTTCTAAATGGCCTTGGCTTTTGGTAAGAGCTAATGTTCTCTCATCTCTGCAGAGGGAGCAGGGTTCATTCTTTCCATGTATTGTTGGATTCATTGAGCCCCTTCATTAGATAGTATATGAGAGAAATTGTCTAATGCTTATCATTAATTATGAAAAGAGTGCCATATTCTTAAGGAAGAACTAAATTGCTTATGAAAGTTAGCATGGCCTAGTGAACAGAGATTGGTCCTCAGCATCAAGAAACCTGAGTAAACATCTTATATACTATTTGTGGGAAACCCCTGCAAGTCACTTAGCCTCTCAGTGGCCCCAAGGAACTCTCTAAGTTTCAAGAGCAGTTGCCCATCTACTTTTGTGGAGAGAGTTTTTTTTTTAATTGGGAATTTGTTATACAGTGAAATCATAGGTTTTATCCCCAGAAAATGTCATGTGCAAGGCATAGGGGAGGATCTAACTTGCCAAATGCTCAAATTAGGGTACAAAACAATGAAAGATAATCTTATTAAGAAATACATCTTCTAAAACTATATTCAATTAGATGATGATTTGACTAGTTTATCCTAAGCAAATTAAAGTCCCATTATTCAGGCCATGAGAATGAATTTCAGAGCTTAGATCACTGCCTCTTTGAGAAGAATCCTTTGCCCCACCCTCTCCAATCCCCATGGAAAAATGGACATTGGGAAGTTAGCCCTGTTCTTACCTTACTACCATTTGGGGTATACTCAGCTTGATTGTTGCAGAGATAGCATCAAAGATAGAAGTAGGCAATGACAAAAGAGACTACATGACATATTACTCAGCCATGCCCAAATCTTTGTGAACCTATTTGGGGTTTTCTCAGCAGAGATACTGATTTTCCAGGCAAACAGGGTTAAGTGACTTCCCCAGGGTCACACAACTAGGAAGTATATGAGGCTTTTTAATTCAGAGCTTCCTGACACAAGACCTCATGCTCTATCCACTCTACCACCAGGCTGCTTAATATATATCATATGGTATACTCAATTATTCAACAAGATTTTTTAATCACCTACTATGTATCGTAGAAGAGCTTACATTTTATCAAAAGAAATAAACATATATATATATATATATACATACATATGTGTGTATTTATATATATGCATATAGAATATGCCCAAAATAAATATAAGAAAAAAATAGGGGAAGCACTGGCATTTGGGGAAATCAAAAAATTCTTCATTAGAAAGTAGAGCTTGGGGCAGCTAGGTGGCGCAGTGGATGGAGCACCAGGTCTGAAGTCAGGGGGACCTGAGTTCAAATTTGACCTCAGACACTTAACACTTCCTAGTTGTGTGACCCTGGGCAAATCACTTAACCCCAATTGCAAAGAAAGAAAGAAAGAAAGAAAGAAAGAAAGAAAGAAAGAAAGAAAGAAAGAAAGAAAGAAAGAAAGAAAGAAAGAAAGAAAGAAAGAAAGAAAGGGAAGAAAGAGAAGAAAGGGAAGGAAGGAAGGAAGGAAGGAAGGAAGGAAGGAAGGAAGGAAGGAAGGAAGGAAGGAAAGCTTAAGATGAATTTTGAAAGAAAATAGGAATTCTAAGAGGGAAAATGGAGGAGAAATTGCATTTTAGACATAGAAGACAGTTATGAATGATGACAGAGATGAGTGAGAAACAGTATGAAGGCTCATTGGATTCAATCATAGCATTTGTGAAGATTTGTAATAAACCCCAAAAGATAGGTGCCAGGTTGTGAAGGACTTTAAATGCCAAAGAAAGGAGTTTTTACTGGACCTTTAAAGTAATAGGGAGCTATGGAAGATTGATTATTGAATAAGGGAGTGTTGTGGTCAAAACTGAGTTTTAGAAAAATCATTTCATCAGAAAAGAAGATAGATGAAGAAAAAATTGAGGCATGGAAACCAATTAGGAAAGCACTACAATTGCTCACATGAGAGCTGAGGAAGGCAGTGAATGGAGAGAAAGAGGCAGCTGTTAGGGGCAGCTAGGTGGTGCAGTGAATAGAGTACCAGCCCTGAAGTCAGGAAGACCTGTGTTCAAACTTAGACACTTAACACTTCCTAGCTATGTGACCCTGGGCAAGTCACTTAATCCCGATTGCCTCAGCAAGGAAAAAAGAGAGAGAGAGAGAGAGAGAGAGAGAGAGAGAGAGAGAGAGAGAGAGAGAGAGAGAGAGATGCAAGAAGGCCTCCTTCATCGAAGTCCAGCCAGGGTTCCCTTCTAGAGTAGAGCAGCTTGCTTTTTGCCTGCTGAAGGAGGGGTGACTTACATCCCTCCTTCAGGGTGACTTACTTCCAGGAGTCTGATCCCAAGTGTCCAAGACTCCGTCTCAGGACCAGAGACTTAACAAAACAGTCCCTCCCGTTATCCAAACTGCCCAGTAGCAGAACAAGAGGTAGATGCTCCCTTCGGTCTCCCTCACCAAAGAAACCAAGAAACAAATATGAAAAAGGCTGCAATGGGCTGCCTAGCTGGCCACGCCCATCTGGACTCCAGAGCACGGACACCAGTGCAGGGATCTGCTGAGGGAGCAAATGAGGTTTCAGGAAAACGTGACTCCATGTTGCACAATGCCCAGGATTAGACAAAGGATGACCCCCTCGCCAGACTCGGAGCAGTTGTCTCACCCCTTTGGAGGGGACACTGATGGCCTAAGCTTCAAGGTGTGGCCAGTCAGGGCGGTTCAAGTAAGCAACCAGGGCTTGGCTCGTTCATCACAAGCTGGTCAGGAGCTGTGGAATGTGATCTGAGGCCAGCTACCCTTCCATGGATCAGGGTGGGACTACCTCCTCGAAGCAGGCTGGGCACGTCCCCATGATGCCAGGGACTCGGGCCACAGCTGAGCCTTCCCCCACCCCCCCATCGCCATGCCCCGGGCTTCCAGTGCCCTCAGGGGGGAAGAGGTCCAACCTTGGCTTGCCCCACTTGGAGCTCGATTCCCAGTATCTTCCAAAGAAGCTAAATGTGTTGGGGGGGAGGGAGAGAGAAAAGTGTGTGAGCGGGCAGGGCAGTGTAGAGGGCTGAAAGAAAAACCAGTTCCAGTCATGACAGGCTCCAAAAAGAGAGAGAGAGACAGGCAGAGCAAGAGAAAGAGAGACAGAGATAGGGAGACAAAGAGAAAAAGACAGACAAAAACACAGAATTAGAGAGACACACAGAGACAGACACACAGAGACAGACAGACAGCAAGGGAGAGAGACAGACACACACAGAGAAAGAGAGACAAACAGAAAGATTCAGGATTTCAGAGAGACAGAGACAGAGAGACCGACAGAGACACAGAAACAGAGAAAGAGACATAGACAAAAATAGCAAGGGAGAGACAGAGACACAGAGAGATTCAGGATTTCAGAGAGACAGACAGAGACAGAGAGACAGACAAAGACAGAGATAAACAGACATAGACAAAGACAGCAAGGGAGAGAGACACACAGAGAGATTCATCATTTTAAAGATAGGTTATAAGAAATCCATAAGAATAACCTCCCATACTTTTGTTTCAGTGTTTCAAGTGTTAGCTAAAATTTTGACATTCAGTGAAAGTCAAACTCAAAAATCAAACCCAGGTTTCTGATTTTCAGTTGTGCCTTTTATTTTGTGTGAGAGAGAGAAGATGAGGAGAGGAATGGAGAGGAAGATGAAGATGGAAATGGAACAAGAGATAGAAAGAGGAATGTATGTCTGAGGCAGCATGGTATAGTGGAAAAAGAGCTGAACTTGGAGTCAGGAAGAGCTGCCTTTAATAGCTATTGGTTTTGTGACCAAAGGCAAGAAATTTAGGAACTTGAAGACTGTAATTTGCAGAACATTTTCTGATTTTCATTGATAGGGTGATATTCCTATGGGCAACCCTAGTGGTTCAATGGATAGAGAGCTTAACCTAAGTCAGGAAGATGGGAGCTCAAATTTGGCCTCAGGGTAGCTATGAAAACCTGGACTAGTCATTTAACCTTGTTTTCTTGTTTTCTTGTCTATGAGATGGATATAATAAAAGCACATTTCCCCCAGGGTTTTTGCAAGGATCAAAAGAGATAATTATAAAGCTCTTAGCACAGTACCTGACATATAGGAAGTACTGTATAAATTTTGGTTATTGCTATTATTTCTTCACCAGGAGTTTTCTACATCAATGAAATCACAAGTCCAAATCCTTCCACCAAATTAAAAATATAGGAGACAAAGATAGCCAAATAAACAGATAGAGCTATAAACAGATAGGCAGAGACAGATAGACAAATGTATATGTGCATATGTAGACATATCTATGCGTATATATACATACATATATATGTATATATACATACACACACACACACACACACACACACACACATATATATATATATATCAAATTTCATTCATGAGGGAAAAGTCCACATAAACTCTGGCTTTATCCCATACCATTTCCCTGTGTCTTACCCAAGGTTGGGCAAAAAACCTTAAAAGGAAAAACTGTCTGACTAAACCCAGACGACTGGCCCCTTAAGAGCACATTTATAATTTATTTATGGCTTAATATTTTCCACTGATCGGATTAATAAATCATGTTTTCACTCAACTTGTTTTCTCCAAGGTATGAATTTCTCTATTTTGATACTAGATTTTAACATGTTTTGTTTTGCTTGTCCATTTTCCAGTTCATTTTTGTAGCTACAGGGAGAAATTTATTAGTCTGTATTGCCGCCTTTCTGCTGTCGCGGAGTTGGATTCTCTGAACACCCAGCAATCCCTGAGGGAAGCAATCTCAGACAGCGAAGTAGCAGCAGCCAAGCAAAGACACCAACAAGTCTTAGATTATGTTCAGGTAACTGTGGGATCCTGTCAAGGTAAAGGAGAGAAAGTAAGATATGGGAGATATGAATCCAACTTACATCCCAATAGATTCCTTCTACAACTAGAAAAATGGGGGTAGCTGGGTGATGGGATGAAAGGAGGATTGAATCTGGCATACCAGTAACTACCTGAGTAACCCTTGGGCAAATCACATCTCTTGAATTGCTATTTCGTCAGTTGAGTGGGGAGGGAGGGAGACTAAGTGATCCTTTTGATACTAAATATATCGATCCTTCTCCCCCAACTTCTCATCCCTTTCAATTGAACCTCTCTTGAGGATTTAATAATTTTTTAATTGATGGTTATTTTGTATATGTCTTTATTGTCTCTTCACCTCAACCCCTCATTGGAATACAAATCCATTAAGGAAAGGAGCTATGCCTGTGCCTGTGTGTGTGTTAATTTTATCTCAAGTGCCTATCGATGCAGAATTACTCAGTAGATAGAGTGCTGGGCTTAGCAATAGACTTGAGTTCAAGTCTTATTCTGATTCTTACTACCTGAGTAATAATACTGGCAAGATCACTTAACTTTTATGTGTCTCAAGCAATTCCCTGTGACTCATCTATCACTTGTTGCATCTGCTTCAGTGAAGGGAGCTCCCCAGGCTGAAAAAGATCACTTATCCTTCTTATGTTCACATAATCCCAGAACCTGACTTCCTCTACTCAGAAAGTGCCTGACAAATAAATGTTGAATTGAACAGAGGTATTATATCCTTGAAGGAAAAAAATCATATATTGCTTGTATATTCAAAGAACATATATGTACTTTCTTTGTATTTCCTATTCCATTTGAGGACGCACAATGCCCAAGGTAGAACAAAAACAAAACAAAACAAAAGAGATTCCTATCAGTTTCCTTGAAAAACTACAGCTTAGTCAGAATTCCACAGAGAGCCCATTCTACCAAAGCCATAGGCAATGGTGACTTCTCAACTTAAAGTAAAAACAAACAAGACAAAAGTAAGTAGAAGAATGCCACTCTTAGCCAATGGGACACAGGATCCCTTTTCAGAGATTGTAGACCTGAGGACAGTGTCAGCTTTAGCCAGGAAAAGTTCAAGTTGGCCAAAGAATCAGGGAATTTCCATAGTTCTGGGACTTGGTTCTTGCTGTCCTAAAAGTTACTGTCATATGATAAAATACAATCAGTAAATATGCATACAGGACCTCATGAAAAGAGTACTAAACTCAGAGTTAAGACATCTTCCTTCTAATCCCAGCTTTGTCACTAAGCTCTGCAGATAAGTCACTTAAGAAAGGAAAGGAAAAAAGCATTTGTTAAGGACCTACTAGAACTTCAAATTATGCTAAATGCTTTATTAGAGGCAGTTAAGATATAGTAGATAAAGCACTGGACTTGGCATCAGGGAAAACCTGAGTTCAAATTGTCTCAGACCTTACTAGCTGTAAGACCTTTTGCAAGTCACCAATTAATCACTTGATACTCCCTCAGTTTCCTGAATTGTAAATTAGGGCTAATAAAAGCACCTACCTCTCAGGATTGTTGTGAAGATCAAATGAAATAATATGGTAAAGTGCTTAGCACAGTGTCTGGCAAATAATAAGTGCTATATAAATGTTTTATTTCCTTCTCCTTACAAGGGGGAAGGGGAAAGGGAGGGAGGAAGGAAGGAAGGATGGATTCTTTTCTTTTACTCCCAGGAAAAGAAAAAGAATTATCTAAGAAAGGAATAGGAGAATTATGCAGCAAGAAAAGACTATAGTAGGCTGGTCCACAGCTTTATCCCCAACCATAAGAAGCAAGGTAGTAAAATTATAACAATGGGACATCCTAGACTTCCTGAAAGAGAAATGAAAAGTACACTTTGAACAAACCTTTTCAAAAGAAACATCTTTTGTTAAACATCCCTTGTTTTTTTCCTTTCTTTGACCAAGAGATGGCCCTTTTCTTTATGAAGTCCAGCCCTTGTATTTAGCTCTTTGTTCTCATTCCTTTGTAGCTCCTTTAGCAATTTGCCCTTTGATTCTCTCCGTTTTTCTATCTCTCCGTGTCTTTCTTTCTTTTCCTCCCTCTCCCATCTCCTTTCATTTTCTTTCTTTTCCTCCCTCTCCCATCTCCTTTCATTTTCTGTGTGTGTGTATGTGTGTGTGTGTTTCTTTCTATCTTCTGTGTTTCTCTGTCTCTGTATGTCTCTCTATCTATCTTTTTGTCTGACTCTGTCTGTGTGTATTTGTCTGTCTCTCTTTGTCTTTGTCCCTGTCTTTCTGTCTCTGTCTCTTTTTCTCTTTCCCTCTCTCCTTCCAAATCTTTCCCACTCTTAAAAAAAAAAAAGCTTTTACTTGAACTTGTAATCTCTTCAAGTTATTGTTTCATCTTTCTTTCCCTTTTACAATTAAAATCTCAGAAGGAAAAAAAAAAACACTTATACTTTTCTAAGACTCATCTTTCTTGACTTTTTTTTAACTGCTTTTGACATGGTCAACCACTTCCTGTTTTTGGACTCTCTTCTTCATAACTTTTCTATACTACTTTCCTGGTCTTCCTTCTATTTGTCTGACCAGTCCTTCTCAGACTGCTTTGTAGAATCTTCACCTTTTTCCTGATCCCTAAAAGAGATAATATCTCAAGATTCTATCCTGGGTCCTCCTATTTCCTTCTACCTTTGGGATCCAGATGATTTTGAGAGTTCCAATAAATTAAGTTAATATTTCTATGAGGGATGCCTCCCAAATATAAATTTTCAGCCCTCATCTCTTTGCTGCACTTTAATTACAATTACCTACTGGTCATCACTACCTAAATGTCCTGTGGGTAATTTAAACAACCAAAAATGACCTTTTTTACAGTCACTCTTTAAGTCACCCACATTCACAACATTGGAACTATCCTTAACACTTCAGTCTCTTTAATCCCTATTATCTAAACAATTGTCAAATTTTATCAAATCTTCTTCTCACAAGCATTTGAATGTGTTGTCACCACTGACACAGTTACCCTAGTTTATACCATCTTCTCTAGCCAAGATTGCTACAGTAACCTACAAATGATCTTATAGCTTGTAATATCTTCCCTCTGCAAATTATCCTCTACAATGGTAGTAAAATAATCTTCCTGGAGTACAAATCTGATCATGTCATTCCCCTTCTTAAGAATCTTCAGTAGCTCCCTATTATCTTTATATTAAAATATAAAAATCCTCTTTAACATTAAAGACCTCACATAATCTGATCTCAACATACCTTTCCAGGCTTATTTCATATTAGTTCTCTTCACAATTCTACATTTCATCAAATTAGTCTCTTATTATCCCCATGTATTTTCACAGGCTGTCCCCCATGCATAAACTCCCTTCTCACCCATACTTTTTGGAATTCCTAGCTTCCTTCAAAGGCTAGCTCTAATGCCACCTCCTATTAATCTCCTATCATTAGTACTATCCCCCTTCTGAAATTATTTTTTACTTTTCTGTGTATATATTATATAATATCCCCATCCCTCATAGAAGTAACATTTGCTAAATTGAATTAAAAGTAAAGAGTCTTTAAGGTCTCTTTCCCCCTTTTTTCCCATTCTTTCAAAATGCTCTAAATATGTTTAGGTTAGTGCCTCACTGACTATTCTAGATTCTCTTCCCATTTTACATAAGTCACTCCACCCATAATGATATCTAACTTTATATAGTACTTTAAAATATGCCGAGGGTTTTTTCTCATTTATTCATGAAAAGGCTAGGACACAAATGTTATCATCATCTTTAGTTTGTAAATAAAGAAATTAAGATTGAGAGAGATTAAGTGAATTGTCCAAAACTGAAAATCCAACAAATTATTTGAGAGTCACACTCAGGTTTACCTGATTCCATATCCATGTCCAGCTCTCTGTTGATTCCTCTACAGACCAATATGTTTTTTTTAAATTCAGATGACCCTTCTTCTCATTGTCTGGATCTCATATTAGTATTCTGGCTCTGTTTGTGCTTTCCAGTGTGCCCCTTACACCTGTCTTTCCATCATTTCCATTTTAGTTCCCTCACCACGTGTTTCTTTATATCACTTCATTCTTCTCACAATCAAGTCAATCAACTCAGGCAACTGTAAGAAGGCACAACAGATTGGTAATTCCTATGAGTTCCATCCTATTGCATTTTCACCTTGTAGGGAATTTGAAACACCCAATCCTATCCCATTCCATTTCCTCACCAGGGTACCCTTCCTCCAATCAGCCAGAATGAAAGGACATAAATGCCTTGGGGAAAAAGCTAGTTCCCAAAGAGTTAAAAAAAAAGCATCCTTTCCAGCCAAAAAGAACTCAGACTCTCTCCCAGATTTCCCAAGCTCTTGAGAGTCCTCCCATGCCTGTTGGTGTAGAATGATTTTGGTCCTAAATCTCTCCTTTTTCTCCCCAGAAAAAAAACATTGAGTATTGGGTTAAGATTATTTTGATCAGGCCTTTCCTTCACTCATATTTTTTGCCCCTCTCTAAATGAAAACCAGCTGTAGCCACTCACCTATTGGTGCCCACATCTCAGCCCACCGCATATTGCAACCTTCAGAGGTGACCACAAGCCACCAGAGCATTTGTATGATTCCAGATCTAAGACAGTGTTGAAGTCACTACACAAACTAAACATTGTAAAGAGCAAAGGAGTCTATGTAAATAAGGTTATGAAGCCAGTAGGCTCAGCCAGAAAGGAGGGGAGTGGGGACAGGATAAAAAATCACAGATAAGGTCTGCAAACTCTCCAAATAGTCCACCCAGAGTAGAAATTGTCAAGGCCTTGAGCTTGGCATATTCCGGAGCTGCTAAAGCTGAAATGGCAATTAGGATATAATTTATATACTGTAATGCTTCAAATGCTCCTAAGCTGTATTAGAAACATAGCTCATTTAATATGACCAATCTATCATCCCCATGGGCACCTTGTAACCAAGTTGTGAGAAAGCTGATCACCCTTATGTTTTAATAAAAATATCTCACCTATGTACAGTAGTGGGAATGTGGGGGGAGAGCATTAATTTATGAGTTGAAAACTGATTTTTTTTTTCAGTCAGAGTGAAAAGAAATAGGTACTGAGCATTGTAACAAACAGATCCATGAAGCTTACAGGTTAATTTTTTTTCAGTTGTTTTTTTAATGTGTCAGCAAGTCTTTAAGCAGTTGAATTTGAACCTTTAAGACCAGAAAGGATTATGCTGTCAGTTACCTTTAGATCAACAGTAGAAGGCAAAATGGGTGAAAATTAGGCATCTTTAAAAACTACTCAGCTAAGTCCCATTAAAGTCAACCTTAGGACCATAAATGTCTAGCAGAGAAAGGTCTTTGAACTCATTGAGTCTGGAGTCATTAACCTTGGTTTAGAGAGAGGGAAAGAGAAAGAGAAAGAGAGAGAGAGAGAGAGAGAGAGAGAGAGAGAGAGAGAGAGAGAGAGAGAGAGAGAGAGAGAGAGAGAGAGAAATTTCATTGTCATTGGTTTTCTTCACAATTCTGTGTATTTTATTTCTTCTGAGAAAGTATCCAAAGGCTTCACCAAATTGCCAAAGGGGTCCATCACACACACACACACACACACACACACACACACACACACACTCTCCAAAAAAGTTCAAGAAACTTTTATCTAGTGCATTCTTCCCATTTTACAGAGAAGACAAGTTAAGGCCCAACAAGGACTAGCATAGGGACCTCCCTAGACCTCCTTGTGCCTACCTCTGTGAAATTCCTGCAGCTGAAAAATTAATGTTATCTATCCCCCAAGAAGAAAGGATCCAATGCCATTTCTGGTGTGAGACAACCAAACCCAACCATGAGGATAGAACTACCCAATGTTGGGGTATTGTAAAATTTAGCAAACCAAAAAATCATACAGCTCCACCCAAAAATTATGTACTAGAAATCAAATATAGAAATATTCAATTCAACAAATATTTAATCAGTGCATTTATTAATTATATACTGTATACAAGACATTATGTTAGTTGCCAGAAGTACAACAATATAAATGAAAAAGTCCCTATCCTCAAAGAACTTCTGCTCTACTTAGGATATGGGAAAAGGAAGTGAACAGGGCATCAGATTCTCTTCGCTTCCTGGCTCTACCCTTATGGAACACTACCTCCAACAATAATTGCTAATTCTCTGATTTCCCTTAGTACTTGATCAACTTGGATTTTATACCACCAATGTTTCATGTTTCCTTGCAGCAATAGAGGAAAGTATGTCTGTGGGTCAAAGGACAATACATTTGCTCGTGAATGGAATCTAAGAAAAGAACTAGTCCATGTCACTCATTTAACTGATAAGAAAACTGAGTCAGAGGTTTAGTGATTTGCCTAAGTGGTAAGAGTCAAAACTGAGATTCCACCCTGGTAACCTGGCTCCAAATCTGGAGTTCTTTCCACTACTGCCCCCAACACTCTGAATATTTGTAAGGATGGATGTATAAAAGAATTTTGAAATCTTATGAAGTTTATGAAATTAAAATGTAACATTTCATATTTCTTTACCTTCAAACCTTGAGAGCTAAATCTAGTGTCAGAAATTCTGAATTCCAATTCCTTCTCTGATATTGATGACCTGTGAGATCTTGAACAAGTAATTAAGATTCTTGGGCTTCAGTTTTCTCATCTTTGAAATGGACTATCAGCAGTTCCTAACCTGGAGTCTATGAACTGTTAAAAGAATGATTTGTCAATTACATTTTAGTATCCTACATATTTTATTTTATATATTTAAAAATATTATTTTCAGAAGAGATTCATAGATTTCATCAGAGTTTCAAAGGAGGTCTATGACACACAAAAACTAAGGAATCCTGAACTAGGTAATTGCTAAATTCACTTCCAACCCAAGACCTGTGATCATATGGTTTTCTTCTATTCTCATACCCATCAGTATCCAAGCATAAACTAAAGATAAAGGGATCTTTATCTAATCTAACATCCCTCCCATCTTGGCTCTCAGAAAACTCCAATATAACCAACAGCTTTAAATACAAGATTAAATCATAGAATCACAGATCATCAAGTCAAGTTAACAAGACTTTAGTAAGTGCCCATTGTGTGCCAGGCATTGTACTAAGCACTGAGGATACAAAGAAAGGCAAAAAAAATTAGTCCCTACTCTCAAAGACTTCAAAAGAACTGAGAATATCTTTGGTGATACTCTAGCTAAATTTGATCATTCTAGAGCTGAGGAGACTAAGGCCTAGAGAGGGTAGGATTACTTGTTCAAGGACATAACTAGTCATCAAAAAGGCAAAAACATTAACCCTATCATTCAATTGCCAAAAGGTCAAAAAATAAGTGGAACTGTCTGCCTTAGTTAATTGATTCTCTCTAATTAATTCTAATTTTAATCTAATTGATTAAACATGAGTTCAAAACCAATACTTTGGAAATTCACAGTTTTGAAATTAAAGACAAAAAACAATTTTTTGAATCCATTTGATAACTCAACATTTTCCATGATTTTGTTCCAAAGCAAATAGATGAAATTTGGCGTGAAATGAGATGGATCACAGATGCCCTCCAATATGCAAGATACAAACAACCTGGGACTGGTTTGCCCATCACGAAACTAATCGACCCTTCCAATGAGCAGAATGAAAAGAAGGTCAATTCAACATCGTCACCCATAGACTGTCTTCCTTCCCCATCCCCATCCCCAGAGACTCAGAGGAGAAAGGCAGTGAGTGGTAAGAAACAGCAACTTCAATCTGTACATTTTTTCCAACTTTCTTACTATTGGCCCCAAATTCTTCTGTCTGGGATAAGTGGGTACAAAGGTTTTGTGTCACTTGCTAGAAAACAGATGTCTCCAAAGTATCTATTAACTAAAATCATAAAAGTCTAACTGATACAGAACAAATTTAGGGTCCTTGGCAAATACCTGTTGTCCCTTTTCCAGTAAGGGTATTAGTCTGAGGCTTTCCAAAGCATTCCCATACCAGAAGGGTACAAATTCACCTGCTGCTTAGAATTTAGATGGACAGAATTAGAAAACCTTAGAGAGCATCTAATTTAAACTCTTCATTATATAGAAGAAGAAAGAGGCCTAGGGAAATGAAATAATTTGTTCAAGGTCACAAAGCAAATTCACCATGAGATTGATAGAAAAGGAAGAATTTTTTCGCACTTTAAATTTTTATTTACAAAATAGCTATAGACAGAAGACATTAGCCCTAAATAGGAAGCCTTTCCTAGAGCAACAGCTATTTAGTCCTCTCTTCTTTTTCTACAAATCATAAGGTATACACTGATTTATTCACCTGTTATATCACCCATGGAATAGATTGTAAATACTTTGAGGGCAAAAACTATTTTTCTTTTTGTCTTTGTATGCTAAGGACCTACAAAAGTACATTAGTAAATTCTGAATAAGTACCTATTAATTTTAACTGAATTAGCTTAAAGTTACTAAGTCCATTGAACAACCATTCAAGTGTTTCCTGTATTTCAGGCACTATGCTAGATTTTGAAGATAGAAAGACAGAGATGCACCAGTTCTTGCTTTCTTACTGGTGAGGTGAGCTGTGTTTGAGATGCTACTCCTCCTTACCCAGCTTAGTTCAGTTATTCATCAGGACTTATGCCAATGACAGGGAAATTTTCTTTCAGGTTAAGGAGGAGGAAGCTCTTTACAAAGACAGCAGACAATTGTGAAAGACCCATCAGAAGCTACCTTGGTGATAGCTCTGAAATCAGGTTCTTGAGAAAGGAGGATTCTGTTATCTATAGGATTTGACTTCAAAAAATTTGATTTTTCATACCCTCTATGAAGATTGAATCAAGTGTATATAGATATATTTACTTGTAGAAGACACATGCATTGTGTACACACATATATACACTTATGTGTATATATATATACACACACATATATATAACTACTTACATAATACATATATAGGCACATATGCCTATAAATATACATGTATGTATATATGTAGATATATACAAATATACCTACTTATATGATATACACATTTACCCAAATATGGACTCTATATATACAAAATATACATTTATATCATATATATATATATAAAACATATGCATGTGTATCATATACATGTACATTAGTATATACATAGACATTATTATCTCCATCAACCTAGACAGAAACAGAGACAGATATAGCTGACCCAAATCTTTAAAGACAAGGACTAAAGTAATAGGCAAAGAGGGAAGAGGTAACCTGAATTTTTCCCAAAATTCTCACAATTATAATAGGCAGCATAGGACATTGTAATGAAAAGTCAGGAGGCAGGGGTCTTGGGTTAGTCAGTTGGGTCAAGCTCTCTGGAACTCAGTTTCTCTATAAAATGAGGGAATTGGACAAATGGTCTTTAAATTTCCTTACATTTATAAAATTCTATTATTCGTTTAAGGAATCACATAACTCCATTCTTATACCCTGCCCTGTATGATGACAAGACCTGCCAAGTTTCTGCTCCTCTTTTAGCCAGAGTGAATGCTGGCATATTAATTTGCTGCTCTTCTCCAAAAGTTCAGGATGTAGCATGAGAAAGATCCTTGTTCTCCTGTGCAAAAGTAAGCTCCTCCTCTTCCCATTAGAAAAAGCACAAAACTGTGATGCTGGTCTCTTGGCTGAAAAATGCAGTCAATTACATTCAGATCTTATTATTAAATTTACAGAGTAAGGAATCTCTGCATTTAATCAATCAGCAAATCTTTATTAAATGTTTATTATGTTCCAGGCACTATGCTGTGTACTTGAAATAAAAAGACAAAAATGGAACTGCCCCAACCCTCAAGGAACATGCATTCTATTAGAAGGAAATTGTACATATAGTTAAAAGAAAGTTAAATGCTGGGATGTTTCCAGAGGAGGCACTACCAAATAGGGGAATGGGGAAGAGTGATCAAAAAAGTTTCATATAGGAGGTGAAATTTAATGCCTTAAAATCTTATATATATATATATACATATGTATATGTATATATATATATATATAATCTATAGTATATGCATGTATGCTCATATATTTTTTCTAATATGATCCTCATAGCCATACAAAGTAGATAGAATACCACCTATCATTATGCCTATATTACTGAGGAGGAAACAGGCTGAAACATTGACATGCCCAGAGTTACAAACTAGTCTGGTAATTATCTGAGACCAGATTAAAATCCAGGTTGTCTTCCTGATACCAAATCCAGAAGTCTAACCACTATACCCCAATGCCTTTCAACACCTTGTGTTTCCATTTCAATATACCTTATACTTTGCAAATTTTCCCACAAAGGAAGGCTCAAAAGTCATCTGAATCTCTGGAGCCTGCCTTAGTGGCCAGGCTTTTTAAGAACATGCTTGACCTTCTTCAGGGATTATACTTACTAAATCTTCCAACAAAAATACTAGGAAGAGCCGTTGATTCTCATTAGGGTTTCATTATCAACATATACAAGAGGTAAATATCATTTAGCTCCTCCATCGATAACAGGCTAGGTGGTCCAGTATATAGAGCAACGGGCTTGGAATCAGGAAAACTCCTCTTCATGAGCTACTAACTGTGTGACCCCGAGAAAATCACTTACCCCAGTTTGCCTTAATTCCTTGTCTGTAAAATGGGCTGGAGAAGCAAATGTCAATACCACTCCAATATCTTTGCCAAGAGAACCCCAAATAGGGTCAGCAGAGTCATACATGACTGTAATAACGCAGCAAGCACTCCGGCTTGCACAGCAGAATCTTGGTTCTGTTTCAATGCACTCTGATTGTCTGCTCTCCAGAGATTCCCTTTTGGAAGGTCCTTAACCTACATGCATAGTAGTAGTTGTTCTTGTTGTTTCTTTGTCCTTCATTCTTGAAGACAATCGGGGCATCAGAAGGTGACATCATGAAATGCAAGCGAATTGGATTTGAGTTAGAGAGAGTTGTGCAAGGTCACCAGCCTTACTTTCTCCTCTGCAGCCATCTGCATAGTAAATGAATGAATGAAACTGTGTATGAGTCTTTATTATATGTCAAGAACTGTCTTAAATGCTGGGGTTACAAATAATAAAGCAAGACAATCTTTGTTTTCAAGGAACTCACATTCTACTGGAGGGAGATGAAATATATTAAGAGGTTTCAGCTAGATGTCAGATGGAAAGCTCAATGTTCCTTAGGGTGTCATGCCAAAGCAGATGAAAATGCATCCTCTTTCATGTTATTTCTATTAACTAATAACCAAGACACTGAGCCAATTAACAGTGGCAATAACTTTGGTGACAACTTTCTTTTCTGGTTCTTCCGTCATGCTAGACTCTATCTGTCATGCCATGGAAAAGAAAATCTAGCCTCTGGAGTTTGGGTTAATACTTCACGTTTCACCATCCTGGGCAGAGCTACACAGAAAGCACTCCAGGCTAAGTGCCAGGGAACATGGTTTTTGTACTTTTTCTGCTTCTGATATGTTTTGTGACTCTATGCAGACTTGTCACATAATCTCTCCAGTACTGATTTCTGTTCTGTCTGCAAAGTGTAAGATAGTATGGCATAATAGATAGGCATCACACTTTGAATCATAAAGACCCAGATTCAAATCCCATCTTGGATACTTACTAGCTATGGGATCACTTCTCTGAAACTTCCCATTTCTGTAAAATGTGGACTTGGTCTTAATGGTCACTAAGTTTCCTTCTAGCATCTATTAGATTGTCAATTCTTTGAAAGTAATTCTGTTTTTGCCTTTCTTTTTATCTCCAGTGCTTAACACAGTGTCTTGCCCACAGTACTTAATAAATATTTGTTGACTTGACTTCCAGCTCTAAATATATGATCCATTAATTATATAAATTATTAAAGATCATAACTAAGGACATTCTCCCCATGTAATATTTGTAACAGCATGATGATCTCTCTGAAACTACATTTTTACATCTATAAAATTGCTATAATAATATTAACCATGGAGATCAAGTGAAGTCATATATGGGAAAGCACAATATCTTTTAGTCGTTTTTTTTAGTTTAATTTTTTGGTTCCATTTTTAAGTTCCAAACGGTCTCTGTCTCTCCCTCCTGCCCCCACCCCACTAGAGAAGGCCACCATTTCATATATAGAAATATATTGAGAGGAAGAGAGACAGAGACAGAGATACAGAGAGAGAGAGGTAAAACTGTAATATCTATATTTCTATTGATCAGTTCTTTCTCTGGAAGCAAATAACATTTTTCTTCATTAGTCTTTTGTAGATATATGAATATTTATAATACTCAGAATATCTTAACTGTAATTCACAGTGATTCTTTGAACAACATTACTGTTACTGTATACAATGTTCTCTTGGTTCTACTCATTTCACTCTTTATTATTTCATGCAAATCTTTACATGTTTTTTCTGAAACCAACATACTCATCATTTCTTACAAGAAGGAAAGCACCTTGAAAGCCTAACGTGCCAAACACATATAATAAATCCCTGCTGGAAGTACCACTGACTTCCTAGAACTAAACCATAGAAGGCAAAGAGACCTAATAGTGTAGATTATTGTATCTCCAGGATTACCTAGCACATAGTCAATGTTTAATAAGTGCTCATGAAGTCCTTATATAAAGTACTCATTTGTTGATTCAGAGTTCACAGTTGGACATTGAGAAGCAAAGGATGTGGAGTTCTTCAGTCATACCCAAGAGTTACAATAATCCTGATAAGTGAAAAACATGTTTCACTATAACAGTAACTACTGCAACAAAATGTCCTTGTTCTGATATGTCCAGCTCTTCAGTTGAGGTTTTCTTGGCAAAGATAGTGGAGTGGTTTGCCATCTTTCTCTAACTGATTTTATAGATGAGGAAACTAAGGGAAACAGGGTTAGGTGACCATGGTCACACAGCTAATAAGCATCTGAAACCAGATTTGAACTCAAGAAGAGGAATCTTCCTCTCTCCAAACCCAGAATTCTATCTGCTGAGCCATCTAGCTTCTTAATTCTTTCTTTTAGGTATTATTTCAGGCATGTATTTCTTTTTATTATTATTATTATAGCTTTTTATTTACAGTATATATGCACAGGTAATTTTTCAGCATTGACAGTTGCAAATCCTTTTGTTTCAACTTTTCCCCTCCTTCCCTCCACCCCTTCCTGCAGATGGCAGGTTGACCAATACATGTTAAATATGTTAAAGTAAAAGTTAAATACAATATATGTATACATGTCCAAACAGTTATTTTAGCTTCTTAATTCTGAGGCTAGATTTCTATTCCCTATGTGAAAATGTCTGTTGAAAAAGACCATAGGAAACAAAATAAATTGCCTAGATCTCTGGATTTTTTCAACCAATCACCTTTAGATCGCTAATAGAGGTGGGATAAAAGTAGCAAGTTTCAACTCTCCCCATTAGACAGGAATCTTGCCAAATGCTTAATAGTACATAATCTTAGAGAGATCGTGTGCTCTAAGAGTTAGGGGAGCTGACCATGGAACCAGAATGTCCCATTCAAATCTCTCCTCTGACAATAACTGACTATATTGCCCCAGGCAAGTCACCTATTCTGGATGGCAGAGTATTAGATGCAAGATCTGAATCCAGCTCTTTTGTCTGTTAAGATCAAGCTGCTCCGTCCTATAAGTGATGGATGTCAGAGAGACCATAGAACTCTAGGTCTTCTTTGTCTAGATATGGCATTGTGGTTCAGTGGAGAGAGTGATGATGGCTTTGGAGTCAGAAGACTTACCTCTACCTGCCTCTACCATTCTACCTATGTGACCTTAGGCAAGTACTACACCACAAATGTCCCAGTTCCACCCCCATTAAATGAAGGGATTTTATCAAATGGCTTCCAGCCCTAACCCTTTGATCCATTTTATGCCAACCCTAGAACAACCCTCTATCTATTATGCCAGGCTCTCTTCAAGAAGCAATAACTAATATTTTAAATGATTAATAATAATATTTTTCAAGGCACTTTTCACAAATCAATCAATATTTACTGAGGATCTACTGTGTGTAAGGCACATCTAAGTAAAACACATATAAAGCACAAAGTAAAATAAAACATGACTACTGCTCTCAAAGCTTACAATCTAATTGAGAAAGAGAAACATAAATAGGTGGTTATATTTAAATAACAAGCATTTCTCTTTCTCTTTTTTGCAGATTTGGTGCTATAGATGTGAAATATGGCATGTATTGTTAGGTTTGGTTGAAGTGTTGAATAGTTATCCTGAACTATTGTTTTCCTCATTTAAAAAAAAAAATTTTAAGAGGTGTCTCTCCAGAGAAAGAATAGGGAAAGTTATCCCTTTCATATTGCAGGGATGAGGGCTATTATACCCCCGTGACCTGGAAAAAAGCAGGTAAAATTTTTTAGTCCTTCCCTCACATTAGTGAAGATGTCTGAATTATTATTGCATTATAAGATAAAATATATTGATATTATGCAATACTATACATATATTTTATGCATTTCTAAACTTTTTTCTGGATCATCTTCACATGTCAGCTACAGCTTCCAAAAATTCCCATTTAAATTTTTATGCTAACACACAATGAGGATGGTCTCTATGTGGAAGGGATCATTGCATTCTAAAATAAAGATAATGTCAAAATAAAAGATAGCAAGAAAAACAAATAAAAAATAAAACAAAAAATATTTTTCTCTCATTTGATTTTCTCACTTTATTTTTGTTATAGAGAAGAAGACTATACAGGAGCTTACAAAATTAGTTTTAGAAGCCTGTCTACTGCAGTATCATCATAATTTTCCCTCTGATTAAGCTAGTATAGCCCAAGTTTCTGGGTTTCACACTGAAAAACTCTTTTCTAATGATAGTCTCCATTCTTTCCAGATTCCCAGCCTTGTTCTGATGAAGAAGGCTGCTCTGAGGTATTTCTCCCCACGGATAGTGACTACGATTCCAGCGATGCCCTTAGTCCCCGAGAACTGGACTTGGTCTACTTGTCATCCCATGACATTTCCCATCAAGCCATGAGTGGCATGAGTGGCAGTGCCCCTGATGTTTTACAGGTACATGATATGAAGCCCTGCATGGCCTTGAGGGGGGACACCCAGGGCCAGACCCTGGAGCCAGATACCGACCATTCCTGTGCTGAGTATTTCAACAACCTGACACTCTCAGGCTTCATGGCCAAGAGCCCTGATAAGATGGCAGCCAGCTCACAACAGGCAGTAAGCTTCTTAGGGAGGAAGAAGCTGAACAAACACCAGCACTATGGCTACTTCAGTCGTCACCGTCACCACCGCTGGCTCCGGATCCACAGTGAAACACAGTCCTTATCCCTTTCTGAGGGAGTCTACACTCAGCACCTCTCGCGAGCTGCAGACTTGTCCCAGGAGACCACGGAGGCAAAGCAGATCAGAATCCCCAGTGATAGGCACCGGGGCCTACTCCTACCCCATACCTCGAGCCTCCCTGAAGAGAAGAAAACCAAGTATCAAGATATGAGACCTATGGTCCGCCGCATTTATGTGGAACCCTACCCCACAGCCCTGGTGAATGATGATACACCATGGGTTGGACTCGGCTCTCCTCCAGGAGACCAGAGTGATACGCAAAGGCCCAAGGAGCAGGAGGTCAGCCCAGGGGACCAGACCACCTCTCCAGTGTCAGAAATATTTAGTAGCATGCTTTAGGGATCTGCGCCACTAATATGCTTTCATACCATTGCCATTTTCTCATCTCAACCCCTATCACTACTTTTTCACCTCCCCATCCCATTTTTCAAAAAGATTTATATTTCAAAGTAGAAAAGCTTGTGGTTACCAGGTCCTTAGAACAGAATTTGACTACTGTCTTTTATTGTAGGGAGGGGCTGGGCATTGAGATGGTAGTGCTCCCCATAGACACCTGCATGGAGCCAACTATAGTATAAAATCATGGTGCCTCTGCTTGTTGTTACTGGTGGTGGTGGGGAACTTCAAGTATCTAGATGCCCTCTGATTATCAGCACAAGAATATGCTCTAGGACTAGCCCATGGGGCTTCCATCTTGTGCTGAATTGAGATGAGACAGTAAGGGAAATGGTAAGATCACAGTATCTCAGATCCAGAGCAAGATGGAAACTTAGAGATCAATTAGTCTACTCCATCACAACCCTCAGTTTATAGCTGAAAAAAATGACCTAGTAAGGCCTAAAATCCCACAGGTAGTAAATACCAAAGCCAGGTCATCTCACTCCAAAGCCAGTACTCTTCCCACTGAAACACTGAGCTCCTCAACCCATCCCCACCACACAGGAGCCATTGAAGGAACTAGAACTTCAAAAAGGGATGAATAAACCTGAGACTTTCTGCAGGGCAGAGTAGAGCAAGGTTCTCTGAATATTATAATTCAGGGGATGGCCTCTGACAGCTTAAATTGATCTTTTCAAATCCAGATGTGTTTTTTAAGGCCCAAATAAGGCCCATTTGAATGCCTGCATCTTTCCTAGAAAGACAACTACTATATTGTTTTTGCTCCTTTCTGTGCCATGTGCCCAGTCTGAACCCAGAGCAGTAGCCAGGATGCTTTCCAGACCATGTGCATCCTGAGATGTGTCCTGATGACTCATTCATAAATGCATTTCTGATTACTCAGTAAGTCCCCAACTCAAAGCCTGGACATGAAAATGGCTTGTAAATCATCTCAAGACCCAGGGAGACAGCTGAATCATAGTAATCATAATTAACATTATATAAATAATAATTAATAATTATTGCATTATTGCAATAAAGTGCAATTTATTATTGCACTTTAAGGTTTGCAAAGGGATAGGAACTGGACTGAGATTCTATTGGTAAAGGGAGCTCCCAAGTCAGGCAAGTCCCTCTACTAATGTAGGGTGCCACCTTCTCTGCAACTTAAAGAGTTGTCTCAAGTACTGAAGAGTGAACTAATATAGCTAATATGAATCGGAGGTAAGACTTAACCCCAGGTCTTCCTGGCTCCAACATCTGCTCTCTACTCACTATGTTACATTGCTTCTCACCCATTTAAACATTTGCAGAACACTATAAATCTATCATCTCATTTGATCCTCACAACTCTTTGAAGTAGGTGCTATTAGTTCCCCCATTTTACAGGTGAGGAAACTGAAGCACAAAGAGCCACACAGGGAGTATGTCTCAGGATTGGGATTTGAATCCATTTTCTCTGACTTGAGAGCCAAAGTTCTTTCCATTGTACCACACTGCCACCACAACTCAATCTGCATCTCACCCTCTCCCTTTGGAATCATATCTCATATTTAATCAGCATGGGGAATTTCCATTATGGAAATTCCATCCACCAATGCCAATCAGTACCTTTTGGATAAGGTATAGTCTTAAAGAGTTACCTGAGCCACTGAGAGATTAAATGATTTGTCAAAGCCAATATTCTTTAGTGTCTAGACTTGAACTCAGGTCTCCCTGACTATAAGGCTAGCCTCCCATCAATAGCAGCATACTACTTCAAGTTCTTTTCTGTGAAATTCAAAAAGATAATAATGTTCTAAATCATTACTCTCATTTTTCCATGCTTCTAAAGATGTAAATATGTGATTTCTATTTGTCAAGGTACAGATTTTAGAGAATTTTAGAGTTTGAGGAAAACAGACACCATCAAGCTCAAACCCCTCCTTTTATAGATCAAGAAATTAAGACCTGGAAGCATGAATCAATTTGTCCAGAATTATACAGCAAATTAGCAAATAAATTGGGACTCCAAGCCAGGTCTCCTGATACCCACTTTCATATTCTTTCTAGAGCACTACATAAGTAATCTAGAGTCTGCAGATATGGTCCATTCTAAGGGCTGCTGACTTACTTAATGAATCAACTATATGCCCAATCCTATATCCATCTCCCCTCTCCCTTTTGCTTCACCCTAGAAATGTTCCATGCTCTACACTCGGAGCAGCTGTATTTGCTTCAAATAAGGAAAATCCATCTCAATATTAACCTGAGCCAAGTTTTAAAAATCTCCATATCCCCCCCCAAAAAAAATCCAGCCAAATGTAATTGTCATTTGGAGAGGAAGGGAATTGTTGTGAATCATCTATACGACAGTTCCCAGCTATTAATCTGAATAATTGAGAGTTGATCACATTCTATCTCTGTTATGAAGGTTGTATATTATTAGTGTGTTTAGAATTAAAGCATTTTAAAGTTGGAAAACTCCTCAGAGGCCATCTGATTCAGCCTTTGCCATAAACAAAAAAACCCTCTTTAATCTCCCCAAGAAATCCATCTTTCTTTTAAAGACCTACAGTGCTGGGGAACTCTCTACCTATGAAAGTAGCTTATTCTACTTTTGGATAATTCTAGCTTTTAGGAAGTTCTTCTCCATAATTAATTAAATCTGCTTCTCTTTAGGATCATAGCATTTAGAGCTGAAAGGATCTCCAGAAATCATAATGTCCAATCCATACATTTTATAATTGAGACCTAGAGATTAAGGTCACAAAGGTGATAAATAGTAGAGCCAAGTGATTCCAACTCAGATCTTCTAACCCCATTCCCACCACTATCTACTATTACCCTTCCATACTGCCTTTATCCAACATTATAGAACTATGAAAAATAACTCTTCTCTCATTATTCCCAATTCCACAAGTTTTCTCATGTCCAGGCTGAACATTCCTAGTTCCCTTGAGCTATTTCTTATATGGCATAGTTTGCCTTCCCCAGAATGTCAATGTTCACTCTAAAATGTGGAACCCAGTTTTTAACATTACAATGTGGCCTAATCAGGACAATGACAATCAATCAACAAACATTTATTAAAAAATTTTTCCAGGCATTTTCCTAAATGATGATGGTATGAAGACAAATAAAAATAGACTTTGTCCTCAAGGAGTTTGATGGTGGAGATAACATATAACATATAAATAAATACCTACATACAAGATACATAAAGAAAACATGAAAGAATCTCAGACTCAGAAAGTCATAGGAGTCCCATAGACTTGAAGAGAATTCCTAAGGGAGATGGGTTTCAAGCTGGGTTTTGAGGCAATGGGACAATAAGACAAATTCCTCCCTCATTCCCAATACTATACCTTTCTTTCCTGCAGCCCAAGATTAAGCTATCCTTTCTGGATCCTTATATTATTTTCCTGAGGTAGATTCAATCTGGATTCTACTGAAACCTATAGGTTATTTTCACATAAATTGTTGTGCAGTCAACATTCATGTGAAGTATTTGAATAGGGTACGGGCATTGGTGAGTTGTTTTTTAAATATATGATAAAGTAGGTTTTGATGGGTCTTTTTTGACTGAATGACATTCCAGGCTTATATGAACCCAAAACAAGTTTCTTATCAGAAACTATTTATAAGACATTCTCTGGGCAGCAGAAATTATAGTGAGCTATTTTTTTCTCCATACTTCTTTGAAAAATCAAAGAACACCAGCCCAAGAAGGAATTATACAGTAAAAGAAGTACAATTTCATTAATTCAGGAAGCCCAAATCTAAAATCAGTAATAATCTAGCCAAGGACAGAGTTAATGTTTACCTTCACAAAATCTATGAGAAAATGACTTTGTTAATCAAATTAGTGGCCATTGCTAATTATCTACTTGACTCTCCACAAATTACTTAACACTTACCACTGTCTGGCAACTCCCTGCCCCCACTGCATTGCATCCCTGCTTTCCTTACATATAAAAAGAAGAATCTGCCTGCTCTGACATTCTTTGGTTTCATAATTTTGTGGGATAGTATTTTTTTAAAAAATTGATGGAAGTCCATTTAATCATTTTTAAAAAGCTATATTCTGTGCTTTAGAGACATTATTTACATTTTCAAAGTGCACATGGCAATTATAAATCTTTACTCTGTATCTATTTTTTTAAAGTCTACAGATTACTTCTAGATGTTGGTAGACATACTCCTGGTTTATTATCTACTCTTGAAAATAAAGCAAGAGTATTTCACTCCTTTAGAAAATATTCTCTATTTCAGAATCTACTGATTCATACTGGCCTTCATTCCAATTAGTGGGACTTGACAATGACTGAATTTTTCCTGGTGGGGTGTTGTGGGCCATACACCAAATCCCTCATTTTGGAGAGGCAGCTGTAACTCTAGAAAGAACACTGGATTTGAAGTGAGAAATTCTAATTTTTAGAATACTGCTTAAGTTATTTTACCTGTATAGGCCATTTACCTTCTGTAGGTCTCAATTTTATCATCTGTGAAATGAGTTCTAAAATGATTCCTAAATTTTTTTGTTCTTTGAACCTCTTTCAAAAACAATTACTATAACAACAAATGTGTTTTTGAGTTCCCAGATTAATTGGATATACCATTCATAATAACAACACTGACTTTCTTGTCCTGATCTTCCTTCCCAGCATAGTTCCAAGTTGGCTTTAGCCAAGATTACCCAACTTCCATCCATTGGGACACCTTCCAGAATTATTTACCCAGCATTTGCTAAGAACAAAAGAAGTGAAACAAACATGAGCCCTAATAATATATAATCAGGAGCTGATGGTATAATTGTAGAATAAGAGAAAGTTCATACCTTTTAACTTCTATAACAGTTTACAAAGAGGTACTTGCCTTTTTGGCCAAAGAGTTCAAGTTTATATCTGAGGAATATCCAACTGCTAAATACAATTTCCCATCACTGTCACTTGTGTGAGAGAGGGCATCCTAGAGAATGTGGAAGGCACTTGGTATCAGTTTTGTCATTCTTTACTGACATGATACTAATTATCCAATGAAAAAAGGAATTAGTCTTCAAGAATTTATTAAACTTGATGTTACTAAGGTATTGAGCTTTAGGGATAAGAAAAAAGCCAAAGACAGCTCCTTCCCTCAAGAAGCTCATAATCTAACAAGAAAATGAAAATGCTCATTTTCTAGGCATGAAAAAGATAGATGTAAAGGATATGGGAGGTAACTTCAGAGAGAATAATAAGTCAAAAGGCTCTAGAAGCATGAATTTGGCTTAATGATAATAATCCATTTCATGGAAGAATTGAGTCCTTAAGGATGAAGGTTCCCTTCACTTCCCTACCCTGCCTAACATTCAATGAAATAATAGGGAAGGTAAAGGAAAAAAGTACTTTTAGATTTTAGAGATTAGATATGTGTGAAAAATGTTTTGTGTTTAGAGAAGGATCCCAAAGCACTTTACAATGAGTAAAATCAGAAAGCTAGTTAATTTCCCCAATGCCCAAATTTCCTCCCAAAGGAACCTGGTCCTGGAAGAGCCTGGCCAAAAGCATAGTCTCCACTCCCTTCTCCACCCCCTTGACACCCACCCACCACCTGCCACCAGTAATCTATGCAGGACAAATGAAAAAAGAGCATTGACCTCTCATAAATTCTTCTCTCTCCATGCATGTGGGTGGCCTTGTAGATGTACTGTTCCCCTTTACAAGCTAAGCTTTTCCAGTGGGCAGAGATAGTCCTGGAGGACCCCACCCTCTCACCAAAGTCATGCTCACTTTCTCTTTGAGAGTTTAAAAAAAAGTCCATCCCAGAGAATTTAGTCTAATCCTTACACAGGATGAAGATACACTGGGATTTTTTTTTAGCCAAGTTGAAAACTCAAGTAGAAATCACATACATCTGAAAATCAATTCCTCTCTTTCTGCCCACCCTAGTCACTGTCATTTGGTTTCAGAGTTTTGCAGTTCACAACCAAATCAAGCATTACAAAGCTATAGCAAATTATGCCTCTTTCCTTTTCTATGTATTTTATGTTATCAACTGAGACAATACAAACTAAAGACAAAGTCTTCATATATGGCGAGTAAACACTTGGGGTGGGGGGAAGTAGGGAACTTTGAGTAATATCGCTTCAGTGTCTAAAGTGTAAATATTTTTTTAAATAGATCCAGGGAAGCAGATCCCATGTTTTTCTCTTGAGTTCTCTCCCTTTAGGGTATTTTTAAAAAATAAAGTAGGGAAAGGAGGGCAACATACCTCCTAACCCAGGAGAGATTCAAGGGGTGGGTCAGCTACCTAAGCTGTAATGACACATGGCTCATGACTGTTAAGTAAAACTTCAACACAGCCTTAACAGCAATGAAGATAGTGTATCTGAAATGATGCTATGCCACTTGGAAACTGAGTCTAAGATCTTAATTCAGAGTTATTTCCCTTTGTTCCATTCTGTTTCCCCCATGAGATGTTGAACTTTGCCATTAGGGAAAATGTTTTTAGAAAACCTCATTGAATGTGTGTGGTTTTGCCATGATTGGACCTCTGGTTATTACACTATAGCAGTTTACAGAAGTTAGAACTTTCTTTTGCTGTTGTTTCTTTGGTTTCGTTTCAGTAAGGTCTTTTTTTTTCTTTTCAAAAGAATCAATTCTATTTTTTTTTCATCTATGAATTTCTAATTTGGTCATTGCAAAAGGCAATTGTGTTGTATTAAGAAGTTAGCAGACCAGACTATTAAAAGTCTCTATTTTGACAAGAGAAATAGGAGTTCCTTTAGAAAAAAATTTTAATTAGAATAAGGAAAAAAGTGTCCTTAGACCTTTCTCTTCCAGGGATTGGTCTATACTCTTATTTTAATGTAACTTCAGTCCCAAAGTCCATTGGTACGAGACTCTTTCCTTAGTGATGAATACAACTTCATCTTCACCAGTTTGGAGAAAGTCTCATACTAATGGACTTTGGGATCAGGGTTACTTTAGAAAGACCAATTTTTAGTTTAGGTAGAAATAGTATCAAGTGATTAGCAAATGATGCCAGCTAATTGTTTTTCCAATTAGTCTGTGGATGCAAAGTAAAAGCAGTATCAGTGACAGTGTACTCAATGGAAAATTAAAAAAAAAACCTCATTATGGAAGATTTGATATGTTAATTCACTCTAAGCTGATGTTCTGATTGGAACAAAGCCAGAGGTATCAAAAAGTCATCCTGTCACCAGCACCTATTTCATGGGTAGGTCAGGAAAAGAGATTGTCATCCTAAGAAGGAAAAAAAAAAGTCATCTCTTTGATGATATTCTATAAGGCGATGTTTAATCATCATTTTCTGCCTTATGTGTAAATAATAATTTGGCTGTTTATTGATTGTCTTTGTTCAGATTTTATTGTATCTTGTTGCTATATATGCAACTGAGTGTATGTTGAAGTTTAAATTTTAGTACAATATATGCACAATTTTGTGTGCTTTACACTTCTGTAAATATACAGATTGTTCACATATCGTGTGTTAATGATGACCTCCAAACTCTGACACAATAATATTTTTGTCATATGCACATTTGCAAACTTTGAAAAATTCAAGCAGCTATTGAAAATAAACAATAGCCTCATAAGACAGTCCCAGGAATGTCCCATTGTCCACAAGAATGGATCTACCTCTTCCACCTGTTTGTTGATCTAGAAAAAGAGGTAGGAGAGTCAAAAGAATTTTTAAAATATATAGTTTTCCTGATGGCAAGTATTTTTGATAATTTCATATTCATCTGATTGTCTTTGCAAGAAAAACAAAGAAATATTAGCTCCACTGGAGTGAGTGGCTTTGTTTCTGAAGCATTCATTAATGCTAGCATTTTCTATCTAACTTGATATTATTGAAATCTCATTTGGGGAGAATGAAGAAGTCATTTGTTTTGGACTTGAGAGATTTTTAGCTATGTAAATTTAAAGTTTCTAAGCCCTTTATAATTTTCAAAGCTTGGCTTACCTAAAGTATATCCTGTTTCTCAACTAAGACTGGTTAATCTTTCTGAATTATACTGATGACCCCCCTCCCTACACACCCACCATCTTCATTATTATATATAATGTTCAGACTTTAACTGGTGCTCCAGGAATGTGTCTGAACTGTGCTGGTTTTAAAATTTCCAAAAACAGCTTGTCCATTTCTCTTCTGTGATTGTCACTGGCTGAAAACTTAAATTTCATCACTGGATTGTCCTGGCAAAAACTATTACCAGAATGCGCCATGGAGGTTGGCCATAGAAACCTCTCCCCATTCTACACCCTCTGCATGTTCAAATGTCCAGTGCATTTCTGCATGTATCTTGTACCTCTCTAAGTTAACCTCCCCCCTTTTTTAATCCTTTTAAAAAAACTGGCTGAGGTTTAAGATTTCTACTGTGTGAGAAAACATGACAAAGAGATCATTTTAATTCCAAGAACCTGGACAAAGGTTGCCCTGCATTCCAGCAAGAAGGAAACATGCTGCTTTGTATCATATGTTGGTTCTGCACTGTTTTACAGGATACTTTTAAACAAACACAAAAGGAATTAAGCTTTTCTATTGGCATGTTTGTGATTGGCATTTCTCACGTCCTCAGATCTCTGTTTTGTTGTCCTATCCGAACGTGCTGTTTTCCCTACACAAATTGTTATCTTTCTAAGCAAACCATGAATTTTTTTATCCTAATTCTGTCTCTAAATAAAAGTTTCCTTTTTCCCCCCAAACCAAACAGATTACAGTAGTACTCATTCGTGTCCTCTCTTTTATCTATCTGTGCTGGGGAAATTGGAAGGAGAGGTGAGAGAGATGTTCAAATTTACACTAATAAATAAGAAATAAACTTTAATAGCACAGGTGAGCCTTTTCACCTCACTGTTACAAATGGGATACAGTGGAGACTAATACATCTGATAATAAATATTTACTTCCCTTCTCAATGAAAGGAAAAGATCTTATTGGGAAATCTGACACTATTCAAAGTTTCTTTCTTGTCCATTTGAAGAGGTCTTAAGTAAAAGAAACTCACGAGGAAACCCCCTAGCTCTGTATTATCTATCAAGCTTTAAAGTCTAAATGATTTCTCAGCAGTGGAATTCCTTTTCTTCCCTGTAGGTTGTCCCACATCCACACCTTTATTTGATGTCCCTTGGTTGGCTGGCCAAAAGAACATGAGCTTAATTTCAGTTCATGCCTTTGGGGCCTTGTACCCAGAAGGCACTCCTTAAGCATTTATTGAAATGAAGTTGCATCCAGAGGGATTTAAATGGATTATAATATTTTATTTGTATTTGCTTTACAATACTGCAAAGTTCTTGCCTCACCTACAACCTACACAGAAGGCTGACTCTGTGATTTCGTCATATATAAAACTCCCAGCATAGAAGTTCCTCCAAAGGTCTAGGTCAGCAGCATTTGTTCTAGTCCTAGAGCCAGAGAGTTCTGGATTTGGAGTCTACCCATAGGTAGGTTTCAGGAGGGGAGGGGTGGTCTATAAACTTAAATGGAAAAAAATGACATCTTTCTTTTCACTAACTTCTAGATGAAATTTAGCATTTCCTTCCACTATGACCTTTTTAAAAATCATATTCTGAGGTAACCATAGGGTTTACAAGGCTGTCTCTCTGTCTCTATCTCTATATCTCTGTCTCTGTGTCTCTCTTACTCTCTCTCTTTCTTTCTCTGTCTCTCTCTCTCTCTCTCACACATACACACACACACACACACACACACACACACACACACACACACACACACACACACATAATAGTTTGATAAACCTTGTCTTAGATAGACACTGGGCAGCTAGATAACTCAGTGGATAGATTATCTTTCTGAGTTTAAATCTGGCCTTAGACACTAATTAGCTATGTGATCATGGGCAAGTCACCTAACTCTATTTGCCTCAGTTTCCTCTTGTGTCAAATGAGCTGCAGAAAGAAATGGCAAGCCATTCCAGGTCTTTGCCAAGAAAACCCCAAATGGGGTCAAAAAGAATCAGATTTGACCAGAAATAACTGAACAGAAACAGATAGGGACACCGTGCCAGCCACTGAGAGATTAAATTGACCATTCTTGTTACATACCTTGTCTAGTCAGGCTTGAACCCAAATCTTTCCAGCTCCATATATTATACTATCTCTACCCTTTTACAGATGAGGAAGCTGAGGCCCACAGAGGCTTGGCCACATAAGTCAGAAAGTAACTGGTGCAAGTCAAAGCCAAATTTCATTCTAATGAAAGTTAGCCTACCCAAGAAAAAGGCGAAGGTCAAGTTCAATAATTTTTCTATTAGGCCATATGAGAAGGACTTCCTAGCTTGAAGGGATTGTGTAATCAGCAACCACCTGGATCTCTTAAAAGCAAGGCCTATTTCCATCTGTCTTTCCATTTTTACCTAAAACTTCTAAAAATTGAAAATGGAAGTTGGCAAACTTATTTATAATTGCAAAATTTAAAGTTGTGTTAACTCCTCCCATAGTTGCTATCGACTGTATGAGTAAGTCAGTGTTTGTTGAGAATCTACAAATTTGCAAGATTTGCCAATCAAGCCCACAATATGGCCTAATCAGCCACAGGTATCTGGAAAGTAGCTCAGACAAGAGTGAGTTTTGCCAGAGTATTCAACCTCCTTCTTCTTACACAAAAGGTGTTCGTTTTCTGCTTTTTCTGAGTGGCTAAAGATCTAGAGAATTACACTCCATCTTTCCCATAAATGACCCAAAAAAAGATGGTTTGGTGTTTTGCTTGAATGGATACTCTTTGCAGATCTGGCTCTCATATGCATATTGGCCCTCCTTTCCTAAGTGTTGCCCCTGGAGTCATTCTATATAAAACAGATTTAAAGTATTTAGTCCTAGTTGCCTGGGACACAGAAGAACTAGGCTGCTTGTTCTTATTACATAGCTAATTTATGTCAGAGATAGGTTGGAACCCAAATCTTCTCAGCTCCAAATATTTATACCCAACTATTCTACAGAAAAATTCCTTTGAGAATAGAAGTAATTCATAGGATCACTGAAATTAAAGTTGGGAGAATATAAGTCTACTTCAACTCCATCATTTTACAGGAGTGGAAATGGAGTCTTGGAGAAGCTGATGGATTAGAGGATCATTAAATTGAGAGTTGTCTAAGATTTTATAAGTCATCTCACACAACCCTAACAATATTGGAAGTCATGTATATAGAGTGCTGGTCTTAGAAACAAAAAGCCTTATCATGGTTCAAACCATTCAGACACTTCCTAACTGAGTGACCCTGAATAGCTCAATAAATCTCTCTCTTGGTCTCAGTTTCTTCATCTGTAAAGTGGGAGTAATAATAATATCTATCTCACAAGGCTGTTGAGAGGCTCAAATGAGATGAAATATGTAAAGCACCTTGTAAACTTTAAAACACTACATAAATTATAGCTATTATTTTTTTGTTTGTTTTACCAAGGAGGGCCCAGAAAGAAATTGTAACTTGCATATAGCTGCTGTTCAATGTCAGAGCTCAAGCAGGACATTTCCCTCCCTATATCCCTTAGTCTCTCTTAATTTCCCTTTTGGTAATTGTTGCAACTGATCCTCATAAAGCATACTAATCAGGGTCAGCCTACCCCAGAAGAAGGCCAAGGTTAATGCCCAAGGGCTAGAGAAGTAACCTGTGCTTTTCCAAAGTTGCAGAAGAGGGCTCAAAGCAGCAAATATCCCAAGTTTCTGCACATTTGGCAAGCAATTTATCATGTCAGAGACTGGCATAGCCAGTTATAGGGATCAAAGAGTTTGAACTTGGAAAAAACCTTAGAAATCATCTAGTCTAATTTTCATTTACAAATAAGAACACAGACTCCCATATGCTACAGGGAATCCCAGGGTGACCAGAGAATAAGGAGCAGAGCCAAGCCCTGAACCCAAGAAATCTTGACTCCCAATCCAATGTTCTTTCTGCTCTGCAAGTCCTCAGGACAGTCTTCCCAGGCTATGTGTTCTGGGTATACCAAGAAACCACAAAAACTTCCAGTCTCTACTTGTCTTCTCACTCTTGTTAGGAAGTCTTTACTGAACATCCAAATTCAGATGTCCCTATTCTAGGAGCTGTAAGAAGATGAATTCCTTTCTATTAAGATTGCCCTTGGGGATTTGGGGGGTGAAAAGTTCCCAGAAGATTCTAACATGGACATACATGTAAGAGCTATAAAGTCAATCAATCAACTAAGACCCCAATTAACAACTCCCAAATTAACAAACAGGACTCTTACATTGTGTCAGCGATAATTGGGAGCCTTGGTGGTTTTACTTAAATGGGGGTAGATGAAAGGAAAGAGATAATGTTGAATCTGCATTTAGACTGGAGAGTGGGTTAACCAAAATCTAGCAATGCTCAATCCAATTTCCACTATAATAGAAAAAACACTTGAATTTTAAGTTAAAGGTCTTGGGTTCACATGACATCTCCATCATCTTGTGATCCTGGATAAGTCATCCCATTACTCTCATCCTCAGTTTCCCCAGGTGTCAAATGGAAGATTGGACTAAATTACCACTAAAGTCATTTCAATATTAAACCTATGGTTCTCTGAATCTTGGCAAAACTCAAACCAGTCTTTCTCATCCATATGGCCTTTTCTCTCCCCCCTTCCTTCCCTACCCCCAATGTCTCCAGGAAAATGCCCATCTGGTTTTGATTTTCTTGCCCTCTACACGCCAGGGTGCTGTTATGTAAGAGGGAGGGAGTGGGTGAAGGGGTCAGGGTGTCCCCTTGGGCCTTCGCCTTTGGTTCATGACTCAGAGCAGACAGCCAACGGGCAAGCCAGAACTCCACTCTCCACAAGGTTGATTTCTACCCCATGTTTCCCTTCCTTGGCATGTGCCAAATGAGGGTCTGTCCCTCAGAGAGCCCTTCTATTTACCATTTCCCAGAATGCACTCTGAGGAAGGCCTTTTATCAAAATAAAAGCTTACAATGAGAATCTCTTTTTCAGAATCCTAAATTGGGGAAGGGGGTAAAGGGGCAAAAGGGAGCAAATGGGAAGGGGTGATTTATTTCCAGGATTCTTCTACTACCACAATAGAAGCCATTTCAACAATAATTTGAAGCATATTCTGATCCTCCAGAATTCATCCATTTGAAACCAGCCGAGTCTCGTGTGGACCATTTTGGCTCAGCCAGTGCCAAACCCCAGTCATTGTTCTCCCCTTGCCATCTCTGTGAAGTCCGGACAGCAACGTCGTACTCTGAAAAACATCCAGTACATTTCCGCAGGTCCCCAGGGACCTGATCCTGAAATGTTTTCCTCCTCATCGTTATATTTTCCTTAGTTGAAAAAGTTTTGTTTTGGAAGTTGCTAGCCTGTCGAGGTAGTGACTCAGTTTGGGAGGCCAGGCTGGTATGGAGTGGAAAATGTTGCTTGTCCAGAATGACCAGGGAGAGAACGGAGGAGAATCCAGGTGGGGTCAAATCCCTGACTCCCATGGACTCAGGGGAAAATAAAGGAACCTCTCTCTAAATGGAGTAGGTATTCTGTGTATTCTGACAACTGGGCAGACCGCTGATAAAGGACCCTAGATATTGTCTCTCCGGACATCATCAATCCATAAACCAATTTTCAACTACAAGCTTGTTACTAAGACCTGAGAAATCACAGTAATGTCTTACCTGTGTATATGTAGCATTTAAGCCTTACAAAATACCTTCAACTACTTCATCTCATTAAATGCTCATATTAAACACCAATTTATCTGGATTAGGATGTCTTAGAGGGTTTAAAGTCAGAGAACTCTAGGTCTAGAGCTAGAAGTGGATCACAAGAGACCTCTAGTCTTCATTATATAGATAAGGAAATTAAGAACAAGAGAATTTAATTATATGTCCAAAGACAGGATGTAAAATTCCCAGAAAGCAGCTTCTTATTTCCTTGGAATAAGCAGACTAGGTATGAAAGATGTTCATAGGATCTTTCTCGAATCCTTCAATTCTTGTATCTTCCCTCCATTAATTATTTCCTATATATCCTGTATGTGTGTGTGTGTTCACATCAGTTTCCTTGTTCACACACACATTTCCTTAGTTCCTTAATTTACACACACATTGTTTGCATGTTATCTCCCTATTAGATTGTAAACTCCCTGAGGACCAGGACTAGGGTTTGACTATTTTTGTATTCCTAGCACTTGGCACAATGCCTAGCATAGAGTATAATGTTTTCTAAATTGAACAGAATCTACTGTGGTCATATAATCTATTTATTTTATTTTATATTTTTTATTTAATTTATTTATTATAGATTATTTTATTTACTTATATTATTTTAACAGATGAGGAAATTGAAACCAGTAAAATTGTAACTTGCCCAAGATCACACATATAGTAAACATCAGAGGTAGGCTCTGAACTCAGGTCCTCTGACTTCAGAGCTGTTTCTCCTTCCACTATTTCCTGATGAAACATGGATTAAGTAAACTTGATTTCAAATCCTGACTCTGCCATTTAGCCTTAGATTGATCTTTTGGTATTTCTGTACCTCAGTTACCTCATCTGTAAAATAAGAGGATTAGACTAGATCGGAAGTATCAAAACCAGCAACATTCTTGAGTACCTCTATGGAGATTAAAATGTCATTGGGAAATATTTAATAAAATACAGAAAAATACAACACAGCATAGATAACAGTACATCTTAAAACTTAATCAATAGGCAGGCTGCAGTGATCCTTAGCCACAGTTCAGTAAGCCCAGGTTTCTATTTAATATCACTGAATGAAAAGACTTTTCAAGGTGAAATCTAAGATTATTCCCATTTTACAGATGACTGAACTGAGACTGAGTAAAATGAAAGGACTTCCCCAGAGTGGTCCTACTAGTCAGTAGTGAAGTTGATACTAGAACTTTTTGACTTTTAGTTCAGTGCTTTTTTGAGACTGGATCCCCATACCTCCAAAGAATTGGAGGGGCTAGGGGTCTGGCTGCAAGCTGCACCTGAGTTTCCTCTGAAGAACAGCTGATCAGGGTAGGCTTCTGGAGGATCTGGAGAGGCAATCGTGCTCAAGGGGGCTTTCCTTTTCATCATTACTACACACACACTACTCCCTCTATCTGCCCACCTCCCACCCCAGGAGTTTTCCCTCCAAAAGGACAGAAAGGTCTCACACACACACACACACACACACACACACACACACACACACACACCACACAACACACATCTGGAGTCAAATCTCAAGACTCAAGGGCTGGCCCCCTGCCAGCTCAGAGCCCCTAGTAGCCCATGGAGGGAGTTCTGTTCTGCTTCACTTTGGGAGGTCAGAGTGAATGAAAGAGCCGTGGTACTTTTTTAAAAAAGAACACCAGCACCTCTCATGATGGGAGGTCAGAGCAAATGAAATGGGCAGGGGACGGGAGGGGTCTGGGGGTAGGGGGAGGTAGGGCAAGGGGGTGGGGGATGGGCATGATGGGGGTGGGGGGCTGGCCCTCGTGCTAGCAGCTGAATTCCAGCCCTGGCCTGGCTCCAAGAGATTAAAATAGGCCTCTTAGAGTGTCCCCTCCGCAGGCCCGCCTGCCAGGGGCCAGACAATACATGGGTTTGTACTCCAACACAAGCCTCTAGAGAGGTGATGTTTTTACCCGGACAGCTAAGAGTACAGAGGCAGGTCTAAGCAATTCCAGGACTTGTTTGGCCCGCCATCGCGAAGCGGGCAACAGCAGACAGTTTGCTGCCGGGCCTGTCAAATGGACACAGGTCCCTTCTTTCCTTCTCTTCTCTCTTCCCCCAAGGCCAGGTCACCAGATTTGCTGTTCATTCCCGCCCCCTCCCCGTTATGTACTGATTTATCGATCCCAAAGCACACCAGCAGCCAGATTATGCGGGGTGGGGGAAATCTTAGTAGATTTGCTCCACTTTTTTTTTTTTTTAAACTGCACAGAGCTCCTAAAGACAGCCAGCTTTTGATTAGCCTTGCTAATGGGGGACAGGGAAAGCGTGGCTAATTTGTAATACACAGATTAATACAAACGCCTCATTCTAGGCACATACCACAAATGTTTCACCGATGGGGAGCAACACTGGCTGCTCTGAATTTCTTCTGCCCGTTTTCTTATTAGGCCCTCTGTCTACCCTTCAGTGGAGGTGCTGATGAGCCAGGGAGTTGGCCAATGAGCAGGAGGGAGGAGGGTGAAGGAAAGAAAGGGACCTGGGAACCCACAATGGAGTAGACTGAATCCCACAAAGCAAAGTGGGCATATTCCTAGGGATACCAACCCCCAGGTAGGAGATTCAGGGGTGTGAACCATTGTTTTTGTAGTTGTTAGGTCTTTTTCATCTGAGTCCAACTTTAAATGACTCCATCTGGAGTTTTCAAGGCAGAGATACTGAAGTGTTTTATCATTTTCTTCTTCAGTTCTTTTTACAGAAACTGAGGTTAGAGGGTTAAGTGACTTGCTCAGGATTACACGGCTACTAAGTGTCTTAGACCAGTTTTGAACTCAAGAAGATGAGTCTTCCTGTCTCCAGACCCTGCACTCCACTTTACCACCAAAGAGTTCAGATCAAGCCTCCCCTTCCAGGTCCTCCACTATCCTTTGGAGGAATCCCACTCTGATTGACTATATGACATAATCAAATAATCAACTGTAAATAGAGGAAGAGAGTAGGGAGAGGGAGCTCTATCCATTGTAGAAGGGACAACTTACATATTAATCTCAGAATTCAGGGTTAGAAATATCTTTTGGACATGGCCAATTGGTCTTGTTTTTCTTGCTTTTGTAGTAGGGCTAGGGTAGGAGAGAGATAAAATAGCTCTTTAATGGAAAATGAATTTAATAGTTTTTTTTTAAATCAGGATAATAACCAGTCAATAAGCATGTATTAAGTGTTCACTGTGTCAGCGCTGTCATACATGCTGGAAATAAAAAGAAAGACAAAAACAAAAATGAAGCTCACAGTCTTAAAGGGGATGACAACATACAAACAACTATAAGATATAAACTGTACTTATGGAGGATAATC